>NC_092707.1:0-300000 GCF_047496885.1 Scyliorhinus torazame | reverse complement strand
AGCTTGTTGCTATCCACCCTGTCCATACCTCTCATAATTTTGTAGACCTCAATCAGGTCCTCCCTCAACCTCTGTCTTTCCAACGGAAACAATCCTAATCTACTCAACCTTTCTTCAGAGCTAGCACCCTCCATACCAGGCAACATCCTGGCGAACCTCCTCTGCACCCTCTCTAAATCATCCACATCCTTCTGGTAATGTGGCGACCAGAACTGCACGCAGTATTCCAAATGTGGTTTAACCAAAGTCCTATACAACTGTAACATGACCTGCCGAATCTTGTACTCAATACCCTGTCCGATGAAGGCAAGCATGCTGTATGCCTTCTTGACCACTCTATCGACCTGCGTTGCCACCTTCAGGGTACGATGGACCTGAACTCCCAGATCTCTCTGTACATCAATTTTCCCCAGGACCCTTCCATTGACCTTATAGTCCACTCTTGAATTAGATCTTCCAAAATGCATCACCTCGCATTTGCCTGGATTGAACTCCATCTGCCATTTCTCTGTCCAACTCTCCAATCTATCTATATTTTGCTGTATTCTCTGACAGTCCCCCTCGCTATCTGAAACTCCACTAATCTTAGTATCATCTGCAAACTTGCTATTCAGACCACATATACCTTCATCCAGATCATTTATGTATATCACAGACAACAGTGGTCCGAGCACAGATCCCTGTGGAACACCACTAGTCACCTTTCTCCATTTTGAGACACTCCCTTCCACCACTACTCTCTGTCTCCTGTTCTCCAGCCAATACTTTATCCATCTAGCTAGTACACCCTAAACCCCATCTGACTTCACTTTTTCCATCAACCTGCCATGGGAAACTTTATCAAACGCCTTACTGGAGTCCATGTATATGACATCGACAGCCCTTCACTCATCAATTAACTTGGTCACTTCCTCAAAGAATTCTATTAGGTTTGTAAGACATGACCTTCCCTGCACAAACCATGCTGCCTATCACTGATCAGTCTATTTTCTTCCAAATGTGAAGAGATCCTCTCCCTCCGTATCTTCTCCAACAGTTTGCCTACCACTGACGTCAAGCTCCCAGGTCTATAATTCCCTGGATTATCCCTGCTACCCTTCTTAAACAAAGGGACAACATTAGCAATTCTCCAGTCACCCGTGCGCAAGGATGCTGCAAAGATATCTGTTCAGGCCCCAGTTACTTCGTCCCTCGCTTCCCTCAGTAACCTGGGATAGATCCCATCCGGACCTGGGGACTTGTCCACCTTAATGCCTTTTAGAATACCCAAAACTTCCCCCTTCCTTATGCCGACTTGACATAGAGTATTTAAACACACATCCCTAGCCTCAACATCCGTCATGTCCCTCTCCTTGGTGAATACCGATGCAAAGTACTCATTAAGGTAGTTTGTGGAGGAGCTGTTGTCAAGTGACACTTAAACCCGAAACACTTCTTCAATGTTTCCCTCCCTACCCCCTCCTCTAACCAAAAAAAACAACCGCTGTGAAGATCAAGAGGAAGGCTCGAGGTCAGTGGCTGGTAAGTAGTGTTTCTGTTTTCTTTTTCTTTTCATTGGTATATTGATATATATTTTTTTCGTTGTTTGTTTATTTAATTTTGGGGGGTAAATTGTAATTGTTGAAGTTAACCGAAGGTTTAAGACATGGCAGGAGATTTCAGACCCGTGTCATGCTCCTCGTGTGCGATGTGGGAGCTCAGGGACACGTCCACTGCCCCTGGTTCCTTCACGTGCAAGAAGTGTGTCCAGTTGCAGCTCCTGTTAGACCACTTGACGGCTCTGGAGCTGCGGATGGACTCACTTTGGAGCATCCGCGATGCTGAGGACGTCGTGGATAGCACGTTTAGTGAGTTGGTCACACCGCAGGTGAAAGGTACTGAGGGAGATAGAAAATGGGTGACCAAAAGACAGGGCAAGAATAGGAAGGCAGTGCAGGTGTCCCCTGCGGTCATCTCCCTGCAAAACAGATATACCGCTTTGGATACTGTTGAGGGAGATGGCTCACCAGGGGAAGGCAGCAGCAGCCAGGTTCATGGCACCGTGGCTGGCTCTGCTGCGCAGCTGGGCAGGAAGAAGAATGGCAGGGCTATAGTGATAGGGGACTCAATTGTAAGGGGAATAGACAGGCGGTTCTGCGGACGCAATCGAGACTCCAGGATGGTATGTTGCCTCCCTGGTGCAAGGGTCAAGGATGTCTCGGCGCGGTTGCAGGACATTCTGGGGGGGAGGGTGAACAGCCAGCTGTCGTGGTGCACATAGGCACCAACGATATAGGTAAAAAACGGGACGAGGTCCTACAAGCTGAATTTAGGGAGTTAGGAGTTAAACTAAAAAGTAGGACCTCAAAGGTAGTAATCTCAGGATTGCTACCAGTGCCACGAGCTAGTCAGAGTAGGAATGTCAGGATAGAGAGGATGAATGCGTGGCTCGAGAGATAGTGCAAGAGGGAGGGATTCAAATTCCTGTGACATTGGAACCGGTTCTGAGGGAGGTGGGACCAGTACAAACCGGGCGGTCTGCACCTGTGCAGGACTGGAACCGATGTCCATGGGGGGGGGGGGTTTGCTAGAGCTGTTGGGGAGAGTTCAAACTAATGTGGCAGGAGGATGGGAACCGATGCAGGAAGTTGGAAGGTAGTAAAACAGAGACAGAAATAAAAGGCAGTAAGAGGGAAAGTGTAAGGCAGAGAAGCCATAGTCAAAAATCAAAAAGGGCGACAGTAGAAGGTACAGTGACTGAGGGGAGCTCAGTGAATGGGACCAGGAATACTAAAAGGAATAAAACGGGAAGTGAAAACATTAATGGTAAGCGATGCGGCAGGTTGTTACAGGAAGATATGGGTTCAACGACAAGGAAAATTAGGAGAAAGGTTAAGAGGAAATATAACTTAGGAGAGGTTACTGATCGAGGTGTTAAGATTCAAAACAGAGGTAAAAAAGCCAACATAAGTGTGCTTTACCTGAATGCTCGTAGTATTCGAAATAAGGTAAATGAGTTGATGGCGCAAATCATTGTGAATGACTATGATTTAGTGGCCATTACTGAAACATGGTTAAAGGATGGTCACGACTGGGAGTTAAATATCCGAGGGTTCAAACTATTCGGAAGGACAGAGTAGATGGTAAGGGAGGTGGTGTAGCTCTGTTATTTAAGGATGACATCCGGGCAACAGTAAGGGATGACATCGGTGCTATGGAGGATAAGGTTGAATCCATTTGGGTGGAAATCAGGAATAGTAAGGCGAAAAAGTCACTGATAGGAGTAATCTACAGGCCACCAAATAGTAACATTATGGTGGGGCAGGCAATAAACAAAGAAATAACTGATGCATGTAGAAATGGTACAGCAGTTATCATGGGGGATTTTCATCTACATGTTGATTGGTTTAACCAGGTCGGTCAACATCCTTGAGGAGGAGTTTATAGAATGTATCCGCGATAGTTTCCCAGAACAGTATGTAATGGAACCTACGAGGGAACAAGCTGTCCTAGATCTGGTCCTGTGTAATGAGACAGGATTGATTCAGGATCGCATAGTTAGGGATCCTCTCGGAAGGAGCGATCACAATATGGTGGAATTAAAAATACAGATGGAGGGTGTGGTGGTATGTATTAGAGGTCATGTGGGACCTGTGAAGCCGAGATGCTATTGGCAGACAGATCCCGGGTCCTGGTTGGATCTGCTGACTTCTGGCTCCGCCCTGAAGGCGGAGTATAAGAACCCGAGCTTCTCCCCGCATTCTGTTGCTGAGCTGCTGGGGACAAGCATCGCTTAATAAAGCCTGGATCGACTTCATCACTTCTTGTCTCTCGTAAATCATTGTGCGCTACAGAGGGTGAGAAGGTAAAATCAAGCACTAGTGTTTTGTGCTTAAACAAAGGAGATTACAATGGGATGAGAGAAGAACTAGCTAAGGTAGACTGGGAGCAAAGACTTTATGGTGAAACAGTTGAGGAACAGTGGAGAACCTTCTAAGTGATTTTTCACAGTGCTCAGCAAAGGTTTATACCAACAAAAAGGAAGGACGGTAAAAAGAGGGAAAATCGACCGTGGATATCTAAGGAAATAAGGGAGAGTATCAAATTGAAGGAAAAAACATACAAAGTGGCAAAGATCAGTGGGAGACTAGAGGACTGGGAAATCTTTAGGGGGCAACAGAAAGCTACTAAAAAAGCTATAAAGAAGAGAAAGATAGATTATTAGAGTAAACTTGCTCAGAATATAAAAACAGATCGTAAAAGTTTCTACAAATACATAAAACAAAAAAGAGTGGCTAAGGTAAATATTGGTCCTTTAGAGGATGAGAAGGGAGATTAAATATTGGGAGATGAGGAAATGGCTGAGGAACTGAACAGGTTTTTTGGGTCGGTCTTCACAGTGGAAGACACAAATAACATGCCAGTGACTGATGGAAATGAGGCTATGACGGGTGAGGACCTTGAGAGGATTATTATCACCATGGAGGTAGTGATGGGCAAGCTAACGGGGCTAAAGGTAGACAAGTCTCCTGGACATGATGGAATGCATCCCAGAGTGCTAAAAGAGATGGCTAGGGAAATTGCAAATGCACTAGTGATAATTTACCAAAATTCACAAGACTCTAGGGTGGTCCTGGCGGATTGGAAATTAGCAAACGTGACACCACTGTTTAAAAAAGGAGGTAGGCAGAAAGTGGGTAATTATAGGCCAGTGAGCTTAACTTCGGTAGTAGGGAAGATGCTGGAATCTATCATCAAGGAAGAAATAGCGAGGCATCTGGATGGAAATGTCCCATTGGGCACACGCAGCATGGGTTCATAAAGGGCAGGTCGTGCCTAACTAATTTAGTCAAATTTTTTGAGGACATTAACAGTGCGGTAGATAACGGGGAGCCAATGGATGTGGTATATCTGGATTTCCAGAAAGCCTTTGACAAGGTGCCACACAAAAGGTTGTTGCATAGGATAAAGATGCATGGCATTAAGGGGAAAGTAGTAGCATGGATAGAGGATTGGTTAATTAATAGAAAGCAAAGAGTGGGGATTAATGGGTGTTTCTCTGGTTGGCAATCAGTAGCTAGTGGTGTCCCTCAGGGATCAGTGTTGGGCCCACAACTGTTCACAATTTACATAGATGATTTGGAGTTGGGGACTAAGGGCAATGTGTCCAAGTTTGCAGACGACACGAAGATAAGTGGTAAAGCAAAAAGTGCAGAGGATACTGGAAGTCTGCAGAGGGATTTGGATAGGCTAAGTGAATGGGCTAGGGTCTGGCAGATGGAATACAATGTTGACAAAAGTGAGGTTAACCATTTTGGTATGAATAACAGCAAAAGGGATTATTATTTAAATGATAAAATATTAAAACATGCTGCTGTGCAGAGAGACCTGGGTGTGCTAGTGCATGAGTCGCAAAAAGTTGGTTTTCAGGTGCAACAGGTGATTAAGAAGGCAAATGGAATTTTGTCCTTCATTGCTAGAGGGATGGAGTTTAAGACTAGGGAGGTTCTGCTGCAATTGTATAAGGCGTCAGTGAGGCCACACCTGGAGTATTGTGTTCAGTTTTGGTCTCCTTACTTGAGAAAGGACGTACTGGCACTGGAAAATGAAATGAATGAAAATGAAATGAAATGAAAATTGCTTATTGTCACGAGTAGGCTTCAATTAAGTTACTGTGAAAAGCCCATAGTCGCCACATTCCGACGCCTGTTAGGGGAGGCTGGCATGGGAATCAAACTGTGCTGCTGGCCTGCCTTGGTCTGCTTTAAAAGCCAGCGATTTAGCCTAGTGTGCTAAACCAGCCCCTGGGTACTGGCACTGGAGGGTGTGCAGAGCTCCAGGTTAATCCCAGAGCTGAAGGGGTTGGATTACGAGGAGAGGTTGAGTAGACTGGGACTGTACTCGTTGGAATTTAGAAGGATGAGGGGGGATCTTATAGAAACATATAAGATT
This sequence comes from Scyliorhinus torazame, assembly GCF_047496885.1. NCBI lineage: Eukaryota > Metazoa > Chordata > Chondrichthyes > Carcharhiniformes > Scyliorhinidae > Scyliorhinus > Scyliorhinus torazame. The sequence goes on along the minus strand of NC_092707.1, from coordinate 294,069 downwards.
ATGAAGGGAATAGATAGGATAGATGCGGGCAGGTTGTTTCCACTGGCGGGTGAAAGCAGAACTAGGGGGCATAGCCTCAAAATAAGGGGAAGTAGATTTAGGACTGAGTTTAGGAGGAATTTCTTGCCCAGTGAAGCAGTAGAGGCTCCTTCATTTCATGTTTTTAAGATAAAGATAGATAGTTTTTTGAAGAATATAGGGATTAAGGGTTGTGGTGTTCGGGCCGGAAAGTGGAGCTGAGTCCACAAAAGATCAGCCATGATCTCATTGAATGGCGGAGCAGGCTCGAGGGGCCAGATGGCCTACTCCTGCTCCTAGTTCTTATGTTCCTTCCCGAGTTGAATGAATGAATGAAAAACACTTATTGTCACAAGTAGGCTTCAAATGAAAGTACTGTGAAAAGTCCCTAGTCGCCACATTCCGGTGCCTGTCTGTGGGGGGGGCGGGGGGTGGGTGGGGGGGGGCGGGGGGGGGGGGGGGCGGGGGGTGCGGGGGGGCTGGTACGGGAATTGAACCATGCTGCTGGCCTGCCTTGGTCTGCTTTCAAAGCCAGCAATTTAGCCCAGTGTGCTAAACCAGCCCCAGGACTATTTACATACTGCTCTAAAAATCTCTCCTGGATGCTCCTTACAAATTCTGCTCCATCTACGCCTCCAACACTACATGAGTCCCATTCAATATTGGGGAAGTTAAAATCTCCCATCACGACCACCCTATTGCTCCTACATTTTTCTGTAATCTGTCTACATATTTGTACCTCTACATCACGCTCGCTTTTGGGAGGCCTGTAGTAAAGTCCCAAAAATGTTACTGCATCATTACTGAAAATGTTCTACCCATATTGCCTCAGTGCTCGAATCCTCCATCGTGCCCTCCTTAATCACAGCTGTGATATTATCTCTGACCAGTAATGCAACTCCTCCACCCCTTTTACCTCCCTCTCTATCCCACCTGAAGTATCTATACACTGGGATATTTAGTTGCCAGTCTTGCCCTTCCCTCAACCAAGTCTCAGTAATACCAATAACATCATATTCCCAGGTACTAATCCAAGCCCTAGGTTCATCTGCCTTACCTGCTGCACTTCTCGCATTGAAACAAATGCACCTCAGACCACCTGTCCCTTTGCGTTCATCATCTCTTCCCTGTCTACTCTTCCCCTTAGTTACATTGAGTTTATTATCTAGTACCTTACTGGCTTTAGTTGCTGCCTCTTTACTGACCTCTAGCTTCCTTATCTGGTTCCCATCCCCCTGCCACATTAGTTTAAAACCTCCCCAACAGTGTTAGCAAAAGCACCCCCTAGGACATTGGTTCCAGCCCTGCCCAGGTGTAGACCAACCGATTTGTAATGGTCCCACCGTACCCTGAACCGGTTCCAATGTCCCAAAAATCTGAACCCCTCCCTCCTGCACCATCTCTCAAGCCATTTATTCATTCTGACTATTCTTGAATTTCTACTCTGACTGTCTTGTGGCACTGGTAGCAATCCTGAGATTACTACCTTTGAGGTCCTACTTTTTAACTTATCTCCTAACTCCCTAAATTCTGATTGTAGGACCTCATCCCATTTTCTACCTTCATCGTTGATGCCTATATGCACCACGGCAACTGGCTGTTCACCCTCCTCCTTCGGTATGTCCTGCAGCCGATCTGAGACATCCCTGACCCGTGCAGCCGGGAGGCAACATACCATTCGGGAGTCTCGTTTTCGACCACAGAAACGCCTGTCTACTCCCCTTGCGATTGAATCCCCTATGACTATAGCCCTGCCAGTCTTTTCTCGCCCTTCTGTGCAGCAGAGCCAGCCATGGTGCCATGAGCCTGGCTACTACTGCCTTTCCCTGGTGAGTCATCTCCCCCAACAGTATCCAAAATGGTATACTTGTTTTGGAGGGAGATGACCGCAAGGGACACCTGCACTGCCTTCCTGCTATTTCTCTGCCTTTTGGACACCGATTCCCTGTCTTCCTCACCAATCCTAATCTGCGGTGTGACCAACTCGCAAAACGTGCTATCCACGACCTCCTCAGCATCGCGGATACTCCAAAGTGAGTCCATCCGCAGCTCCAGAGCCGTCATGCGGTCTAACAGGAGCTGCAGCTGGACACACTTCCCGCACGTGAAGGAGTCAAGGGCATCGGCCGCGTCCCTGAACTCCCACACTGAGCACGAGGAGCATAACACGGGTCTGGGATCTCCTGCCATTTTTACACTTTACCTTAACTGATTACAAATATAATATCAAATAATGAATAAGTGAAAGGAATAAAGATTTTACTTACCAATCACAATACTTACCAACACACGAAGAGTTGAATTTCTCCCAGCTACTGCTAATTGGATCACTTTCCTTACCAGCCAATCAGGTCACTCTTTGCTGTGATGTCATCCTTCAAGGTAAGTTTTTAAAGTTTTTAAAGAGGAAAACTTACCTTCCCGACAGACCCCTGGCCACTGCTCCCGCCGAAATTCTGAAGGCCGCTTCTCCGGCAGCTGCGTCCCCGCCGCTCTCCTCGCGCTCTTTTGTCCTCTGTCCCCGCCGCTCTCCTTGCGCTTTTTTATTCTCGAATGAAATGAAAATTATTGTCACAAGTAGGCTTCAAATGAAGTTACTGTGAAAAGCCCCTCGTCGCCACATTCTGGCACCTATTCAGGGAGGCTGGTACGGGAATCGAACCGTGCTGCTGGCCTGCCATGGTCTGCTTTCAAAGCCCGCGATTTAGCCCTGTGCTAAACAGCCCCTAAGCAAGCACTCACTCAGCAACCACTGTTAACACCTTAGGGGAAAGGAAAATGACTTACCAGTCACCAGCCAATCACTTACCCGCAGGCTGTGACGTCACGGTTCAACTTCTTTCTACTTCTACCTGCCCTCGAGTCTCCCTCTTGATCTTTACTCGGCTGGGATCCTTCCAGTGATTGTCTTTTTTTTTGGTTCGAGGAGGAGGTAGGGAGGGAAACACTGAAGAAGTGTTTCAGGTTTAACTGTCACTTGACAACAGCTCCTCCACAAACCACCTTCAAGATACGGTAACCGCAATGCACTGATGCAAATTTTCCCGCAACAGCCAATCAGCAGCTCTGCTCTACTGCCCTCTGGATTTCAGTAAGGCATTTGATAAGGTTCCCCATGGTAGGCTCATTCAGAAAGTTAGGGGGCACGGGATACAGAGAAATTTGGCTGTTTGGATACAGAATTGGCTGGCCAAAAGAAGACAGCGAGTGGTAGTGAATGGAAAGTATTCCGCCTGGAGGTTGGTGACCAGTGGTGTCCCACAGGGATCTGTTCTGGGACCTCTGCTCTTTGTGGTTTTTATAAATGACTTGGATGAGGAAGTGGAAGGGTGGGTTAGTAAGTTTGCCGATGACACGAAGTTTGGTGCAGTTGCAGATCGTGTCGAGAGCTGTTAGACCATAAGACATAGGAGCAGAATTAGGCCACTTGGCCCATCGGGTCTGCTCCACCATTCAATCATGGCTGATATTTTCTCATCCCCATTCTCCTGCCTTCTCCCCATAACTGGGACGGCTGGTAAATGGGAGGCTTTTAAAAATGTGTTAACCAGGGTGCAGGGTAAGCACATTCCCTTTAGAGTGAAGGGCAAGGCTGGTAGAAGTAGGGAACCCTGGATGACTCGAGATATTGAGACTCTGGTCAAAAAGAAGAAGGAGGCATATGACGTACATAAGCAACTGGGATCAAGTAGATCCCTTGAAGAGTATAGAGATTGTCGAAATAGAGTTAAGAGGGAAATCAGGAGGGCAAAAAGGGGACATGAAATTGCTTTGGCAAATAATGCAAGGGAGAATCCAAAGAGATTCTACAGATACATAAAGGGGAAAAGAGTAACTAGGGACAGAGTAGGGCCTCTTAAGGATCAACAAGGGCATTTATGTGCAGAGCCACAAGAGTTGGGTGAGATCCTGAATGAATATTTCTCATCGGTATTCACGGTGGAGAAAGGCATGGATGTTAGGAAACTAAGGGAAATAAATAGTGATGTCTTGAGGAGTGTGCATATTACAGAGGAGGAGGTGCTGGAAGTCTTAAAGCGCATCAAGGTAGATAAATCCCCGGGACCTGATGAAATGTATCCCAGGATGTTGTGGGAGGCTAGGGAGGAAATTGCGGGTCCCCTAACCGAGATATTTGAATCATCGGCAGCCACAGGTGAGGTGCCTGAAGATTGGAGAGTGGCGAATGTTGTGCCCTTGTTTAAGAAGGGCAGCAGGGAAAAGCCTGGGAACTACAGACCGGTGAGCCTAACGTCTGTAGTAGGTAAGTTGCTAGAAGGTATTCTGAGAGACAGGATCTACAAGCATTTAGAGAGGCAAGGACTGATTCGGGGCAGTCAGCATGGCTTTGTGCGTGGAAAATCATGTCTCACAAATTTGATTGAGTTTTTTGAGGGAGTGACCAAGAAGGTAGATGAGGGTAGTGCAGTAGACGTTGTCTACATGGACTTTAGCAAAGCCTTTGACAAGGTACCGCATGGTAGGTTGTTGCAGAAGGTTAAAGCTCACGGGATCCAGGGTGAGGTTGCCAATTGGATTCAAAATTGGCTGGACGACAGAAGGCAGAGGGTGGTTGTAGAGGGTTGTTTTTCAAACTGGAGGCCTGTGACCAGTGGTGTGCCTCAGGGATCGGTGCTGGGTCCACTGTTATTTGTGATTTATATTAATGATTTGGATGAGAATTTAGGAGGCATGGTTAGTAAGTTTGCAGATGACACCAAGATTGGTGGCACAGTGGATAGTGAAGAAGGTTATCTAGGATTGCAACGGGATCTTGATCAATTAGGCCAGTGGGCCGACGAATGGCAGATGGAGTTTAATTTAGATAAATGTGAGGTGATGCATTTTGGCAGATCGAATCAGGCCAGGACCTACTCAGTTAATGGTATGGCGTTGGGGAGAGTTATAGAACAAAGAGATCTAGGAGTACAGGTTCATAGCTCCTTGAAGGTGGAGTCGCAGGTGGACAGGGTGGTGAAGAAGGCATTCGGCATGCTTGGTTTCATTGGTCAGAACATTGAATATAGGAGTTGGGACGTCTTGTTGAAGTTGTACAAGACATTGGTACGGCCACACTTGGAATACTGTGTGCAGTTCTGGTCACCCTATTATAGAAAGGATATTATTAAACTAGAAAGAGTGCAGAAAAGATTTACTAGGATGTTGCCGGGACTTGATGGTTTGAGTTATAAGGAGAGGCTGGATAGACTGGGACTTTTTTCCCTGGAGCGTAGGAGGCTTAGGGGTGATCTTATAGAGGTCTATAAAATAATGAGGGGCATAGATAAGGTAGATAGTCAACATCTTTTCCCAAAGGTAGGGGAGTCTAAAACTAGAGGGCATAGGTTTAAGGTGAGAGGGGAGAGATTCAGAAGGGCCCAGAGGGGCAATTTCTTCACTCAGAGGGTAGTGAGTGTCTGGAATGGGCTGCCAGAGGTAGTAGTAGAAGCGGGTACAATTGTGTCTTTCAAAAAGCATTTAGATGGTTACATGGGTAAGATGGGTATAGAGGGTTATGGGCCAAGTGCGGGCAACTGGGACTAGCTTAATGGTAAAAAACTGGGCGGCATGGACTGGTTGGGCCGAAGGGCCTGTTTCCATGCTGTAAACTTCTATGATTCTATGATTCTATAACCCCTGATCTCCTTATTAATCAAGAACCTATCTATCTCTGTCTTAAAGACACTCAGTGATTTGGCCTCCACAGCCTTCTGCGGCAAAGAGTTCCACAGATTCACCACCCTCTGGCTGAAGAAATTCCTCTTCATTTCTGTTTTAAAGGATCGTCCCTTTAGTCTGACATTGTGTCCTCTGCTTCTAGTTTTTCCTCCAAATAGAAACATCCTCTCCACTTCCACTCTATCCAGGCCTCACAGTATCCTGTAAGTTTCAATAAAATCCCCTCTCCAACGAGTACAGACCCGGAATCCTCAACCATTCCTCATACGACAAGCTCTTCATTCCAGGGATCATTCTTGTGAACCTCCTCTGGACCCTTTCCAAGGCAACATCCTTCCTGAGATGTTGGGCCCAAAATTGCTCATATTACTCCAAATGGGGTCTGACCAGAGCCTTATACAGCCTCAGAAGTACATCCCTGGTGTTGTATTCTAGCCCCCTCGACATAAATGCCAACATTGCATTTGCCTTCTTAACTGCCGACTGAACCTGCACATTAACCTTAAGAGAATCGTGAACAAGGACTCCCAAGTCCCTTTGTGCTTCTGCTTTCCGAAGCATTTCCCCATTTAGAAAATAGTCGATGCCTGAATTCCTCCTTCCAAAGTGCATAACCTCACACTTTTCCACATTGTATTCCATTTGCCACTTCATTGCCCATTCTCCTAGCTTGTGCAAATCCTTCTGAAGCCCCCTTGCTTCCTCGAGACTACATAGAACATAGAACAAAGAACGATACAGTGCAGTACAGGCCCTTCGGCCCACGATGTTGCACCGAAACAAAAGCCATCTAACCTACACTATGCCATTCTCATCCATATGCTTATCCAATAAACTTTTAAATGCCCTCAATGTTGGCGAGTTCACTACTGTAGCAGGTAGGGCATTCCACGGCCTCACTACTCTTTGCGTAAAGAACCTACCTCTGACCTCTGTCCTATATCTATTACCCCTCAGTTTAAGGCTATGTCCCCTCGTGCCAGCCATTTCCATCCGCGGGAGAAGGCTCTCACTGTCCACCCTATCTAACCCCCTGATCATTTTGTATGCCTCTATTAAGTCTCCTCTTAACCTTCTTCTCTCTAACGAAAACAACCTCAAGTCCATCAGCCTTTCCTCATAAGATTTTCCCTCCATACCAGGCAACATCCTGGTAAATCTCCTCTGCACCCGTTCCAAAGCTTCCACGTCCTTCCTATAATGAGGTGACCAGAACTGTACGCAATACTCCAAATGCGGACGTGCCAGAGTTTTGTACAGCGGCAACATGACCTCATGACTCCGGAACTCAATCCCTCTACCAATAAAGGCCAACACTCCATATGCCTTCTTCACAACCCTATCAACCTGGGTGGCAACTTTCAGGGATCTATGTACATGGACACCGAGATCCCTCTGCTCATCCACACTACCAAGAATTTTACCATTAGCCAAATATTCCGCATTCCTGTTATTCCTTCCAAAGTGAATCACCTCACACTTCTCTACATTAAACTCCATTTGCCACCTCTCAGCCCAGCTCTGCAGCTTATCTATGTCCCTCTGTAACCTGCAACATCCTTCCGCACTGTCGACAACACCACCGACTTTAGTGTCATCTGCAAATTTACTCACCCACCCTTCTGCGCCCTCCTCTAGGTCATTGATAAAAATGACAAACAGCAACGGCCCCAGAACAGATCCTTGTGGTACTTCACTTGTAACTGAACTCCATCCTGAACATTTCCCATCAACCACCACCCTCTGTCTTCTTTCAGCTAGCCAATTTGTGATCCACATCTCTAAATCACCCTCAATCCGCAGCCTCCGTATTTTCTGCAATAGCCTACCATGGGGAACCTTATCAAACGCTTTACTGAAATCCATATACACCACATCAACTGCTCTACCCTCGTCTACCTGTTCAGTCACCTTCTCAAAGAACTCAATAAGGTTTGTGAGGCATGACCTACCCTTCACAAAGCCATGCTGACTATCCCTAATCATATTATTCCTATCTAGATGATTATAAATCCTGTCTCTTATAATCCCCTCCAAGACTTTACCCACAACAGACGTGAGGCTCACCAGTCTATAGTTGCCGGGGTTGTCTCTACTCCCCTTCTTGAACAAAGGGACCACATTTGCTGTCCTCCAGTCCTCTGGCACTATTCCTGTAGCCAATGATGACATAAAAATCAAAGCCAAAAGCTCAGCAATCTCTTCCCTGGCTTCCCAGAGAATCCTAGGATAAATCCCATCAGGCCCTGGGGACTTATCTATTTTCAGCCTGTCCAAAATTGCCAACACCTCTTCCCTACGTACCTCAATTCCATCTATTCTAATGATGTGGAGATGCCGGCGTTGGACTGGGGTGAGCACAGTACGAAGTCTTACAACACCAGGTTAAAGTCCAACAGGTTTGTTTCGATGTCACTAGCTTTCGGAGCGCTGCTCCTTCCTCAGCTGCTCCTTCCTTCACCTGAGGAAGGAGCAGCGCTCCGAAAGCTAGTGACATCGAAACAAACCTGTTGGACTTTAACCTGGTGTTGTAAGACTTCGTACTAATCTATTCTAATAGCGTGGGTCTCAGCATTCTCCCTCTACTTGTCCCTCTACAGATCTTTGTATCATCTGCAAACTTAGCAAGAGTGCCTCCAGTTCCTTCTTCCAGATCATTAATGTATATTGTGAAAAGTTGTGGTCCCAGCACAGACCCCTGAGGTGCACCACTAGTCACCGGCTGCCATCCTGAAAAATACTCCTTTATCCCCACTCTCTGCCTTCTGCCAGTCAGCCAATCCTCTATCCATGCCAGGATCTTATCCTGAACACCATGGGCTCTTAACTTATTTAACAGTCTCCTATGCGACACCTTGTTAAAGGCCTTCTGGAAATCTAAATAAATCATGTCTGCTGGTTCTCCTTTATCTAAATTCCTTGTTACCTCCTCAAAGAACTCTAACAGATTTGTCAGACACGATCTCCCTTTGACAAAGCCTTGCTGACTCAGTCCTATTTTACCATGCACTTCCAAGTACTCCGCGATCTCATCTTTAATAACAGCCTCTAAAATCTTACCAATGACCGAAGTCAGGCTAACCGGCCTATAATTTCCCGTCTTCTGCCTCCCTCCCTTCTTAAACAGGGGTGTTACATTAGCCACTTTCCAGTCCTCTGGGATCCTTCCTGCCTCCAGTGATTCCTGAAAGGTCACCACCAATGCTTCCACAATCTCCTCAGCTATCTCTTTTAGGACCCTGGGTGTAGTCCATCCGGTCCTGGTGACTTATCCACCTTCAGACCTTTCAGTTTCCCAAGAACCTTCTCTTTAGTAATGGTCACGGCACTCACCTCTACCCCCTGGTTCTCCTGGAGCTCTGGCATCCAACTGATGTCTTCCACCATGAAGACTGATGCAAAGTAACTATTCAGTTCCTCTGCCGTTTCTTTGTTTCCTATTATTACTTCTCTAGCCACGTTTCCAGTGATCCAATGCGTCATGTGAGGGTACCTTTAAGAAATGGGTGTTTATAAATGGGTGTGTATATAAATATCTGTAGTGAGAGTACCTTTAAGAAATAGGTGTTTATTACCGCAGTGAGTGGGTGGAGCTGGACTGTCTGTTAGCTTTTTACTTTCGTTTTTGAGAAGGCTGCAGGGTGTGTTTTAGTTTTGATTTCAGTGTTGGAGCTGAAGCCAGACCAAGCAGGTGTATTGCTGTTCTCTCTGCCATCAAAAGACTATCTCTTGATCATTTAGTGAATTCAGAATTATAAATGTTCTCAGTAGTGAATGTAAACCTGATGTGCTTCTGTTAAAAGGTGTTTCTTTTGTCTTCTGGATGTTGTTTGGGAAGTTATTAAGGATTACTTAGTGTTGTATTCTTTGGGGGTTGTATTTGAATTAATGGTTGCTAAGATGTTCACTGTACGTTTAAAAAGGTTAACTTGAGTTCATAGAATAAACATTGTTTTGCTTGAAAAATTGCTTTTCCGTTTTTGCTGTATCACACCTGTAGAGTGGGCCATGTGCTCCCCATACCACAATCTATTAAAAGTTGTGGGTCAGGTGAACTCCATGATACATTTTGGGGTTCTCTAAACCCTGGCCCATAACAAATTGGGGGCTCGAGGGGGATAAAAGTCTATCTATTGGATTGGCTTAGTGAACTTAAAGACAGTGAGAGGTGAGCATATTGTGGTTGCTTTTCAGGTGTGGTATTCTAGTTTAAGTGGGGAGTGTGTTGTGGACAACGGCTCTTTCAGAGGCTCAGAAGTTTTTGGGGGTGGAGTCGGTCACACGCAGTATCTTACGGACAGAGATTAAAAGCAGACTTTTAGATTTGGCAAAAACATTGCAGTTAACATTACCTGACAAAATGCGAAAAGATGAGGTTATTATGGCAGTGGCTAAGCATTTAAAGTTGCCTGAGAGACAGTTTGACTCATTGGAAATAGCAAAAATTCAGTTACAAATTAAACAAATGGAACATGATAAAGAATTAAAGCAGTTTGAATACGAAAGAGAGGAAAAAGAAAGAAAATGAAAATCACTTATTGTCACAAGTAGGCTTCAAATGAAGTTACTGTGAAAAGCCCCTAGTCACCACATTCCGGCGCCTGTTCGGGGAGGCTGTTACGTGAATTGAACCGTGCTGCTGGCCTGCCTTGGTCTGCTTTCAAAGCCAGCGATTTAGCCCTGTGCGAGAGAGAGAGCAGAAAAAGAAAGAAAAAGAGATAGAGCGGCAGAGGGCAGTAGAGCGGAGCTGGTAATTGGCTGTTGCAGGGGAAATTTGTATATGCCGTTGTGCTCACCTTAACTTGAAAGTGTACCTGAGCAAGAGACCCTAGCTGCTCAAGTGAAGGCAAGCATCCAGCATAGGGCAGTAGAGCGGAGATGCTGATTGGCTGTTGCGGGGAGATTTGCATACGCCGTTGTGCTCATCCTAACTTGAAAGTGTACATGAGCAAGAGACCCTAACTGTTCTTGTGACGAAAAGCATCCAGCAGAGGGCAGTAGTGCAGAGCTGCTGATTGGCTGTTGTGAGGAAAATTTGCATACGCCGTTGTGCTCACACTAACTTGAAAGTGTACCTGAGCAAGAGACCCAGGCTGTTCAAGTGAAGACAAGAATCCAGCAGAGGGCAGTAGTGGAGATGCTGATTGGCTGTTGTGGGGGAAATTTGCATACACCGTTGTGCTCACCCTAACTTGAAATTGTACCTGAGCAAGAGACCCTAGCTGTTCAAGTGAAACAAGCATGCAGCAGAGGGCAGTAGAGCAGAGCTCCTGATTGGCTGTTGCGGGGGAAATTTGCCTACGTCGTTGTGCTCACCCTAACCTGAAAGTGTACCTGAGCAAGAGACCCTAGCTGTTCAAGTGAAGACATGATGTGGAGATGCTGGCGTTGGACTGGGGTGAGCACAATACGAAGTCTTACAACACCAGATTAAAGACCAACAGGTTTGTTTCGATGTCACTAGCTTTCGGAGCTCTGCTCCTTCCTCAGGTGATTGGCTGCTGATTGACCCTCTTATGGATTGACCTCATTAATACTACACCCTGTATGCTTCATCCGATGCCGGTGCTTATGTAGTTACATTGGATACCTTGTGTTGCCCTATTATGTATTTTCTTTTATTCCCTTTTCTGCCCATGTACTTAATGATCTGTTGAGCTGCTCGCAGAAAAGTACTTTTCACTGTACCTCGGTACACGTGACAATAAACAAATCTAATCCAATGCAATCCAATCCAAGCATATACGGAAGAGGAATCTGAGAGTATACCAGAGTGTTATTAGCGTAAAAGTAATGTCTTGATGAGAAAATAGAGACCTTTACATATGCAGGCGGATGAAAAGTGGGCAGAAATTCATCAAGTAGTATTGCCGGTACGGTAGAGAAAGGAGGTGTTGCGAGTTGCACATGAGGTACCAGTGGGAGATCATTTGGGAATAAGGAAAACTCAAGCTAAAATCCAGAAATATTTTTATTGGCCTGGACTACATAAAGATGCAGTTAAATTTTGTCAATCATGTCACGCATGTCAAGTGATAGGGAAACCTCAAGCAATGATAAAACCAGTGCCCTTAATACCCATTCCAGCATTTGAGGAACCTTTTACAAGGGTCCTAATTGATTGTGTAGGACCGCTTCCTAAATGAAAAGCGGGACTCAATATCTTTTGACTATAATGGATGTGTCTACTAGGTTTCCAGAGGCCATTCCAGTACATAATATTACAGCTAAAAAGATTGTGGAGGTGTTCCTTAAATTCTTTACCAGATATGGACTACCCACAGAAATACAATTGGATCCAGGATTAAATTTTACCTCAATGTTATTCAAAGAAGTTATGGATAGCTTCGGAATAAAACAATTTAAATCAACTGTGTACCATCCAGAATCGCAGGGAGCATTTGAAAGGTGGCATCAGACATTAAAGACAACATTGAGAGCATATTGTCAAGATTATCCAGAGGATTGGGATAAAGGAATTCCATTCATACTGTTTACAATTAGGGATGCACCTAATGAGTCAACCGAATTCAGTCCTTTTGAACTAATTTTTGGTCCTGAGTTAAGAGGAACACTTAAATTGATTAAGGAAAAATTGGTGAGTAAGAAATCGGAAATTACGTTATTGGATTACGTGTTAAATTTTAAGGAATGATTAAATAGAGCAGGTGAATTGGCGAGACAACATTTGAAAGTTGCACAAAATGTAATGAAACGGGTAGCGGACAAGAAATCCAAAGTTCGTAGTTTTGCCAGTGGAGATAAAGTTTTAGTTACCAGTGGTAAGGGAACCTTTAAAAGCTAGGTTTTGTGGACTTTATCAGATTGAAAGGAAATTAAGTGAGGTGAATTATGTGGTAAAAACACCAGATAGAAGGAAAACTCACCGAGTGTGTCATGTGAATATGCTTAAGAGGTACTTTGAAAGGGAAGGGGAGAAAAAGGAGGTCTTAATGATTCTAACTCAAAGTGACGAACCAAATCCAGATGACTGTGAATTTGACATACCTCAAATTAAATTGGAAAATAAGGATGTTCTTAAAAATTGGGATAAATTGTTGAGTTACATTCCATGGAAAAATGGACTGACCTGAAAGAGTTATTGATATCACATAGGCAAGTTTGCAGAGATAAATTGGGAAGTACTAAAATGGCTCTACATGATGTAGATGTGGGAAATGCTGTTCCAATCAAACAACATCCATACCGACCATACCCCTTTGGAGGGCAGCACGGTAGCATTGTGGATAGCACAATTGCTTCATAGCTCCAGGGTCCCAGGTTCGATTCCGGCTTGGGTCACTGTCTGTGCGGAGTCTGCACGTCCTCCCTGTGTGTGCGTGGGTGCATGGGTGCTCCGGTTTCCTCCCACAGTCCAAAGATGTGCAGGTTAGGTGGATTGGCCATGATAAATTGCCCTTAGTGTCCAAAAATTGTCCTTAGCGTTGGGTGGGGTTACTGGGTTATGGGGATAGGGTGGAGGTGTTGACCTTGGGTAGGGTGCTCTTTCCAGGAGCTGGTGCAGACTCGATGGGCCGAATGGCCTCCTTCTGCACTGTAAATTCTATGATAATCTATGATTAACCCTTTAAAATTGGCACAGGTTAACAAAGAGATTGAGAGCATGCTAAAAAATGGCAGAATTGGAGTGGGTTGCAGCCATGGAGCTCACCCATAGTGATGGTACCTAAACCAGACGGTACCCAACGGTTGTGTGTGGACTACAGAAAGGTTAATGCAGTTACATGAACGGACTCTTATCCTATCCCACGTTTGGAGGATTGCATTGAGAAAGTGGGACAATCAGTTTTTATTTCCAAACTGGGTTTACTTAAAGGTTACTGGCAGGTACCTTTATCCGAAAGGGCGAAGGAGATTTCAGCTTTTGTGACTCCAGATGGTATATACCAATTCAAAGTTATGCCATTTGGTATGAAAAACGCCCCAGCCACATTTCAACGGTTACCTAACAAAGTCATTTCATGATTACCCAATTGTGCGGTATACATCGACGATCTGGTAATTTTCAGCCAGACATGAAAAGAACATTTAAAACATCTGATGGAGTTACTCGATCAACATCAAGAGGTGGGTTTGGCGGTAAACCAAGCCAAAAATGAATTTGGAAAAGCCCAAGTCACTTTCCTTGGTCATACAGTTGGACAGGGTCGAATAGTCACACGGATGTGAAACCAACAGTTATTGAGGAGTTTTCAATACCCTCAAGACGAAGGGAAATAATATGGTTTCTTGGCATGAGTGGATTTGATCGATTGTGCAAATGTTTTAGACAGAGAACATAGAACAGTACAGCACAGACCAGGCCCTTAGGCCCTCGATGTTGTGCCGAGCTTTGTCCGAAACCAAGATCAAGCTATTCCACTCCCTGTCATTCTGGTGTGCTCCATGTGCCTATCCAATAACCACTTGTAAGTTCCTGAAGTGTCCGACTCCACTATCACAGCAGGCAGTCCATTCCACACTCTAACCACTCTCTGAGTAAAGAACCTACCTTGGACATCCCTCCTATATCTCCCACCCAGAACCTTATAGTTATGCCCCCTTGTAACAGCTACATCCACCCGAGGAAATAGTCTCTGAACGTCCACTCTATCTATCCCCCTCATTATCTTATAAACCTCTATTAAGTTGCCTCTCATCCTCCTTTGCTCCAATGAGAAAAGCCCTAGCTCCCTCAACCTTTCCTCATAAGACCTACCCTCCAATCCAGGCAGCATCCTGGTAAATCTCTTTTGCGCCCTTTCCAATGCTTCCACATCCTTCCTATGATGAGGTGACCAGAACTGCACACAATACTCTAAATGTGGTCTCACCAGGGCCCTGTACAGTTGCAGCATAACCCCACGGCTCTTAAACTCAAGCACACTATTAATAAACGCTAACACACTATAGGCCTTCTTCACGGCTCTATCCACTTGAGTGGCAACCTTCAGAGATCTGTGGACATGAACCCCAAGATCTCTCTGTTCCTCCACATTCCTCAGAACCCTGAAGTGAGAGTACCTTTAAGAAATGGGTGTTTTTTACTGCAGTGATGTCAGAGAGTGGGTGGAGCTGGGCTGTCTGTCAGCTTTTTGCTTTCATTTTTGAGCAGGCTGTAAGGTGTGTTTTAGTTTCATTTTCAGTTTTGGAGCTGAAGCCAGACCAAGCAGGTGTGCTCCTGTTCTCTCTGCCATCAAAAGACTATCTCTTGATCATTTGGTGAATTCAGAATTATAAATGTTCTCAGTAGTGAATGTAAACCTAATGTGCTTCTGTTAAAAGGTGTTTCTTTTGTCTTCAGGATGTTGTTTGGGAAGTTATTAAGGATTACTTAATGTTGTATTCTTTGGGGGTTGTATTTGAATTAATGGTTGCTAAGATGTTCACTGTATGTTTTAAAAAGGTTCTTGAGATCATAGAATAAACATTGTTTTGCTTTAAAAATTACTTTTCCATTTCTGCTGTACCACACCTGGAGAGTGGGCCATGTGCTCCCCATACCACAATCCATGAAAAGTTTGTTTTTTTAATAAACATTTTATTGAGGTAATTTTGGCATAGAAACAACAACAAAATAGACCAATCTATCAAATGTTGTTGGTCAGGTGAACTCCATGATACATTTTGGGGTTCTCTAAACCCTGGCCCATAACAAATGTCTATTTTTGCCTCTCTCTTACCTTTTATATATTGAATACAACTCTTCCTATCTTCCTTTATATTACTAGCTAGCTTGCAATCAGACTTCATCTTCTCCCCCCCTTATTACTTTTTTAGTTGTCCTCTGCTCGCTTTTAAAAGATTCCCAATCCTCTGGCTTCCCACTAATGCTCGCCACTTTGTATGTTTTTTCTTTAGCTCTTATGCTGACCTTGACATCCCTCATCAGCCATGGATGCCTTGTCCTCCCCTGAGCATGTTTCCTCTTCTTTGGGATGAATTTCTGTTGTGCCTCGCGAATAACCCCCAAAAACCCCTGCCATTACTGTTCCACTGTCTTCCTTACTAGGCTCTTTTTCCAATCAACTCTGGCTAGCTCCTCCCTCATGTATAATTGTAAGACCGTTACATCTGATTGCAGCTACTCCCTCTCAAACTGCAGGGTAAATTCTAACATATTGTGATAGAATTGCAGGTTACAACAGGACATTGACAGGATGCAGGGCTGGGCTGAGAAGTGGCAGATGGAGTTGAACATAAGAACATAAGAACTAGGAGCAGGAGTAGGCCATCAAGCCCTTCGAGCCTGCACCGTCAATCAATTAGATCATGGCTGATCTTTTGTGGACTCAGCTCCACTTTACGGCCCGAACACCACAACCCTTAATCCCTTTATTCTTCAAAAAACTATCTATCTTTATCTTAAAACATTTAATGAAGGAGCCTCAACTGCTTCACTGGGCAAGGAATTCCATAGATTCACAACCCTTTGGGTGAAGAAGTTCCTCCTAAACTAAGTCCTAAATCTACTTCCCCTTATTTTGAGGCTATGCCCCCTAGTTCTGCTTTCACCCGCCAGTGGAAACAACCTGCCCGCATCTCTCCTATCTATTCCCTTCATAATCTTATATGTTTCAATAAGACCCCTCCGCATCCTTCTAAATTCCAACGAGTACAGTCCCAGTCTACTCAACCTCTCCTCGTAATCCAACCCCTTCAGGTCTGGGATTAGCCTAGTGACGGGCAGCACGGTAGCCTTGTGGATAGCACAAATGCTTCACAGCTCCAGGGTCCCAGGTTCGATTCCAGCTTGGGTCACTGTCTGTGTGGAGTCTGCACATCCTCCCCGTGTGTGCGTGGGTTTCCTCCGGGTGCTCCGGTTTCCTCCCACAGTCCAACGATGTGCAGGTTAGGTGGATTGGCCATGATAAATTGCCCTTAGTGTCCAAAATTGCCCTGAGTGTTGGGTGGGGTTACTGGGTTATGGGGTTACTGGGTTATGGGGCTAGGGTGGCGGTGTTGACCTTGGGTAGGGTGCTCTTTCCAAGAGCCGGTGCAGACTCGATGGGCCGAATGGCCTCCATCTGCACTGTAAATTCTATGATCTATGAATCTCCTCTGCACACCCGCCAGTGCCAGTACGTCCTTTCTCAGGTAAGGAGACCAAAACTGAACACAATACTCCAGGTGTGGCCTCACTAACACCTTATACAATTGCAGCATAACCTCCCTAGTCTTAAACTCCATCGCTCTAGCAATGAAGGACAAAATTCCATTTGCCTTCTTAATCACCTGTTGCACCTGTAAACCAACTTTTTGCGACTCAAGTACTAGCACACCCAGGTATCTCTGCACAGCAGCATGTTTTAATATTTTTTCGTTTAATTAATAATCCCTTTTGCTATTATTCCTACCAAAACGGATAACCTCACATTTGTCAACATTGTATTCCATCTGCCAGACCCTAGCCCATTCACTTAGCCTATCCAAATCCCTCTGCAGACTTCCAGTATCCTCTGCACTTTTTGCTTTACAGTGTCATCTGCAAACGTGGACACATTGCACCTGGTCCCCAACTCCAAATCATCTATGTAAATTGTGAACAATTGTGGGCCCTGAGGGACACCATTAGCTATTGATTGCCAACCAGAGAAACACCCATTAATCCTCACTCTTTGCTTTCTATTAATTAACCAATCCTCTATCCATGCTACTACTTTCCCCTTAATACCATGCATCTTTATCTTATGCAGCAACCTCTTGTGTGGCACCTTGTCAAAAGCTTTCTGAAAATCCAGATATACCACATCCATTGGCTCCCCATTATCTACCGTACTGGTAATGTCCTCAAAAAATTCCACTAAATTAGTTAGGCACGACCTGCTCTTAATGAACCCATGCTGCGTCTGCCCAATGGGACAATTTCCATCCAGATGCCTCGCTATTTCTTCCTTGATGATAGATTCCAGCATCTTCCTTACTACCGAAGTCAAGCTAACTGGCCTATAATTACCGGCTTTCTACCTACCTCTTTTTTCAACTGTGGTGCCACGTTTGCTAATTTCCAATCCGCCGGGACCACCCCAGAGTCTAGTGAATTTTGGTAAATTATCACTAGTGCATTTGCAATTTCCCTAGCCATCTCTTTTAGCACTCTGGCATGCATTCCATCAGGGCCAGGAGTCTTGTCTACCTTTAGCCCCATTAGCCTGCCCATCACTACCTCCTTAGTGATAACAATCATCTCAAGGTCCTCACCTGTCATAGCCTCATTTCTCTCAGTCACTGGTCCAGAGGAGGTTCACAGAATGATCCCTGGAATGCTCATTTCCATCAGTCACTGGTATGTTATTTGTGTCTTCCACTGTGAAGACCGACCCAAAAAACCTGTTCAGTTCCTCAGCCATTTCCTCATCTCCCATTATTAGATCTCCCTTCTCATCCTCTAAAGGACCAATATTTACCTTAGCCACTCTTTTATGTTTTATATATTTGTAGAAACTTTTACTGTCTGTTTTTATATTCTGAGCAAGTTTACTCTCATATTCTATTTTACTATTCTTTATAGCTTTTTTGGTAGCTTTCTGTTGCCCCCTAAAGATTTCCCAGTCCTCTAGTCTCCCACTAATCTTTGCCACTTTGTATGCTTTTTCCTTCAATTTGTACTCTCCCTTATTTCCTTAGATATCCACGGTCGATTTTCCCTCTTTCTACCGTCTTTCCTTTTTATTGGTATAAACCTTTGTTGAGCACTGTGAAAAATTGCTCAGAAGGTTCTCCACTATTCCTCAACTGTTTCACCATAAAGTCTTTACTCCCAGTCTACCTTAGCTAGCTCTTCTCTCATCCCATTGTAATCTCCTTTGTTTAAGCACAAAACACTAGTGCTTGATTTTACCTTCCCACCCTCCAACTGTATTTTAAATTCCACCATATTGTGATCACTCCTTCCGAGAGTATCCCTAACTATGAGATCATTAATCAATCTGTCTCATTACATAAGACCAGATCTAGGACCGCTTGTTCCCTCGTAGGTTCCATTACATACTGTTCCAGGAAAAAATTGCGGATACATTCTATAAACTCCTCCTCAAGGCTGCCTTGACTGACCTGGTTAAACCAATTGACATGTAGATTAAAATCCCCCATGATAACTGCTCGACCATTTCTACATGCATCAGTTATTTCTTTGTTTATTGCCTGCCCCACCATAATGTTACTATTTGCTGGCCTATAGATTACTCCTATCAGTGACTTTTTTGCCTTACTATTCCTGATTTCCACCCAAATGGATTCAACCTTATCCTCCATAGCACCGATGTCATCCCTTACTATTGCCCGGATGTCATCCTTAAATAACAGAGCTACACCACCACTTACCATCCACTCTGTCCTTCTGAATAGTTTGATACCCTCGGATATTTAACTCCCAGCCGTGACCATCCTTTACCCATGTTTCAGTAATGGCCACTAAATCATAGTCATTCACGATGATTTGCGCCATCAACTCATTTAACTTATTCCGGATACTACGAGCATTCAGGTAAAGTACACTTATGTTGGCTTTTATACCTCTGTTCTGAATCTTAACACCTCGATCAGTAACCTCTCCTAAGTTATTTTACCTCTTAACGTTTCTCCTAATTCTCCTTGGCGTAGAACCCATATCTTCCTGTAACAACCTGCCGCGTCGCTTACCATTTATGTTTTTACTTCCCGTTTTATTCCTTTTAATATTACTGGGCCTATTCACTGAGCTCCCCTCAGTCACTGTACCTTGTACTGTCGCCCTTTTTGATTTTTGACTATGGCTTCTCTGCCTCACACTTTCCCCCTTACTGCCTTTTGTTTCTGCCCTTGTTTTATTACCTTCCAACTTCCTGCATCGGTTCCCATCCCCCTGCCACATTAGTTTAAACCCTCCCCAACCGCTCTAGCAAATAGCCCCCCTAGGGCATCAGTCCCAGTCCTGCCCAGGTCCCACCTCCCCCAGAACCGGTCCCAATGCCCCAGGAATCTGAAACCCTCCCCCTGACACCATCTCGTCAGCCACGTATTCATCCTATATATCCTGTCATTTCTACTCTGACTAGCACGTGGCACTCGTAGTAATCCTGAGATCACTACCTTCGAGGTCCGATTTCTTAACTTCCTTCCTAGCTCCCTGTATTCTGCTTTTAGGACCTCATCCCTTTTTGTACCTATGTCGTTTATATCGATGTGAACCACGACCACTAGCTGTTCACCCTCCCCCTCCAGAATGTCCTGTACCCGCTCCAAGACATCCTTGACCCTAGCACCAGGGAGGCAACAAACCATCCTGGAGTCTTGTTTGCGGCCACAGAAAGGCCTGTCTATTCCCCTTATAGTTGAATCCCCTATAACTATTGCGCTGTCACACTGATCACCCCTCCCCTCTGCAGCAGAACCAACCGTGGTGCCACGAGTTTGGCTGTTGCTGCTTTCCCCTGCGAGGCCAGTCCCCTCAACAGTATCCAAAGTGGTAAATCTGTTCTGCAGGGGAATGGCCACAGGCGATTCCTGCATTACCTGCCTCGCTCTCTTGCTCTGTCTGGTGGTCACCCATTTCCTTCCTGCCTGCGGAGTCTGAGCCTGTGGTGTGGCCACGTCTCTGTCAGTGCTATCCACGATGCTCGCCGACTCGTGGATGCTCAACAGTGTCTCCAGCCACCGCTCCAGCTCCGAAACCCGGGCTTCCAGGAGCTGCAACTGGATACATTTCCTGCACACATGCTGACCCTGGGGACTGGAATTGTCCCCAGCATGCCACATAGAGCAAGAGGAGCAGACCACGCCTTGGAGCTGTCCTGCCATGATTTTTTCCTTTAAATTAAATCTTTAAAACCTAGATGAATGTGAAGTCAGTCGTTTTGGAAGTTCGAATTTGAATGCCGAATACAGGGTTAATGGCAGGTTCTTGGAAGTGTGCAGGAACAGAGGGATATTGGGGTCCATATACATAGATCCCTCAAAGTTGCCACCCAGGTTGTTAGGATTGTTACCTTGATCTAGAAGCAGGTGGGGGAGGGGAGTCAACTCAGGCCAATTTAAAAAGAGCAACTTTTAAACTCACACATCAGTGAGTTCTCCCAGTGAGCCAGAGAAGACACAGCCAGAGTGAGACAGCAAAGAGGGAGTTTGGGAATTTGAATCTAGGTGGGAATTCGAAGCTGGGTGGGGAGGAAGTGTTTTTTATCACTGGTAAGTGATGGGTAAGTAGTTTTTCTGTTTTCTTTTTCTTTTCATTGGTATATTTATTTATTTTTTCTTCATTTTTTTTGTGGGAAATTGTAGTTGTTGAAGTTAACCGAAGGTTTAAGACATGGCAGGAGATCTCAGACCCGTGTCATGCTCCTCGTGTGCGATGTGGGAGCTCAGGGACACGTCCACTGTCCCTGGCTCCTTCACGTGCAAGAAGTGTGTCCAGTTGCAGCTCCTATTAGACCGCTTGACGGCTCTGGAGCTGCAGATGGACTCACTTTGGAGCATCTGCGATGCTGAGGACGTCGTGGATAGCACGTTTAGCGAGTTGGTCACACCACAGGTGAAAGGTACTAAGGGAGATAGAAAATGGGTGACCAAAAGACAGAGCAAGAGTAGGGAGGCAGTGCAGGCGTCCCCTGCGGTCATCTCCCTGCAAAACAGATATACCGCTTTGGATACTGTTGAGGGAGATGGCTCACCAGGGGAAGGCAGCAGCAGCCAGGTTCATGGCACCGTGGCTGGCTCTGCTGCGCAGCTGGGCAGGAAGAAGAATGACAGGGCTATAGTGATAGGGGACTCAATTGTAAGGGGAATAGACAGGCGGTTCTGCGGACGCAATCGAGACTCCAGGATGGTATGTTGCCTCCCTGGTGCAAGGGTCAAGGATGTCTCGGAGCGGCTGCAGGACATTCTGGGGAGGAGGGTGAACAGCCAGCTGCCGTGGTGTCTGTGCCATGGTGCACATAGGCACCAACGATATAGGTACAAAACAGGACGAGGTCCTACAAGCTGAATTCAGGGAGTTAGGAGGTAAACTAAAAAGTAGGACCTCAAAGGTAGTAATCTCAGAGTTGCTACCAGTGCCATGAGCTAGTCAGAGTAGGAATGTCAGGATAGATAGAACATAGAACATAGAACATAGAACAATACAGCGCAGTACAGGCCCTTCGGCCCACGATGTTGCACCGAAACAAAAGCCATCTAACCTACACTATGCCATTATCATCCATATGTTTATCCAATAAACTTTTAAATGCCCTCAATGTTGGCGAGTTCACTACTGTAGCAGGTAGGGCATTCCACGGCCTCACTACTCTTTGCGTAAAGAACCTACCTCTGACCTCTGTCCTATATCTATTACCCCTCAGTTTAAAGTTATGTCCCCTCGTGCCAGCCATATCCATCCGCGGGAGAAGGCTCTCACTGTCCACCCTATCCAACCCTCTGATCATTTTGTATGCCTCTATTAAGTCTCCTCTTAACCTTCTTCTCTCCAACGAAAACAACCTCAAGTCCATCAGCCTTTCCTCATAAGATTTTCCCTCCATACCAGGCAACATCCTGGTAAATCTCCTCTGCACCCGCTCCAAAGCCTCCACGTCCTTCCTATAATGCGGTGACCAGAACTGTACGCAATACTCCAAATGCTGTACTCTGTACAGCTGCAGCATGACCTCCCGACTCCGGAACTCAATCCCTCTACCAATAAAGGCCAACACTCCATAGGCCTTCTTCACAACCCAATCAACCTGGGTGGCAACTTTCAGGGATCTATGTACATGGACACCTAGATCCCTCTGCTCATCCACACTTTCAAGAACTTTACCATTAGCCAAATATTCCGCATTCCTGTTATTCCTTCCAAAGTGAATCACCTCACACTTCTCTACATTAAACTCCATTTGCCACCTCTCAGCCCAGCTCTGCAGCTTATCTATATCCCTCTGTAACCTGCTACATCCTTCCACACTATCGACAACACCACCGACTTTAGTATCGTCCGCAAATTTACTCACCCACCCTTCTGCGCCTTCCTCTATTTCATTGATAAAAATGACAAACAGCAACGGCCCCAGAACAGATCCTTGTGGTACTCCACTTGTGACTGTACTCCATTCTGAACATTTCCCATCAACCACCACCCTCTGTCTTCTTTCAGCTAGCCAATTTCTGATCCACATCTCTAAATCACCCTCAATCCCCAGCCTCCGTATTTTTTGCATTAGCCTACCGTGGGGAACCTTATCAAACGCTTTGCTGAAATCCATATACACCACATCAACTGCTCTACCCTCGTCTACCTGTTCGGTCACCTTCTCAAAGAACGCAATAAGGTTTGTGAGGCATGACCTACCCTTCACAAAGCCATGCTGACTATCCCTGATCATATTATTCCTATCGAGATGATTATAAATCTTGTCTCTTATAATCCCCTCCAAGACTTTACCCACTACAGACGTGAGGCTCACCGGTCTATAGTTGCCGGGGTTGTCTCTGCTCCCCTTTTTGAACAAAGGGACCACATTTGCTGTCCTCCAATCCTCTGGCACTATTCCTGTAGCCAATGATGACATAAAAATCAAAGCCAAAGGTCCAGCAATCTCTTCCCTGGCCTCCCAGAGAATCCTAGGATAAATCCCATCAGGTCCCGGGGACTTATCTATTTTCAGCCTGTCCAGAATTGCCAACACCTCTTCCCTACGTACCTCAATGCCATCTATTCTATTAGCCTGGGGCTCTGCATTCTCCTCCACAACATTCTCTTTTTCCTGAGTGAATACTGACGAAAAATATTCATTTAGTATCTCGCCTATCTCTTCAGACTCCACACACAATTTCCCATCCCTGTCCTTGACTGGTCCTACTCTTTCCCTAGTCATTCGCTTATTCCTGACATACCTATAGAAAGCTTTTGGGTTTTCCTTGATCCTTCCTGCCAAATACTTCTCCTGTCCCCTCCTTGCTCGTCTTAGCTCTCTCTTTAGATCCTTCCTCGCTACCTTGTAACTATCCATCGCCATAACCGAAACTTCACACTTCATCTTCACAAAGGCCTCCATCTTCCTCTTAACAAGAGATTCCACTTCCTTGGTAAACCACGGTTCCCTCGCTTGACGCCTTCCTCCCTGTCTGACCGGTACATACTTATCAAGAGCACGCAGTAGCTGATCCTTGAACAAGCCCCACTTATCCAGTGTGCCCAACACTTGCAGCCTACTTCTCCACCTTATCCCCCCCCAAGTCACGTCTAATGGCATCATAATTGCCCTTCCCCCAGCTATAACTCTTGCCCTGCGGTGTATACTTATCCCTTTCCATCATTAACGTAAACATCACCGAATTGTGGTCACTGTCCCCAAAGTGCTCTCCTACCTCCAAATCCAACACCTGGCCTGGTTCATTACCCAAAACCAAATCCAACGTGGCCTCGCCTCTTGTTGGCCTGTCAACATATTGTTTCAGGAAACCCTCCTGCACACACTGTACAAAAAACGACCCATCTATTGTACTCGAACTATATCTTTTCCAGTCAATATTTGGAAAGTTAAAGTCTCCCATAATAACTACCCTGTTACTTTCGCTCATATCCAGAATCATCTTCGCCATCCTTTCCTCTACATCCCGAGAACTATTAGGAGGCCTATAAAAAACTCCCAACAGGGTGACCTCTACTTTCCTGTTTCTATCTTCAGCCCATACTACCTCGGAAGATGAGTCATCCTCTAGCATCCAATCCGCCACCGTAATACTGCTCTTGACTAGCAGCGCCACAACTCCTCCTCTTTTGCCTCCTTCTCTGAGCTTACTAAAACACCTAAACCCCGGAACCTGCAACATCCATTCCTGTCCCTGCTCTATCCATGTCTCCGAAATGGCCACAACATCGAAGTCCCAGGTACCAACCCATGCTGCCAGTTCCCCTACCTTGTTTCGTATACTCCTGGCATTGAAGTAGACACACTTCAAACCACCTACCTGAACACTGGCCCCCTCCTGCGACGTCAAATCTGTGCTCCTGACCTCTATACTCTCATTCTCCCTTACCCTAAAACTACAATCCAGGTTCCCATGCCCCTAGGGTGAATAGGGTGAATGCGTGGCTCGAGAGATGGTGCAAGAGGGAGGGATTCAAATTCCTGGGGCATTGGAACCGGTTCTGGGGGAGGTGGGACCAGTACAAACTGGACGGTCTGCACCTGGGCAGGACTGGAACCGATATCCTCGGGGGGGGGGGGGGGGGGCAGGGGGGGGTTTGCTAGAGCTGTTGGGGTGAGTTTAAACTAATGTGGCAGGGAGATGGGAACCGATGCAGGAGGTTGGAAGGTAGTAAAACAGGGACAGAAATAAAAGGCAGAAAGGGGGAAAGTGTAAGGCAGAGAAGCCATAGTCAAAAATCAAAAAGGGCGACAGTACAAGGTACAGTGACTGAGGGGAGTTCAGTGAATAGGACCAGGAATACTAAAAGAAATAAAACGGGAAGTGAAAACATTAATGGTAAGCGACGCGGCAGGTTGTTACAGGAAGATATGGGTTCGCCGACAAGGAAAATTAGGAGAAAAGTTAAGAGGAAATATAATTTAGGAGGGGTTACTGATCGAGGTGTTAAGATTCAGAACAGAGGTAAAAAAAACCATAAGTGTACTTTACCTGAATGCTCGTAGTATTCGGAATAAGGTAAATGAGTTGATGGCGCAAATCATCGTGAATGACTATGATTTAGTGGCCATTACTGAAACATGGTTAAAGGATGGTCACGACTGGGAGTTAAATATCCGAGAGTATCAAACTATTCGGAAGGACAGAGTGGATGGTAAGGGAGGTGGTGTAGCTCTGTTAATTAAGGATGACATCCGGGCAATAGTAAGGGATGACATCGGTGCTGTGGAGAATAAGGTTGAATCCATATGGGTGGAAATCAAGAATAGTAAGGCAAAAAAGTCACTGATAGGAGTAGTCTATTGGCCACCAAATAGTAACATTATGGTGGGGCAGGCAATAAACAAAGAAATAACTGATGCATATAGAAATGGTACAGCAGTTATCATGGGGGATTTTAATCTACATGTCGATTGGTTTAACCAGGTTGGTCAAGGCAGCCTTGAGGAGGAGTTTATAGAATGTATCCGCGATAGTTTCCTAGAACATTATGTAATGGAACCTACGAGGGAACAGGCGGTCCAGGATCTGGTCCTGTGTAATGAGACAGGATTCATTCAGGGTCGCATAGTTAGGGATCCTCTCGCAAGGAGCGATCACAATACAAAGAACAAAGAACAAAGAAATGTACAGCACAGGAACAGGACCTTCGGACCTCCAAGCCCGTGCCGACCATGCTGCCCGACTAAACTATAATCTTCTACACTTCCTGGGTCCGTATCCCTCTATTCCCATCCTATTCATGTATTTGTCAAGGTGCCCCTTAAATGTCACTATCGTCTCTGCTTCCACCACTTCCTCCGGC
Source organism: Scyliorhinus torazame (assembly GCF_047496885.1). NCBI lineage: Eukaryota > Metazoa > Chordata > Chondrichthyes > Carcharhiniformes > Scyliorhinidae > Scyliorhinus > Scyliorhinus torazame. The sequence goes on along the minus strand of NC_092707.1, from coordinate 267,962 downwards.
AACGAGTTGCAGGCATCCACTACACTCTGTGTAAAAAACTTGCCTCGTACATCTACTCTAAACCTTGCCCCTCTCACCTTAAACCTATGCCCCTGAGTAATTGACCCCTCTACCCCGGGGAAAAGCCTCTGACTATCCACTCTGTCTATGCCCCTCATAATTTTGTAGACCTCTACCAGGTCGCCCCTCAACCTCCTTCGTTCCAGTCAGAACAAACCGAGTTTATTCAACCGCTCCTCATAGCTAATGCCCTCCATACCAGGCAACATTCTAGTAAATCTCTTCTGCGCCCTCTCTAAAGCCTCCACATCCTTCTGGTAGTGTGGCGTCCAGAATTGAACACTGTGCTCCAAGTGTGGCCTAACTAAGGTTCTATGCAGCTGCAACATGACTTGCCAATTCTTATACTCAATGCCCCGGCCAATGAAGGCAAGCATGCCGTATGCCTTCTTGACTGCCTTCTCCACCTGTGTTGCCCCTTTCAGTGACCTGTGGACCTGTACTCCTAGATCTCTCTGACTTTCAATACTCTTGAGGGTTCTACCATTCACTGTATATTCCCTACCTGCATTCGACCTTCCAAAATGCATTACCTCACATTTGTCCGGATTAAACTCCACCTGCCATCTCTCTGCCCAAGTCTCCAAACAATCTAAATCCTGCTATATCCTCTGACAGTCCTCATCGCTATCCGCAATTCCACCAACCTTTGTGTCATCTGAAAACTTACTAATCAGACCACTTACATTTTCCTCCATATCATTTATATTTACTACAAACAGCAAAGGTCCCAGCACTGATCCCCGTGGAACACAACTGGTCACAGCCCTCCAATTAGAAAAACATCCTTCCATTGCTACTCTCTGCCTTCTATGACCTAGCCAGTTCTGTATCCACCTTGCCAGCTCACCCCTGATCCCGTGTGACTTCACCTTTTGTACTAGTCTACCATGAGGGACCTTGTCAAAGGCCTTACTGATGTCCATATAGACAACATCCACTGCCCTACCTGCATCAATCATCTTTGTGACCTCCTCGAAAAACTCTATCAAGTTAGTGAGACACGACCTCCCCTTCACAAAACCATGCTGCCTCTCACTAATACGTCCATTTGCTTCCAAATGGGAGTAGATCCTGTCTCGAAGAATTCTCTCCAGTAATTTCCCTACCACTGAAGTAAGGCTCACCAGCCTGTAGTTCACTGAATTATCCTTGCTACCCTTCTTGAACAGAAGAACAACATTGGCTATTCTCCAGTCCTCCGGGACATCACCTGAAGACAGTGAGGATCCAAAGATTTCTGTCAAGGCCTCAGCAATTTCCTCTCCAGCCTCCTTCAGTTTTCTGGGGTAGATCCCATCGGGCCCTGGGGACTTCTCTACCTTAATATTTATTAAGACTCCCAACACCTCGTCTTTTTGGATCTCAATGTGACCCAGGCTATCTACACACCCTTCTCCAGACTCAACATCTACCAATTCCTTCTCTTTGGTGAATACTGATGCAAAGTATTCATTTAGTACCTCGCCCATTTCCTCTGGCTCCACACATAGATTCCCTTGCCTATCTTTCAGTGGGCCAACCCTTTCCCTGGCTACCCTCTTGCTTTTTATGTACGTGTAAAAAGCCTTGGGATTTTCCTTAACCCTATTTGCCAATGACTTTTCGTGAGCCCTTCTAGCCCTCCTGACTCCTTGCTTAAGTGCCTTCCTACTTTCCTTATATTCCACACACGCTTCGTCTGTTCCGAGCCTTTTAGCCCTGACAAATGCCTCCTTTTTCTTTTTGCCGAGGCCTACAATATCTCTCGTTATCCAAGGTTCCCGAAAATTGCCGTATTTATCCTTCTTCCTCACAGAAACATGCCGGTCCGGAATTCCTTTCAACTGCCATTTGAAAGCCTCCCACATGTCAGGTGTTGATTTGCCCTCAAACATCCGCCCCCAATCTATGTTCTTCAGTTCCCGCCTAATATTGTTATATTTAGCCTTCCCCCAATTTAGCACATTCATCCTCGGACCACTCTTATCCTTGTCTACCAGCACTTTAAAACTTATTGTGGTCACTGTTCCCGAAATGTTCCCCTACTGAAACATCTACCACCTGGCCGGGCTCATTCCCCAATACCAGGTCCAGTACCGCCCCTTCCCTAGTTGGACTGTCTACATATTGTTTTAAGAAGCCCTCCTGGATGCTCCTTACAAACTCCGCCCCGTCTAAGCCCCTGGCACTAAGTGAGTCCCAGTCAATATTGGGGAAGTTGAAGTCTCCCATCACCACAACCCTGTTGTTTTTACTCTTTTCCAAAATCTGTCTACCTATCTGCTCCTCTATCTCCCGCTGGCTGTTGGGAGGCCTGTAGTAAACCCCCAACATTGTGACTGCACCCTTCTTATTCCTGATCTCTACCCATATAGCCTCACTGCCCTCTGAGGTGACCTCCCGCAGGACAGCTGTGATATTCTCCCGAACCAGTAGCGCAACTCCGCCTCCCCTTTTACATCCCCCTCTATCCCGCCTGAAACATCTAAATCCTGGAACGTTTAGCTGCCAATCCTGCCCTTCCCTCAACCAGGTCTCTGTAATGGCAACAACATCATAATTCCAAGTACTAATCCAAGCTCTAAGTTCATCTGCCTTACCCATAATACTTCTTGCATTAAAACATATGCACTTCAGGCCACCAGACCCGCTGTGTTCAGCAACTTCTCCCTGTCTGCTCTGCCTCAGAGCCCCACTGACCCTATTCCCTAGTTCTCCCTCAATGCTCTCACCTTCTGACCTATTGCTCCCGTGTCCACCCCCCTGCCATACTAGTTTAAACCCTCCCGTGTGACACTAGCAAACCTCGCGGCCAGGATATTTATGCCTCTCCAGTTTAGATGCAACCCGTCAAAACAAAAGAACAAAGAAATGTACAGCACAGGAACAGGCCCTTCGGCCCTCCAAGCCCGTGCCGACCATGCTGCCCGACTAAACTACAATCTTCTACACTTCCTGGGTCCATATCCCTCTATTCTCATCCTATTCATGTATTTGTCAAGATGCCCCTTAAATGTCACTATCGTCCCTGCTTCCACCATCTCCTCCGGTAGCGAGTTGCAGGCAACCACTACCCTCTGCGTAAAAAACTTGCCTCGTACATCTACTCTACACCTTGCCCCTCTCACCTTAAACCTATGCCCCCGAGTAATTGACCCGTCTACCCCAGGGAAAAGCCTCTGACTATCCGTCCTTCTTATACAGGTCACACCTGCCCCGGAAGAGCTCCCAGTGGTCCAGACAACGGAAACCCTCCCTCTTACACCAGCTGTTTAGCCACGTGTTTAGCTGCTCTATCTTCCTATTTCTAGCCTCACTGGCACGTGGCACAGGGCGTAATCCCGAGATTACAACCCTAGAGGTGATGTCTTTTAACTTTCTGCCTAGCTCCCTGAACTCCTGCTGCAGGACCTCATGCCCCTTCCTGCCTATGTCGTTAGTACCAATATGTACAACGACCTCTGCCTGTTTGCCCTCCCCCTTCAGGATGCCCTCTACCCGTTCGGAGACATCCTGGACCCTGGCACCAGGGAGGCAACATACCATCCTGGAGTCTCTTTCACGTCCACAGAAGCACTTATCTGTGCCCCTGAATATAGAGTCCCCTATTACTGTTGCTCTTCTGCGCTTTGACCCTCCCTTCTGAACATCAGAGCTAGCCGTGGTGCCACTGCTCTGGCTGCTGCTGTTTTCCCCTGATAGGCTATCCCCCCGACAGTATCCAAAGGGGAATACCTGTTCGAGAGGGGGACAACCACAGGGGATTCCTGCACTGACTGCCTGCCCTTTCTGGTGGTCACCCATTTCTCTGCCTGCACCTTGGGTGTGACCACATTTATATAACTGCGATCTATGACGCTTTCCGCCACCTGCATGCTCCTAACTGCATCCAATTGCTGCTCCAACCGAACCATGCGGTCTGTGAGGAACTGCAGTTGGGTGCACTTTCTGCAGATGAAGCCATCCGGTACAGCACAGAACAGGCCCTTCGGCCCTCGATGTTGTGCCGAGCATTGTCCGAAACCAAGATCAAGCTATCCCAGTCCCTGTCATTCTGGTGTGCTCCATGTGCCTATCCAATAACCGCTTGAAAGTTCCCAAAGTGTCCGACTCCACTATCACAGCAGGCAGTCCATTCCACACCCTAACCACTCTCTGAGTAAAGAACCTACCTCGGACATCCCTCCTATATCTCCCACCCTGAATCTTATAGTTATGCCCCCTTGTAACAGCTACATCTACCCGAGGAAATAGTCGCTGAATGTCCACTCTATCTATCCCCCTCATTATCTTATTAACCTCTATTAAGTCACCTCTCATCCTCCTCCGCTCCAAAGAGAAAAGCCCTAGCTCCCTCAACCTTTCCTCATAAGACCTAGCCTGCAAACCAGGCAGCATCCTGGTAAATCTCCTTTGCACCCTTTCCAATGCTTCCACATCCTTCCTATAATGAGGTGATCAGAACTGCACACAATACTCCAAATGTGGTCTCACCAGGGTCCTGTACAGTTGCAGCAAAACTCCGCAGCTTTTAAACTCAAGCCCCCTGTTAATAAACGCTAACACACTTTCAACCTTCTTCACGGCTCTATCCACTTGAATGGCAACCTTCAGCGATCTGTGGACATGAACCCCAAGATCTCTCTGTTCCTCCACATTCCTCAGAACCCTGCCGTTGACCCTGTAATCCACATTCAAATTTCTTCTACCAAAAAGAATCACCTCGCACTCATCAGGGTTAAACTCCATCTACCATTTTTCGGCCCAGCTCTGCATCCTATCAATGTCTCTTTGCAGCCTACAACAGCCCTCCACCTCATCCACTACTCCACCAATCTTGGTGTCATCAGCAAATTTACTGACCCACCCTTCAGCCCCTTCCTCCAAGTCATTGATAAAAATCACAAATAGCAGAGGACCCAGCACTGATCCCTGTGGTACACCGCTGGTAACCGGTCCCCAGTCTGAAAAATTTCCATCCACCACCACCCTCTGTCTTCTATGTGATAGCCAGTTACTTATCCAATTGGCCAAATTTCCCTCTATCCCACACCTCCTTACTTTCTTCATGAGCCAACCATGGGGAGCCTTACTAAAATCCATGTATACAACATCAACTGCTCTACCTTCATCTACACACTTCGTTACCTCCTCAAAAAATACAATCAAATTTGTGAGGCAAGACCTACTCTTCACGAATCTGTGTTGACTATCCTGGATTAAGCTGCATCTTTCCAAATGGTCATAAATCCTATCCTTCAGGACCTTTTCCATTATCTTCCCGACCACCGAAGTAAGACTAACTGGCCTATAATTACCAGGGTCATTCCTATTCCCTTTCTTGAACAGAGGAACAACATTCGCCACTCGCCAGTCCTCTGGCACTTTCCCCGTGGACAGCGAGGACCCAAAGATTAAAGCCAAAGGCTCTGCAATCTCATCACTTGCCTCCCAAAGAATCCTTTGGTATTTCCCATCTGGCCCAGGGGACTTGTCGACCCTCAGGTTTTTCAAAATTGCTAATATATCCTTCCTCAGAACATCTACTTCCTCCAGCCTACCTGCCTGAATCACACTCTCATCCTCAAAAACATGGCCCCTCTCCTTGGTGAACACTGAAGAAAAGTATTAATTCAACGCCTCTCCTATTTCTTCTGACTCCATGCACAAGTTCCCACTACTGTCCTTGACCTACCCTCACCCTGGTCATTCTTTTATTTCTCACATAAGAGTGTGGAAGCCTCCCGGACCTGCCACATCTCACAGTCAGAGCACTGCACCCCTCTAACTGACATTGCGTCAATTAATTAGTAAATTAAAATTAAAAGTATTTAAAAAAATTTTTTTTTTTTAAGTTACCATTAACTATCTGTTTCCTAGCACTAGTTTTCTAATCTAAATGTGAAAGCTAAATATAGTACTCTCCGATCTCTGGCTTAGATACCCCTCTAAATTATAATTAAGTAATTATGTTTAATTAGTTACCAATGCTTATTTTCTTAAATTTAGTGTAGATTCCCAACCAGCCACTCAGGTCACAGCTTTTCTGTGATGTCACTTCTGTTCCCCCCCCCCCCCCCCACACACACACACAATTTGAAAAAGGTATAAAAGTAAAAATGAGTAAAAATCACTTACTTACCTTCTTACCTTCTGAGGGTCTTAGATGTTCTCAGGTTCTCACCCTGACAGAGACTGCTCCTCCTCCCCCGAACGGCTCACAAAACTAGGCCGCGATCTTTTTAAATCGCCGCTCCGACTCGCAGCTCCCGCGCTTTTTAAATCTCCCGCGGTTTTTAAATCTCCCGGCTCTCTTTCCTGCCGCGCTGTTTTCACTGTCCCGGCTCTCTCTTCCCCCACGCTTTTTAAATCTCCCGCCTCTCTCTCCTCTCGCCCTGTTTTCATTGTCCCGGCTCTCTCTCCTCCTGTGCTGTTTTCAATGCCCCGGCTCTCTCTCCTCTCGCCCTGTTTTCATTGTCCCGGCTCTCTCTCCTCCTGCGCTGTTTTCAATGTCCCGGCTCTCTCAACTCCTGCGCTGTTTTCAATGTCCTGGCTCTCTCTCCTCTTGCGCTGTTTTCAATGTCTCGGCTCTCTCTCCTCCCGCGCTGTTTTCAATGTCCCAGCTCTCTCTCCTCTCGCGCTGTTTTCAATATGGTGGAATTTAAAATACAGATGGAGGGCGAGAAGGTAAAATCAAACACTAGTGTTTTGTGCTTAAACAAAGGAGATTAAAATGGGATGAGAGAAGAACTAGCTAAGGTAGACTGGGAGCAAAGACTTTGTGGTGAAACAGTTGAGGAACAGTGGAGAACCTTCCAAGCGATTTTTCACAGTGCTCAGCAAAGGTTTATACCAACAAAAAGGGAGGACGGTAGAAGGAGGGAAAATCGACCGTGAATATCTGAGGAAATAAGGGAGAGTACAAATTGAAGGAAAAAGCATAAAAAGTGGCAAAGGTTAGTGGGAGACTAGAGGACTGGGAAATATTTAGGGGGCAACAGAAACCTACTAAAAAAGCTATAAAGAAGAGTAAGATAGATTATGAGAGTAAACTTGCCCAGAATAAAAAAACAGATAGTAAAAGTTTCTACAAATATATAAAACAAAAAAGAGTGGCTAAGGTAAATATTGGTCCTTTCGAGGATGAGAAGGGAGATTTAATAATGGGGGATGAGGAAATGGCTGAGGAACTGAACAGGTTTTTTGGGTCGGTCTTCACAGTGGAAGACACAAACAACATGCCAGTGACTGATGGAAATGAGGCTATGACAGATGAGGACCTTGAGAGGATTGTTATCACTAAGGAGGTAGTGATGGGCAAGCTAATGGGGCTATAGGTAGACAAGTCTCCTGGCCCTGATGGAATGCATCCCAGAGTGCTAAAAGAGATGGCTAGGGAAATTGCAAATGCACGAGTGATAATTTACCAAAATTCACTAGCCTCTGGGGTGGTTCCGGCGGATTGGAAATTAGCAAATGTGACACCACTGTTTAAAAAAGGTGGTAGGCAGAAAGCGGGTAGTTATAGGTCAGTTAACTTAACTTCGGTAGTAGGGAAGATGCTGGAATCTATCATCAAGAAATAGCGAGGCATCTGGATGGAAATTGTCCCATTGGGCAGATGCAGCATGGGTTCATAAAGGACAGGTCATGCCTAACTAATTTAGTGGAATATTTTGAGGACATTACCAGTGCGGTTGATAACGGGGAGCCAGTGGATGTGGTATATCTGGATTTCCAGAAAGCCTTTGACAAGGTGCCACACAAAAGGTTGCTGCATAAGATAAAGATGCATGGCATTAAGGGGAAAGTATTAGCATGGATAGAGGATTGGTTAATTAATAGAAAGCAAAGAGTGGGGATTAATGGGTGTTTCTCTGGTTGGCAATCAGTAGCTAGTGGTGTCCCTTAGGGCTCAGTTTTGGGCCCACAATTGTTCACAATTTACATAGGTGATTTGGAGTTGGGGACCAAGTGCAATGTGTCCAAGTTTGCAGACGACACTAAGATGAGTGGTAAAGCAAAAAGTGCAGAGGATACTGGAAGTCTGCAGAGGGATTTGGATAGGCTAAGTGAATGGGCTAGGCTCTGGCAGATGGAATACAATGTTGACAAATGTGAGGTTATCCATTTTGGTAGGAATAACAGCAAAATGGATTATTATTTAAATGATAAAATATTAAAACATGCTGCTGTGCAGAGAGACCTGGGTGTGCTAGTGCATGAGTCGCAAAAAGTTGGTTTATAGGTGCAACAGGTGATTAAGAAGGCAAATGGAATTTTGTCCTTCATTGCTAGAGGGATGGAGTTTAAGACTAGGGAGGTTCTGCTGCATTTGTATAAGGTGTTAGTGAGGCCACACCCGGAGTATTGTGTTCAGTCTTGGTCTCCTTACTTGAGAAAGGACGTACTGGCACTGGAGGGTGTGCAGAGGAGATTCACAAGGTTAATCCCAGAGCTGAAGGGGTTAGATTACAAGGAGAGGTTGAGCAGACTGGGACTGTACTCGTTGGAATTTAGAAGGATGAGGGGGGATCTTATAGAAACATATAAAATTTTGAAGGGAATAGATAGGATAGATGCGGGCAGGTTGTTTCCACTGGTGGGTGAAAGCAGAACTAGGGGGCATAGCCTCAAAATAAGGGGAAGTAGATTTAGGACTGAGTTTAGGAGGAATTTCTTCACCCAAAGGGTTGTGAATCTATGGAATTCCTTGCCCAGTGAAGCAGTAAAGGCTCCTTCATTAAATGTTTTTAAGATAAAGATAGATAGTTTTTTGAAGAATAAAGGGATTAAGGGTTATGGTGTTCTGGCCGGAATGTGGAGCTGAGTCCACAAAAGATCAGCCATGATCTCATTGAATGGCGGAGCAGGCTCGAGGGGCCAGATGGCCTACTCCTGCTCCTAGTTCTTATGTTCTTAAGAAGGCGTATGGTGTGTTGGCTTTCATTAACAGGGGGATTGAGTTTAAGAGCCGCGAGGTTTTCCTGCAGCTTTATAAAACCCTGGTTAGACCACACTTGGAATATTGTGTCCAGTTCTGGTCGCCTCATTATAGGAAGGATGTGGATGCTTTGGAGAGGGTGCAGAGGAAATTTACCAGGATGCTGCCTGGACTGGAGGGCATGTCTTATGAAGAAAGGTTGATGTAGCTAGGACCTTTCTTACTGGAGCGAAGAAGGCAGAGAGGTGACTTGATAGAGGTGTACAAGGTGATGAGAGGCATGGATAGAGTGGATAGCCAGAGACTTTTCCCAGGGCGGAAATGGCTGTCACGAGGGGACATAATTTTAAGGTGATTGGAGGAAGGTATAGGGGAGATGTCAGAGGTAGGTTCTTTACACAGAGAGTGGTGGGTGTGTGGAATGCTCGGCCAGCAGAGGTGGTGGAGTCAGAGTCATTAGGGACATTTAAGCGACTCTTGGACAGGCACATGGACAGCAGTAAATTGAAGGGGTGTAGGTTAGGTTGATCTTAGATCAGGATAAATGGTCGGCACAACATCATGGGCCGAAGGGCCTATACTATGGTGTACTGTTCTAAGTTCGATGTTCATTGCGAGAGGTTTCGAGTACAGGAGCAGGGATGAGTTGTTGCAGGACCTTGGTAAGGCCACACCTGGAGTATTGTGAGCAGTTTTGGTCTCCTTCTCTGAGGAAGGATGTTCTTGCTCTCGAGGGAGTGCAGCGAAGGTTTACCAGACTGATTCCGGGGATGGCGGGACTGTCATATGAGGAGAGATTGACTCGGTTGGGATTGTTCTCGCTGGAGTTCAGAAGAATGAGGGGGGATCTCACAGAGACTATAAAATTCTAACAGGACTAGACAGGGTAGATGCAGGGACGATATTACCAATGATGGGTGTGTCCAGAACCAGGGGTCACAGTCTGAGGATTCAGGGTAAACCATTTCGGACAGAGATAAGGAGACATTTCTTCACCCAAAGAGTGGTGAGCCTGTGGAATTCATTACCACAGGAAGTAGTTGATGCTAAAACTTTGAATATATTCCAGAGGCGGCTGGATATAGCACTTGGGGAGAATGGGATCAAAGGCTATGGGGAAAAGGCAGGATTAGAATTTACAGTGAAGAAGGAGGCCATTCGGCCTATCGAATCTGCACCGGCCCTTGGAAAGAGCACCCTACTTAAGCCCACGCCTCCAGTCTATCCCCATAACCCAGTTAGCCCACTAACCTTTTTGGACACGAAGGGCAATTTATCACGGCCAATCCACCTAACCTGCACATTTTTGGACTGTGGGAGGAAACCGGAGCACCCGGAGGAAACCCACGCACACACGGGGAGAACGTGCAGTCTCTGCCCAGACAGTGACCCAAGCCAGGAATCAAACCTGGGACCCGGGCCATGTCTGTGAAGCAACAGTGCTAACCACTCTGCTACAATACTCAACTTGAAATACCAGAGCAGACAAGGCTACAGACCAAGTGCTGGTAAGTAGAATTAGAATCGTAAGGTGCTAGGGTCGGCACGGTGGTGCAGTGGTTAGCACTGCTGCCTCACGGCGCCAAGGACCCAGGTTCGTTCCCGGCCCCGGGTCACTGTCCGTGTGGAGTTTGCACATTCTCCCCGTGTCTGCGTGGGTCTCACCCCCACAACCCAAAGATGTGCCGGGTAGATGGATTGGCCACGCTAAATTGCCCCTTAATTGGAAAAAAATAATTTGGTACTCTAAATTTATTTTTAAAATAGTAAGGTTGGCGCGATGTGATAGGCCCAAAGGCCTCTTTCCGTGCTGTAAGACTTTCTGACTCTGTGACTTAACGTCTATGCTTCCAGTCCAACATGGTTCCACCAGAGACCCCACAGGACACTTCTTGTTGGCTTCAATTAGATGCAGAGACTCCATTGCAGGAAAGAAAATATCGGGAAAGTCATTATTTTGGATCAGCTGTTGGGATCTCGCCAGCAGACATTCAGACTTGAGTAAAGAAGCACAGACCTGAGAATGGGGAGGAATCGGACTTCCGGTGACGGGAATGTGCTGAGTAATCACTCATCAGGTGGCTCTCCTCCCACAAGACCGAAAATAGGCTCTTTTACCCAAAATGTGTGCTGACGTTGTGTGCATCAGAGTGCAAGAGTGAGAGTTTGGTGACTGAGGGTGTTCAGTGAGGAGGGAGCAAGGTGCTGCTTTCATTTCATTTCCTACATTTCCTCAAAAAGCAGGGACAATAGTGACGATTAAGGGGCATCTTGACAAATACATGAATAGGATGGGAATAGAGGGATACGACCCCGGAAGTGTAGAAGATTTTAATTTAGACGGGCAGCATGGTCGGCACGGGCTTGGAGGAACGAAGGGCCTGTTCCTGTGCTGTACTTTTCTTTGTTCTTTGTTCTTTGAGCGTGAGGGGAGCTGGGAGTTTACAGAGAGTGCAGCTGACTGGGAGCAGAGTCGGAGGGCGGAGTTCCAGTTGGTTGACAGGGCAGCTACATTCTGCAAGATAAGAGTTGTATTAGTTTTGTTTTTAGGGAGCAGCAAGCTATCTTTGTATCATTCAGCAGAATCACCAATTTTAGAGGGTTCAGTTGAGAGAGTAGCAGCAGATATATATATTCTCATGTGAGAGTCCCTTTAAGAAAAGTGTGTTTTATCAAATGGCTGCAGTGATGTCATTGTGTGGGCAGAGCTGAAATGTGATTCTGCTTTTTACTTTCGTTTTGAGCTGGAAGCTCTTTTTGGCTGTGTTTTAGCTTCAAAGAACAAAGAAAAATTACAGCACAGGAACAGGCCCTTCGGCCCTCCCAGCCTGCGCCGATCCACATCCTCTATCTAAAACTGTTGCCTATTTTCTAAGGATCTGTATCCCTCTGCTCCCTGCCCATTCATGTACCTGTCGAGATACATCTTAAATGATGCTATCGTGCCCGCCTCTACCACCTCCACTGACAAAGCGTTCCAGGCACCCACCACCCTCTGCGTAAAAAGCTTTCCACGCATATCTCCCTTAAACTTTTCCCCTCTCACCTTGAACTCGTGACCCCTAGTAATTGAGCCCCCCACTCTGGGAAAAAGCTTCTTGCTATCCACCCTGTTTTTGCCTCTCATGATTTTGTCGACCTCAATGAGGTCCCCCCTCAACCTTCGTCTTTCGAATGAAAATAATCCGAATCTACTCAACCTCTCTTCATAGCTAGCACCCTCCATACCAGGCAACATCCTGGTGAACCTCCTCTGCACCTTCGAAAAAGCATCCACATCCTTTTGGTAATGTGGCGACCAGAACTGCACGCAGTATTCCAAATGTGGCCTAACCAACGTCTTATGCAACTGTAACATGACCTGCCCACTCTTGTACTCAATACCCCGTCCGATGAAGGAAAGCATGCTGTGTGCCTTCTTGACCACTCTATCGACCTGCGCAGCCACCTTCAGGGTACAATGGACCTGAACACCCAGATCTCTCTGTCCATCAATTTTCCCCAGGACTCTTCCATTGACCGTATAGTCCGCTCTTGAATTAGATCTTCCAAAATGCATCACCTCGCATTTGCCTGGATTGAACTCCATCTGCCATTTCTCCGCCCAACTCTCCAATCTATCTATATTCTGCTGTAATCTCTGACAGTCCCCTTCACTATCTGCTACTCCACCAATCTGATGTGACCATCAATTCACACGAACCAGGAGTAGAAGTAAACTGTGGCTTTAATCAACTAGAACGGTGACTGCATTGAAGGTGAGAGCATTGAGGGAGAACTAGGGAATAGGGACAGTGTGGCTCTGAGGCAGAGCAGACAGGGAGAAGTTGCTGAACACAGCGGGTCTGGTGGCCTGAAGTGCATATGTTTTAATGCAAGGAGCATTACGGGTAAGGCAGATGAACTTAGAGCTTGGATTACTACTTGGAACTATGATGTTGTTGCCATTACAGAGACCTGGTTGAGGGAAGGGCAGGATTGGCAGCTAAACGTTCCAGGATTTAGATGTTTCAGGCGGGATAGAGGGGGATGTAAAAGGGGAGGCGGAGTTGCGCTACTTGTTCGGGAGAATATCACAGCTATACTGCGAGAGGACACCTCAGAGGGCAGTGAGGCTATATGGGTAGAGATCAGGAATAAGAAGGGTGCAGTCACAATGTTGGGGGTATACTACAGGCCTCCCAACAGCCAGCGGGAGATAGAGGAGCAGATAGGTAGACAGATTTTGGAAAAGAGTAAAAACAACAGGGTTGTGGTGATGGGAGACTTCAACTTCCCCAATATTGACTGGGACTCACTTAGTGCCAGGGGCTTAGACGGGGCGGAGTTTGTAAGGAGCATCCAGGACGGCTTCTTAAAACAATATGTAGACAGTCCAACTAGGGAAGGGGCGGTACTGGACCTGGTATTGGGGAATGAGCCCGGCCAGGTGGTAGATGTTTCAGTAGGGGAGCATTTTGGTAACAGTGACCACAATTCAGTAAGTTTTAAAGTACTGGTGGACAAGGATAAGAGTGATCCGAGGATGAATGTGCTAAATTGGGGGAAGGCTAATTATAACAATATTAGGCGGGAACTGAAGAACATAGATTGGGGGCGGATGTTTGAGGGCAAATCAACATCTGACATGTGGGAGGCTTTCAAGTGTCAGTTGAAAGGAATACAGGACAGGCATGTTCCTGTGAGGAAGAAAGATAAATACGGCAATTTTCGGGAACCTTGGATGACGAGTGATATTGTAGGCCTCGTCAAAAAGAAAAAGGAGGCATTTGTCAGGGCTAAAAGGCTGGGAACAGACGAAGCCTGTGTGGCATATAAGGAAAGTAGGAAGGAACTTAAGCAAGGAGTCAGGAGGGCTAGAAGGGGTCATGAAAAGTAATTGGCAAATAGGGTTAAGGAAAATCCCAAGGCTTTTTACACGTACATAAAAAGCAAGAGGGTAGCCAGGGAAAGGGTTGGCCCACTGAAGGATAGGCAAGGGAATCTATGTGCAGAGCCAGAGGAAATGGGCGAGGTACTAAATGAATACTTTGCATCAGTATTCACCAAAGAGAAGGATTTGGTAGATGTTGAGTCTGGAGAAGGGGGTGTAGATAGCCTGGGTCACATTGTGATCCAAAAAGACGAGGTGTTGGGTGTCTTAAAAAATATTAAGGTAGATAAGTCCCCAGGGCCTGATGGGATCTTACCCCAGAATACTGAAGGAGGCTGGAGAGGAAATTGCTGAGGCCTTGACAGAAATCTTTGGATCCTCGCTGTCTTCAGGGGATGTCCCGGAGGACTGGAGAATAGCCAATGTTGTTCCTCTGTTTAAGAAGGGTAGCAAGGATAATCCAGGGAACTACAGGCCGGTGTGCCTTACTTCAGTGGTAGGGAAATTACTGGAGAGAATTCTTCGAGACAGGATCTACACCCATTTGGAAGCAAATGGACGTATTAGTGAGAGGCAGCACGGTTTTGTGAAGGGGAGGTCGTGTCTCACTAACTTGATAGAGTTTTTCGAGGAGGTCACTAAGATGATTGATGCAGGTAGGGCAGTAGATGTTGTCTATATGGACTTCAGTAAGGCCTTTGACAAGGTCCCTCATGGTAGACTAGTACAAAAGGTGAAGTCACACGGGATCAGGGGTGAACTGGCAAGGTGGATACAGAACTGGCTAGGCCATAGAAGGCAGAGGGTAGCAATGGAGGGATGCTTTTCTAATTGGAGGGCTGTGACCAGTGGTGTTCCACAGGGATCAGTGTTGGGACCTTTGCTGTTTGTAGTATATATAAATGATTTGGAGGAAAATGTAACTGGTCTGATTAGTAAGTTTGCAGACGACACAAAGGTTGGTGGAATTGCGGATAGCGATGAGGACTGTCAGAGGATACAGCAGGATTTAGATTGTCTGGAGACTTGGGTGGAGAGATGGCAGATGGAGTTTAATCCGGACAAATGTGAGGTAATGCATTTTGGAAGGGCTAATGCAGGTAGGGAATATACAGTGAATGGTAGAACCCTCAAGAGTATTGAAAGTCAAAGAGATCTAGGAGTACAGGTCCACAGGTCATTGAAAGGGGCAACACAGGTGGAGAAGGTAGTCAAGAAGGCATACTGCATGCTTGCCTTCATTGGCCGGGGCATTGAGTATAAGAATTGGCAAGTCATGTTGCAGCTGTATAGAACCTTAGTTAGGCCACACTTGGAGTATAGTGTTCAATTCTGGTCGCCACACTACCAGAAGGATGTGGAGGCTTTAGAGAGGGTGCAGAAGAGATTTACCAGACTGTTGCCTGGTATGGAGGGCATTAGCTATGAGGAGCGGTTGAATAAACTCGGTTTGTTCTCACTGGAACGAAGGAGGTTGAGGGGCGACCTGATAGAGGTCTACAAAATTATGAGGGGCATAGACAGAGTGGATAGTCAGAGGCTTTTCCCCAGGGTAGAGGGGTCAATTACTAGGGGCATAGGTTTAAGGTGAGAGGGGCAAGGTTTGGTGGAGATGTACGAGGCAAGTTTTTTACGCAGAGGGTAGTGGGTGCCTGGAACTCGCTACCGGAGGAGGTAGTGGAAGCAGGGACGATAGGGACATTTAAGGGGCATCTTGACAAATATATGAATAGGATGGGAATAGAAGGATACGGACCCAGGAAGTGTAGAAGATTGTAGTTTAGTCGGGCAGCATGGTCGGCACGGGCTTGGAGGGCCGAAGGGCCTGTTCCTGTGCTGTACATTTCTTTGTTCTTTGACTGGTCTGTTAGTGGGAGCCGCCTACAGGGCGACTGCTCTTATACCTCCCCTCAAGGGGAGGATCCAGGGGCGGAGCCCACCCAGGCCTCAACATGCTACATCATAGGTAATACCTTACAATGGTCCATAGGTGGAGCCCACATGGGCAACAGCGTAATACAGATATGTACATGGTGAATTGTTATAGCAATAAATTCACCACATTCACCCCCTGTTAAAAAAATAAAGTTCGGCGGGGGTGAAAAGTTCATAAGTTCAGTCTGTCCTATGCACGGATTGTGCGCAGTGATTGCCAAAGCTCTGGTATCGCAGCTGGCCCGGGCGTCGAACTCAGCCGTGCGGGCATGGGTAGTGAAGTCGCCGGTGCGGGCACAGACGTGGACTCCAGGAGCGTGTCTTCTGGGGCTTCATTCCTGTGGGTCGGTGAAGGGGGAATATTGGGCGGGAGGGGGTGCGGGTGCCATGTAGGGGCGGGGGCGCTGGTCAGCGTAGGTTGGGCGGGGTAAGATGGGGTGGCGGTGGTAGTGGAACCTGCGGGTGCCAGGTCCCGGAGGGAGACCGTATCCTGGCGGCCGTCGGGGTGTTCGATGTATGCGTACTGGGGGTTGGAGTGTAGGAGCTGGACCCTCTCGACCAGGGGATCGGACTTATGGCTCCTGACGTGTTTGCGGAGCAGGACGGGCCCCGGTGTCTTCAGCGAGGACGGAAGCGAGGCCCCTGAGGTGGATCTCCTGGGGAAAACAAATAGGCGGTCAAGAGGGGTCTTGTTTGTGGCCGTGCAAAGTAGGGACCTAATAGAGTGGAGTGCATCAGGGAGGACTTTCTGCCAGTGGGAAACTGGGAGATTCCTAGACCGTAGGGCCAGGAGGACGGTCTTCCAGACCGTCGCCTTCTCCCTCTCCACCTGCCTGTTTCCCCGGGGGTTATAACTGGTAGTCCTGCTCGAGGCGATGCCCTGACCGAGCAGGAACTGACGCAGTTCGTCGCTCATGAACGACGAGCCCCGGTCACTGTGAACGTACGTGGGGAAACCAAACAGGGTGAAGACACTGTACAGGGCTTTAATGACGGTGGCCGCGGTCATGTCGGGGCAGGGGATTGCAAAGGGGATGCGGGAGAACTCGGCGATGATGTTGAGGAAATATGTGTTGCTATTGTTGGAGGGGAGGGGCCCTTTGAAATCGATACTGAGGCGCTCAAAGGGCCGGGATGCCTTTACCAGGTGGGCCTTATCCGGTCGATAGAAGTGTGGTTTACACTCCGCACAGATTTGGCAGTCCCTGGTCATGGCTCTGACCTCCTCGGTGGAGTAGGGCAGGTTGCGGGCCTTGATGTAGAGGAGAAGCCGGGTGACCCCCGGGTGGCAGAGGTCATCGTGGATAGCATGTAGTCGGTCATCTTGCACGCTGGCGTATGTGCATCGGGACAGGGCATCTGGGGGTTCGTTGAGCTTCCCAGGACGATACACTATATCGTAATTATAGGTGGAGAGTTCGATCCTCCACCTCAAGATCTTATCATTCTTGATCTTGCCCCGCAGCATATCATCGAACATAAAGGCTACCGATCGTTGGTCGGTGATGAGGGTAAACCTCCTACCAGCGAGGTAGTGCCTCCAGTGCCGTATGACTTCCACGATGGCTTGGGCTTCCTTTTCGACTGAGGAGTGTCGAATTTCGGAGGTGGTGAGGGTTCGTGAAAAAAACGCTACTGGCCTGCCTGCCTGATTGAGGGTAGTGGCGAGGGCGACCTCTGAGGCGTCGCTCTCCACCTGGAAGGGGACGGACTCGTCCACCGCGCGCATTGCGGCTTTGGCAATATCCGCCTTGATGCAGCTGAAGGCCTGGCGGGCCTCAGTCGCCAGTGGGAAGATGGTGGCCTTGATTAGTGGACGGGCTTTGTCCGCAAAGTTGGGGACCCACTGGGCATAATACGAAAAGAACCCGAGGCACCTTTTCTGGGCCTTGGGACAGTGGGGGAGGGGAAGTTGCAGGAGGGGGCGCATACGGTCGGGATCGGGCCCTAGGGCCCCGTTTTCCACGACGTAGCCGAGGATGGCTAGTCTGGTTGTGCGGAAAACGCATTTCTCCTTGTAAGTGAGGTTAAGTGTTCAGGCGGTTTGGAGAAATCTCTGGAGGTTGGCATCGTGGTCCTGCTGATCATGGCCGCAGATGGTGACGTTGTCCAAGTACGGAAATGTGGCCCCGGCCCGTACTGGTCCACCATTCGGTCCATCGTACTTTGGAACACCGAGACCCCGTTCGTGACGCCTAAGGGGACCTGGAGGAAGTGGAAGAGGTGGCCGTCTGCCTCAAAAGCCGTGTAGTGGCGGTCCCCCGGGCGGATTGGGAGCTGGTGGTACGCAGACTTCCGATCCACCGTGGAGAACACCCGGTAGTGCGTGATCTGGTTTACCATGTCTGCGATCCGGGGAAGGGGGTACGCATCGAGGTGCTTGTACCGGTTTATGGTTTGGCTGTGATCTACAACCATCCGGTTCTTTCCCCCGTTCCTAACGACCACCACCTGAGTTCTCCAGGGGCTATTGCTGCCTCGATGATTCCCTCCCGCAAGAGTCGCTGGACCTCAGACCTGATAAAAGTCCTGTCCTGGATGCTGTACCGCCTGCTTCTGGTGGCGACTGGTTTGCAGTCGGCGGTGAGATTTGCGAAGAGTGGGGGAGGGTCGACCTTTAGGGTCACGAGGCTACATACGTTGAGTGGGGGTAGGGGCCCGCCGAACCTCAGGGTTAGGCTCTTGAGGTTACATTGGAAATCTAGTCCCAATAGAAGAGGAGCGCAGAGGTCGGGGAGCACATATAATTTAAAGTTGGCGTACTCGGCGCCCTGTATTGCGAGGGTTGCGGCCGTGCACCCCGGGACCTGCACCGAGTGCGACCCGGAGGCGAGGGAGATGGTTTGATGCGCTGGGAAGATTGGGAGCAAGCAGCGTCTTACCGTGTCTGGATGAATGAAGCTCTCAGTGCTCCCGGAGTCGAAGAGGCAGGGTGTCTCGTACCCGTTAACCCGGACGGTCGTCATTGAGCTCCGGAGGTGTTTGGGTCGCGACTGGTCCAGGGTGACCGCTCTGAGTTGCGGATAGCCAGTGTGGTCGGAGGTGCTGGGGCGATCCCAAGATGGTGGCCACCGGCGGTCGTACGTGTCGGGCGGTGAGGAAGATGGCGGCCCACATGAATCGCACGTGGCAGGCCGTGTGGGCGAGGATGGCCAAGATGGCGGCCCCCGTGATTCGCCCGCGCTGTGAGGGCTGGAAGATGGCTGCCCCCACGGACAACACAAGGCCGATGACGCGTCCGGGGGGGGGCGGAGCCGGCAGACACGCTGCCACACTGCGGGATCTGCGGCCCTGTGAGTCTGAGGGTCGGGCCTGCGATTTAGAGTTTTTGGACCTGGCCAGGCGAGCCTTAGCAAAATGTCCTTTTCTCCCGCAGCCGCTGCAGTTCGGGTTCCGGGCCGGGCAGCGCTGCCGGGGGTGTTGAGGCTGGCCACTGAAATAACAGGGTAGCCCCCCATGGTGGGCGGGCAGCCCCCTGGGGTATTCTTTGGTGGGGGTCCACGAGGGGGTCGCGTGATCGGACGGGAACGCGTTCAGGCTTTGGAACGCTACTTCCAGAGAGGAGGCTAATTTTACCGTCTGATCCAGGTCTAGGGCACCTTTTCCGAGTAGGCACAGTCTCACGTAGTTGGACCAGACTCCAGCCACGTAGGCATCCCGGACGGCGAGGTCCATATGTTGAGTGGCCGTAACGGCCTGGTAATTGCAGCTTCGTGCAAGGACTTTGAGGTCGCATAGGTACTCTTCCAGCGATTCCCCGGGACGGTGGCGGCGAGTAGTGAGGAGATGGCGCGTGTATACGTCGTTCACTGGCTTTACGTTGAGGCGCTCTAGCATCGCGAGGACTTCTGCGTAGGAGGAGGCTTCCTCGAGTTGAACAGGGATTTGATGGCTCACCCGTGCGTGGAGGAGACTCAGCTTCTGTTCGTCGGTGACGGAAGGCGAGGAGGAGGTGGTGAGGTAGGCCTTGAGACAGCGGAGCCAGTGCGAAAAAATCTCTCGCCTCCGCGGCCTGCGGATCGAGTTCCAGTCGGTCAGGTTTGAGGGCCGATTCCATAGTGGTGTTGTAGTTGATTAAATTGATGCGACCATCAATTCACATGAAACCAGGAGTAAAAGTAAACTGTGGCTTTAATCAACTAGAACAGTGCCTGCCTGCGACTGATCTGTTAGTGGGAGCCGCCTACAGGGCGACTGCTCTTATACCTCCCCTCAAGGGGAGGAGCCAGGGGCAGAGCCCACACAGGCCCCAACATGCTACATCATAGGTAATACCTTACAATGGTCCATGGGTGGAGCCCACATGGGCAACAGCGTAATACAGATATGTACATGGTGAATTGTTACAGCAATACATTCACCGCACCCCTCTCACTTTGAACTCGTGACCCCTAGTATTGGGTCTCCGACTCCGGGAAAAAGCTTCTTGCTATCCACCCTGTCCATACCTCTCATGATTTTGTAGACCTCAATGAGGTCCCCCCCTCAACCTTCGTCTTTCTAATGAAAATAATCCTAATCTACTCAACCTCTCTTCATAGCTAGCACCCTCCATACCAGGCAACATCCTGGTGAACCTCCTCTGCGCCCTCTCTAAAGCATCCACATCTTCTGGTAATGTGGCGACCAGAACTGTACGCAGTATTCCAAATGTGGCCGAACCAAAGTCCTATACAAATGTAACATGACCTGCCGACTCTTGCACTCAATACCCCTTCCGATGAAGGAAAGCATGCTGTATGCCTTCTTGACCACTCTATCGACCTGCGCAGCCACCTTCAGGGTACAATGGACCTGAACTCCCAGATCTCTCTGTACATCAATTTTCCCCAGGACTCTTCCATTGACCGTATAGTAGACCGTATCTTGATTTAGATCTTCCAAAATGCACCACCTCGCATTTGCCCAGATTGAACTCCATCTGCCATTTCTCCGCCCAACTCTCCAATCTATCTATATTCTGCTGTATTCTCTGACAGTCCCCATCACTATCTGCTACTCCACTAATCTTAGTGTCATCTGCAAACTTGCTAATCTGACCACCTATACCTTCCTCCAAATAATTTATGTATATCACAAACAACAGTGGTCCAAGCACGGATCCCTGTGGAACACCACTAGTCACCTTTCTCCATTTTGAGAAACTCCCTTACACCACTACTCTCTGTCTCCTGTTGCCCAGCCAGTTCTTTATCCATCTAGCCAGTACACCCTGAACCCCATACAACTTCACTTTTTCCATCAACCTGCCATAGGAAACTTTATCAAACGCCTTACTGAAGTCCATGTATATGACATCTACAGCCCTTCCCTCATCAATTAACTTTGTCACTTTCTCAAAGAATTCTATTAGGTTTGCAAGACATGACCTTCCCTGCACAAAACCATGTTTCTCTTTCAGTTGGAGAGCTGCATTCAAGCAGATGAATACTGGTCTCTCTCTGTATGTTAAACAAGGTGTTTAGATCACTTGATAATTTTTAAGTGATAACCGTTCTCTGCAGAGAATTCAAACCTACTGTCTTTGTTAAAAAGTGTTTTGGCTTATGGATGTTGTTAGGAAAGTACTAAGGGTTACCTATAGAGTACTGTATCTTTTTGGGGGGTTATCGGTGTTGGTAATTGGTAAGCTGTTTACTGTTTGTTTATAAAATGTTAACTGGATTCATAGAATAAACATTCTTTTGTTTTAAAAATACTTTAGCTCTCTGTTGCATCACACCTATAAAGTGGGCCCTTGTGCTCCCCATACCACAATCTATTAAAAGTTGTGGGTCAGGTGAACTACACGATACACTTTGGTGTTCTCTAAACCTGGCTCATAACAATATATATATATTTTCTAGGGCCTAACGGGAGTTTAATCTTTTTTATTTCCTTTTAAATCTCTTTGTGAATTCAGATCAGAGGGGATGGAGGCTAGGGCAGTTGCATGCTCCTCCTGTAGGATGTGGGTGGTGAGGGATACCAACGGTCTCCCCGCTGACTACACCTGCGGGAAGTGCACCCAACTCCAGCTCCTCAGAGACCGTGTTAGGGAACTGGAGCTGGAGCTGGATGAACATCGGATCATGAAATGAAATGAAAATTGCTTATTGTCACAAGTAGGCTTTAAATGAAGTTACTGTGAAAATCCCCGAGTCGCCACATTCCGGCGCCTGTTCAGGGAGGCTGTTATGGAAATTGAACCGTGCTGCTAGCCTGCCGTGGTCTGCTTTCAAAGCCAGCAATTTAGCCCTGTGCTAAACAGCCGGGAGGCAGAGGGGGTTATAGAGAAGAGTTACAGGGAGGTAGCCACACCCAAGGTTCAGGCCAAGAGTAGGCTGGGTTACAGTCGGGCAGACAGTGCAGGGATCCCTCGTTGTCGTTCCCTTCAAAACAAGTATACCGTTTTGGATGCTGTTGGATGGGGGGGGGGGCTTTCAGGGGAAGGCCCTAGCGTCCAGGTCGCTGGCACTGAGCCTGGCTTTGTGGTTCAGAAGGGAAGGGGGGAGAATAGAAAAGCAATAGTGACAGGAGATTCAATGGTTAGGGGAACGGATAGGGGATTCTGTGGTCGCGAACGAGACTCCCGGAAAGTATGTTGCCTGCCAGGGTCAGGGATGTCTCGGATCGAGTCTACAGGATTCTTGACGGGGAGGGGGAGCAGCTAGAAGTTGTAGTGCACATAGGTACCAACGACATAGCTAAGAAAAGGGATGAGGATCTAAAAAGTGATTTTAGGGAGTTAGGTTGGAAGCTAAAGAGCAGGACAAGCAAAGTAGTTATCTCAGGATTACTACTGGTGCCACGTGCAAGTGAGACAATAATAATAATCGCTTATTGTCACAAGTAGGCTTCAATGAACAAAGAACAAAGAAATGTACAGCACAGGAACAGGCCCTTCGGCCCTCCAAGCCCGTGCCGACCATGCTGCCCGACTAAACTACAATCTTCTACACTTCCTGGGTCCGAATCCCTCTATTCCCATCCTATTCATGTATTTGTCAAGATGCCCCTTAAATGTCACTATCGTCCCTGCTTCCCCCACCTCCTCCGGTAGCGAGTTCCAGGCACCCACTACCCTCTGCGTAAAAAACTTGCCTCGTACATCTACTCTAAACCTTGCCCCTCTCACCTTAAACCTATGCCCCCTAGTAATTGACCCCTCTACCCTGGGGAAAAGCCTCTGACTACCCACTCTGTCTATGCCCCTCATAATTTTGTAGACTTCTATCAGTTACTGTGAAAAGCCCCTAGTCGCCACATTCCTGTGCCTGTTCGGGGTGGCTGGTACGGGAATTGAACCCGCGCTGCTGGCATTATTCTACATTACAAGCCAGCTGTTTAGCCACAACAAACAGAGAGCGACTGCAGTTCAACACGTGACTACAGGGCTGGTGCAGGAGCGAAGGCTTCAGATCTGTGGATCATTGGGATATCTTCTGGGGAAGGTGGGACCTGTACATGAAGGACGGGTTGCACCTAAACTGGAGGGTACCAATATCCTGGGAGGTTTGCTAGAGCACTTCGGGAGGATTTAAACTAGTTTGGTAGGGGGATGGGGCTGGTTTAGCACATTGGGCTTAGACAGCTGGCTTGTAATGCAGAACAATGCCAGCAGCATGGGTTCAATTCCCGTACCCACCTCCCTGAACAGGCGCCGGAATGTAGCGACTAGGGGCTTTTCACAGAAACTTCATTGAAGCCTACTTGTGACAATAAGCGATTATTATTATTTTGGGAACCAGAGCTATGGATCAGAGGATAGAGTAGCTGTTGAAGAGGCAGAAATAGTATGCAGCGAGTCTGAGAGGCAGGATAGATAGCTGATAGGGCAAAGTTGCACTCAGTGGGATGGGTTAAAGTGTGTCTGTTTCAATGCAAGGAGTGTCAGGACTAAGGGAGATGAACTTAGAGCATCGATCAGTATTTGGAACTACGATGTTGTGGCCATTACAGAGACATTTCGCAGGGGCAGGAATAGTTGTTTGATGTTCCAGGGTTTAGACGTTTTAAGAAGAATAGGGAGGGAGGTAAAAGAGGAGGGGGAGTGGCACTGTTAATTAGGGAGTGCACCACCGCTGCAGAAAAGGAGATAGTCGAGGAGGGTTTGTCTACTGAGTCAGTCTGGGTGGAAGTCAGAAACAAGAAAGGAGCAGTCACTTTATTGGGAGTTTTCTATAGACCCCCCAATAGCAGCAGAGAGATGGAGGAACAGATTGGGCGGCAGATCTTGGAAAAGTGCAGAAGTAACAGAGTTGTTGTCATGGGTGACTTCAACTTCCCGAATATTGACTGGAACCTCCTTACTGCAAATGGTTTGGATGGAGCAGATTTTGTCAGGTGTGTACAGGAAGGATTCCTGACTCAATATGTAGATAGGCCGACTAGCGGGGAGGCCATATTGGACTTGGTGCTCGGCAACGAACCAGGCCAGGTGTCAGATGTCTCGGTGGGAGAGCATTTCAGGGACAGTGACCACAACTCCTTGGCCTTTACCATAGTCATGGAGAGGGATAAGAACAGACAGTATGGGAAGGTATTTAATTGGGGGAGGTGAAATTATCCTGCTATTAGACAGGAGCTGAGGAGCATAAAGTGGGAACAATTGTTCTTGGGGAAATGCACAACAGTAATGTGGGGGTTGTTTAAGGAGCACTTGCTGCGAGTGCTGGATAGTTTTGTCCCACTGAGACAAGGAAGGAATGGTAAGGTGAAGGAGCCTTGGATGACAAGAGAAGTTGAGCTTCTAGTCAAGAGGAAGAAGGAAGCTTACGTAAGGTTGAGGAAGCAAGGATCTGACTCGGCTCTAGAGGGTTACAAGGTAGCCAGGAAGGAACTCAAAAATGGACTGAGGAGAGCTAGAAGGGGCATGAAAGAGCCCTGGCGGGAAGGATTAGGGAAAACCCCAGGGCGCTCTACACTTATGTGAGAAATAAGAAGATGATCAGAGTGAGAGTCGGGCCGATCAGGGATAGTGGAGGGAACTTGTGCCTAGAGTCTGAGGAGATGGGGGAGGCCCTAAATGAATATTTTGCTTCAGTATTCACTGGAGAGAGGGACCTTGTTGCCCATGAGAACAGTGTGAACCAGGTTAATAGACTCGAACAGGTTCATATTAAGAAGGAGGATGAGCTGGAAATTTTCAAAAATATCAGGATAGATAAGTCCCCTGGGCGAGACGGGATATACCCAAGGTTACTACGTGAAGCAAGGGAGGAGATTTCTGTGCCGTTGGCGATGATCTTTGTGTCCTCACTCTCCAGTGGAGTTGTACCGGATGATTGGAGGGAGGCGAATGTTGTTCCCCTTTTCAAGAAAGGGAATAGGGAAATCCCTGGGAATTACAGACCAGTCAGTCTTACGTCTGTGGTGAGCAAAATATTGGAAAGGATTCTGAGAGATAGGATTTATAATTATTTAGAAAAACATAGTTTGTATTAAAGGTAGTCAGCATGGCTTTGTGAGGGGCAGGTCATGCCTCACAAGCCTCATTGAATTCTTTGAGGATGTGACAAGACACATTGATGAAGGTCGGGCAGTGGGTGTGATTTCAGTAAGGCATTTGGATTGGGTTGGGTTAGATTTGTTTATTGTCACGTGTACCGAGGTACAGTGAAAGTATTTTTCTGCGAGCAGCTCAACAGATCATTAAGTACATGGGAAGTAAAGGGAATAAAAGAAAATACATAATAGGGCAACACAAGGTACACAATGTAACTACATAAGCACCGGCATCGGGTGAAGCATACAGGGTGTAGTGTTAATGAGGTCAGTCCATAAGAGGGTCATTTCGGAGTCTGGTAACAGTGGGGCAGAAGCTGTTTTTCGATCTGTTCGTGTGTGTTCTCAGACTTCTGTATCTCCTGCCCGATGGAAGAAGTTAGAAGAGTGAGTAAGCTGGGTGGGAGGGATCTTTGATTATGCTGCCCGCTCTCCCCAGGCAGCGGGAGGTGTAGATGGAATCAATGGATGGGAGGCAGGTTCATATGATGGACTGTGTTCACGACTCTCTGAAGTTTCTTGCGGTCCTGGGCTGAGCAGTTGCCATACCAGGCTGTGATGCAGCCCGATAGGATGCTTTCTATGGTGCATCTGTAAAAGTTGGTAAGGGTTAATGTGGACATGCCAAATTTCCTTAGTTTCCTGAGGAAGTATAGGCGCTGTTGTGCTTTTTTGGTGGTAGCGTCGATGTGGGTGGACCAGGACAGGTTTTTGGAGATGTGCACCCCTAGGAATTTGAAACTGCGAACCATCTCCACCTCGGCCCCGTTGATGCTGACAGGGGTGTGTGCATTTGATAAGGTTCCATATGATAGGCTCATTCAGAAAGTTAGGGGGCATGGGATATAGGGAAATTATTCTGTCTGGATACAGAATTGGCTGGCCGAAAGAAGAGAGAGAGTGGTAGTGGATGGAAATTATTCCGCCTGGAGGTCAGTGACCAGTGGTGTCCCATCGGGATCTGTTCTGGGACCTCTGCTCTTTGTAGTTTTTATAAATGACTTGGATGAGGAAGTGGAAGGGTGGGTTAGTAAATTTGCCGATGACACTAAGGTTGGGGGAGTTGTAGATAGTGTCGAGGGCTGTTGCAGGTTACAACAGGATATTGAAAGGATGCAGAGCTGGGCTGAGAAGTGGCAGATGGAGTTGAACCTAGATAAATGTGAAATGATTCATTTTGGAAGGTCGAATTTGAATGCTGAATACAGGGTTAAAGGCAGGATTCTTGAAAGTGTGGAGGAACAGGGGATCTTGGGGTCCACGTACATAGATCCCTCAAAGTTGCCACCTAGGTTTATAGGGTTGTTAAGAAAGCGTATGGTGTGTTGGCTTTCATTAACAGGGGGTTGAGTTTAAGAGCTGCGGGGTTTTGCTGCAGTTTTTGAAAACCCTGGGTAGACCACACTTGGAATATTGTGTCCAGCTCTGCTCGCCTCATTATAGGAAGGATGTGGATGCTTTGGAGAGGGTACAGAGGAGATTTAGGGAGGTTTAGGGAGCTCGGGCTTTTCTCACTGGAGCGAAGAAGGAAGAGAGGTGACTTGATAGAGATGTACATGGTGATGAGAGGCATGGATAGAGTGGATAGCCAGAGACTATTCATTTCTGGGAGCGGGAGAGAATGAGGGAGCCGGAGTGCAGCTTGGGAATCAGGTAGGTGCTTAAACTTACCTCCAGGTTCCAGCGGCCTTCATTTTCAGGAGCGGGAGAGAGAGAGGGAGCTGGAGTGCAGCGAGTGCAGCTTGGGATTCAGGTAGGTGCTTAAACTTACCCCCAGGTTCCAGCAGCCTTCATTTCCGGGAGCGGGAGAGAGAGAGGGAGCTGGAGTGCAGCGAGTGCAGCCTGGGATTCAGGTAGGTGCTTAAGTGTTTGATTTTTACCTGTATTTAAGTTGGGCGGTTGCTAAACCCGAGACACTACACTTGTAGTGCCCCCTACCCTTCCACCTCCTCTAACCTCAGGGGGTGAGTGAATATCAGGTAAGCTCTTTCTTTTCTTTTATCCGCAAGTTATAGCTTCAGATTTTCGGCGGGAGCAGTGGCCAGGGGTCTGTCGGGAAGGTAAGTTTACCTCTTTAAAAACTTTCAAAACTTACCTTGAAGAGTGACATCACAGCAAAGCAGTGACCTGATTGGCTGGTAAGGAAAGTGCTCCAGCTGGGAGAAATTTAACTCTTCGTCTGTTGGTAAGTATTGTGATTGGTAAGTAAAATCTTTATTCCTTTCACTTATTCATTATTTGATATTATATCTGTAATCAGTTAAGGTAAAGTATAAAAATGGCAGGAGATCCCAGATCCGTGTTATGCTCCTCGTGCTGAATGTGGGAGTTCAGGGATGCGGCCGATGCCCCTGACTCCTTCATGTGCGGGAAGTGTGTCCAGCTGCAGCTCCTGTTAGACCGCATGACGGCTCTGGAGCTGCGGATGGACTCACTTTGGAGCATCCGCGATGCTGAGGAGGTCGTGGATAGCACGTTCAGTGAGTTGGTCACACCGCAGATTGGGATTGGTAAGGGAGACAGGGAATGGGTGTCCAAAAGACAGAAAGAGCAGGAAGGCAGTGCAGGTGTCCCCTGCGGTCATCTCCCTCCAAAACAGGTATACCGTTTTGGATACTGTTGGGGGAGATGACTCACCAGGGGAAGACAGTAGTAGCCAGGCTCATGGCACCGTGGCTGGCTCTGCTGCACAGAGCGGCGGGAAAAAGACTGGCAGGGCTATAGTGATAGGGGATTCAATCGCAAGGGGAGTAGACGGGCGGTTCTGTGGTCGAAAACGAGACTCCCGAATGGTATGTTGCCTCCCGGGTGCACGGGGCAGGGATGTCTCAGATCGGCTGCAGGACATACTGAAGGGAGAGGGTGAACAGCCAGTTGTCGTGGTGCATATAGGCACCAACGATATAGGTAAAAAACGGGATGAGGTCCTACAATCAGAATTTAGGGAGTTAGCAGATAAGTTAAAAAGTAGGACCTCAAAGGTAGTAATCTCAGGATTGCTACCAGTGCCACGAGATAGTCAGAGTAGAAATTCAAGAATAGTCAGAATGGATACGGGGCTTGAGAGATGGTGCAGGAGGGAGGGGTTCAGATTTTTGGGACATTGGAACCGGTTCTGGGGGCAGTGGGACCATTACAAATCGGATGGTCTACACCTGGACAGGACCGGAACCAATGTCCTAGGAGGTGCTTTTGCTAACACTGTTGGGGAGGTTTTAAATTAATGTGGCAGGGGGGGTGGGAACCAGATAAGGAAGTTAGAGGTCAGTAAAGAGGCAGCAACTAAAGCCAGTAAGGTACGAGATAATAAACTCAATGTAACTAAGGGGAAGAGTAGACAGGGAAGAGATGATGAACGCAAAAGGACAGGTGGTCTGAGGTGATTTGTTTCAATGCGAGAAGTGTAGCAGGTAAGGCAGATGAACTTAGGGCTTGGATTAGTACCTGGGAATATGATGTTATTGGTATTACTGAGACTTGGTTGAGGGAAGGGCAAGACTGGCAATTAAATATCCCAGTGTATAGATGCTTCAGGAGGGATAGAGAGGGAGGTAAAAGGGATGGAGGAGTTGCATTACTGGTCAGAGATGATATCACAGCTGTGATTAAGGAGGGCACGATGGAGGATTCGAGCACTGAGGCAATATAGAACATAGAACATAGAACAATACAGCGCAGTACAGGCCCTTCGGCCCACGATGTTGCACCGAAACACAAGCCATCTAACCTACACTATGCCATTATCATCCATATGTTTATCCAATAAACTTTTAAATGCCCTCAATGTTGGCGAGTTCACTACTGTAGCAGGTAGGGCATTCCACGGCCTCACTACTCTTTGCGTAAAGAACCTACCTCTGACCTCTGTCCTATATCTATTACCCCTCAGTTTAAAGTTATGTCCCCTCGTGCCAGCCATATCCATCCGCGGGAGAAGGCTCTCACTGTCCACCCTATCCAACCCCCTGATCATTTTGTATGCCTCTATTAAGTCTCCTCTTAACCTTCTTCTCTCCAACGAAAACAACCTCAAGTCCATCAGCCTTTCCTCATAAGATTTTCCCTCCATACCAGGCAACATCCTGGTAAATCTCCTCTGCACCCGCTCCAAAGCCTCCACGTCCTTCCTATAATGCGGTGACCAGAACTGTACGCAATACTCCAAATGCGGCCGTACCAGAGTTCTGTACAGCTGCAACATGACCTCCCGACTCCGGAACTCAATCCCTCTACCAATAAAGGCCAACACTCCATAGGCCTTCTTCACAACCCTATCAACCTGGGTGGCAACTTTCAGGGATCTATGTACATGGACACCTAGATCCCTCTGCTCATCCACACTTTCAAGAACTTTACCATTAGCCAAATATTCCGCATTCCTGTTATTCCTTCCAAAGTGAATCACCTCACACTTCTCTACATTAAACTCCATTTGCCACCTCTCAGCCCAGCTCTGCAGCTTATCTATATCCCTCTGTAACCTGCTACATCCTTCCACACTATCGACAACACCACCGACTTTAGTATCGTCTGCAAATTTACTCACCCACCCTTCTGCGCCTTCCTCTAGGTCATTGATAAAAATGACAAACAGCAACGGCCCCAGAACAGATCCTTGTGGTACTCCACTTGTGACTGTACTCCATTCTGAACATTTCCCATCAACCACCACCCTCTGTCTTCTTTCAGCTAGCCAATTTCTGATCCACATCTCTAAATCACCCTCAATCCCCAGCCTCCGTATTTTTTGCAATAGCCTACCGTGGGGAACCTTATCAAACGCTTTGCTGAAATCCATATACACCACATCAACTGCTCTACCCTCGTCGACCTGTTCAGTCACCTTCTCAAAGAACTCAATAAGGTTTGTGAGGCATGACCTACCCTTCACAAAGCCATGCTGACTATCCCTGATCATATTATTCCTATCTAGATGATTATAAATCTTGTCCCTTATAATCCCCTCCAAGATTTTCCCCACTACAGACGTGAGGCTCACCGGTCTATAGTTGCCGGGGTTGTCTCTGCTCCCCTTTTTGAACAAAGGGACCACATTTGCTGTCCTCCAGTCCTCTGGCACTATTCCTGTAGCCAATGATGACATAAAAATCAAAGCCAAAGGTCCAGCAATCTCTTCCCTGGCCTCCCAGAGAATCCTAGGATAAATCCCATCAGGTCCCGGGGACTTATCTATTTTCAGCCTGTCCAGAATTGCCAACACCTCTTCCCTACGTACCTCAATGCCATCTATTCTATTAGCCTGGGGCTCTGCATTCTCCTCCACAACATTCTCTTTTTCCTGAGTGAATACTGACGAAAAATATTCATTTAGTATCTCGCCTATCTCTTCAGACTCCACACACAATTTCCCATCCGTGTCCTTGACTGGTCCTACTCTTTCCCTAGTCATTCGCTTATTCCTGACATACCTATAGAAAGCTTTTGGGTTTTCCTTGATCCTTCCTGCCAAATACTTCTCCTGTCCCCTCCTTGCTCGTCTTAGCTCTCTCTTTAGATCCTTCCTCGCTACCTTGTAACTATCCATCGCCATAACCGAAACTTCACACTTCATCTTCACAAAGGCCTCCATCTTCCTCTTAACAAGAGATTCCACTTCCTTGGTAAACCACGGTTCCCTCGCTTGACGCCTTCCTCCCTGTCTGACCGGTACATACTTATCAAGAGCACGCAGTAGCTGATCCTTGAACAAGCCCCACTTATCCAGTGTGCCCAACACTTGCAGCCTACTTCTCCACCTTATCCCCCCCCAAGTCACGTCTAATGGCATCATAATTGCCCTTCCCCCAGCTATAACTCTTGCCCTGCGGTGTATACTTATCCCTTTCCATCATTAACGTAAACATCACCGAATTGTGGTCACTGTCCCCAAAGTGCTCTCCTACCTCCAAATCCAACACCTGGCCTGGTTCATTACCCAAAACCAAATCCAACGTGGCCTCGCCTCTTGTTGGCCTGTCAACATATTGTTTCAGGAAACCCTCCTGCACACACTGTACAAAAAACGACCCATCTATTGTACTCGAACTATATCTTTTCCAGTCAATATTTGGAAAGTTAAAGTCTCCCATAATAACTACCCTGTTACTTTCGCTCATATCCAGAATCATCTTCGCCATCCTTTCCTCTACATCCCGAGAACTATTAGGAGGCCTATAAAAAACTCCCAACAGGGTGACCTCTACTTTCCTGTTTCTATCTTCAGCCCATACTACCTCGGAAGATGAGTCATCCTCTAGCATCCAATCCGCCACCGTAATACTGCTCTTGACTAGCAGCGCCACAACTCCTCCTCTTTTGCCTCCTTCTCTGAGCTTACTAAAACACCTAAACCCCGGAACCTGCAACATCCATTCCTGTCCCTGCACACACTGTACAAAAAACGACCCATCTATTGTACTCGAACTATATATTTTCCAGTCAATATTTGGAAAGTTAAAGTCTCCCATAATAACTACCCTGTTACTTTCGCTCATATCCAGAATCATCTTCGTCATCCTTTCCTCTACATCCCTAGAACTAATATGGGTAGAGCTAAGAAATAGGAAGGGTGCAGTAACATTGTTGGGACTTTACTACAGGCCTCCAAAAGCGAGCGTGAAGTAGAGGTACAAATATGTAGACAGATTAAAGAAAATTGTAGGAACAACAGGGTGGCCATGATGGGAGATTTTAACTTCCCCAGCATTGACTGGGACTCATGTAGTGTTAGAGGCGTAGATGGAGCAGAATTTATAAGGAGCATCCAGGAGAGTTTTTTGGAGCAGTATGTAACTAGTCCAACTCGGGAAGGGACCATACTGGACCTGGTATTGGGGAATGATCCCGGCCAGGTGGTTGAGGTTTCAGTCGGTGATTACTTTGGGAATAGCGATCACAATTCCGTAAGTTTTAGAATACACATGGACAAAGACGAGAGTGGTCCTAAAGGAAGAACGCTAAATTGGGGAAAGACCAAGTATAACAAAATTCGGCAGGAGCTGGGGAATGTGGATTGGGAGCAGCTGTTTAAGGGTAAATCCACATTTGAAATGTGGGAGTCTTTTTAAGGAAAGGTTGATTAGAGTGCAGGACAGACATGTCCCTGTGAAAATGAGGGATAGAAATGGAAAGATTAGGGAACCATGGATGATGGGTGGAATTGTGAGACTAACTAAGATGAAAAAGGAAGCATACATAAGATCTAGGCGACTTAAAACTGATGAAGCTTTGGAGGAATATCGGGAATGTCGGACAAATCTCAAACGCGCAATAAAGAGGGCAAAAAGGGGGCATGAAATGTCTTTGGCTAACAGGGTCAAGGAAAATCACAAAGCCTTTTATTCGTATATAAGGAGCAAGAGGGTAACTAGAGAAAGGATTGGCCCACTCAAAGACAAAAGAGGGAATTTATGCGTGGGGTCAGAGGAAATGGGTGAGATTCTTAATGAGTACTTTGCATCGGTATTCAGCAAGGAGAGGGACATGACAGATGTTGAGGCTAGGGATGGATGTTTAAATACTCTAGGTCAAGTCGGCAGAAGGAAGGGGGACGTTTTGGGTATTCTAAAAGGCATTAAGGTGAACAAGTCCCCAGGTCCGGATGGGATCTATCCCAGGTTACTGAGGGAAGCGAAGGACGAAATAGCTGGGGACTTAACAGATATCTTTGCAGCATCGTTGAGCACGGGTTAGGTCCCGGAGGATTGTAGAATTGCTAATGTTGTCCCTTTGTTTAAGAAGGGTAGCAGGGATAATCTAGGGAATTATAAACCTGTGAGCTTGACGTCAGTGGTAGGCAAACTGTTGGAGAAGATACTGAGGGATAGGATCTATTCGCATTTTGAAGAAAATAGACTTATCAATGATAGGCAGCATGGTTTTGTGCAGGGAAGGTCATGGAATAGAATTCTGTGAGGAAGTGACAAAGTTAATTGATGAGGGAAGGGCTGTAGATGTCATATACATGGACTTCAGTGAGGCGTTTCCCATGGCAGGTTGATGGAAAAAGTGAAGTTGTAAGGGGTTCACGGTATACTAGCTAGATGGATAAAGAACTGGCTGGGCAACAGGAGACAGAGAGTAGTGGTGGAAGGGAGTGTCTCAAAATGGGGAAAGGTGACTAGTGGTGTTCCACAGGGATCCATGCTCGGACCACTGTTGTTTGTGATATACATAAATGATCTGGACGCAAGATATAGGTGGTCTGATTAGCAAGTTTGCAGATGATACTAAGATTGGTGGAGTTGCAGATAGCGAGGAGGACTGTCAGAGAATACAGCAAAATATAGATAGATTGGAGAGTTGGGCAGAGAAATGGCAGATGGAGTTCAATCCAGGCAAATGTGAGGTGATGCATTTTGGAAGAACTAATTCAAGAGCGGACTATACGGTCAATGGAAGAGTCCTGGGGAAAATTGATGGACAGAGAGATCTGGGAGTTCAGGTCCATTGTCCCCTGAAGGTGGCAACGCAGGTCGATAGAGTGGTCAAGAGGCATACAGCATGCTTGCCTTCATCGGACGGGGTATTGAGTACAAGAGTCGGCAGGTCATGTTATAGTTGTCTAGGACTTTGGTTAGGCCACATTTGGAATACTGCGTGCAGTTCTGGTCGCCACATTACCAGAAGGATGTGGATGCTTTAGAGAGGGTTGCAGAGGAGGTTCACCAGGATGTTGCCTGGTATGGAGGGTGCAAGCTATGAAGAAAAGTTGAGTAGATGAGGATTGTTTTCGTTGGAAAGACGGAGGTTGACGGGGACCTGATTGAGGTCTACAAAATTATGAGAGGTATGGACAGGGTGGATAGCAACAAGCTTTTTCCAAGAGTGGGGGTGTCAATTACAAAGGGGTCACGATTTCTATGAAATAGCCGCTAATACATGAAAAGGGGCTGGTTTAGCACTGGGCTAAATCGCTGGCTTTGAAAGCTGACCAAGGCAGGCCAGCAGCATGGTTCAATTCCCGTACCAGCCTCCCCGAACAGGCGCCGGAATGTGGCGACGAGGGCCTTTTCACAGTAACTTCATTTGAAGCCGACCTGTGAAAATAAGCGATTTTCATTCCATTTCATTTCATTTCAAAAGAAGTTTCCTTGCATCCCAACCAACTCCAACATGAATGGAGATGCTGAACAACAGCAACTCCACAGGCCGAAAAGAGACGAGAAATGGGAAAGGCTGGGAGAAGCAGGTGGAAAACTTCAGACAGTGGTGAACACAGCCCAGTCCATCACAGGAACCTGCCTTCCAGCCATTGACTCTGTCTAAACATCCCGCTGCCTAGGCATAGGAGCAGAATTAGGCCACTCGGCCCATCGAGTCTGCTCCGCCATTCAATCATGGCTGATAATTTTCTCATCCCCATTCTCCTGCCTTCTCCCCATAACCCCTGATCCCCTTATTAATCAAGAACCTATCTATCTCTACCTTAAAGACACTCAGTGATTTGGCCTCCACAGCCTTCTGCAGCAACGAGTTCCACAGATTCACCACCCTCTGGCTGAAGAAATTCCTCCTCATCTCTGTTTTAAAGGATCGTCCCGTTTGTCTGAGATGGTGTCCTCTGCTTCTAGTTTTTCCTACAAGTTGTTATTGAAAATATGGAAAGATGTGTCATTTGAAACATGGAAGTCTGGCAATATCTGGTCTGAGGGACACATGAGAGAATACAGGGAAAGATCCCACCAAGGGTTAACAGCAGCTGCCAGGGAAGGATTGTAAAATGCAGATATCCTTGGTCAAGCAGGCTTAGCAAACAAGATAAACAGGATTTTGAATGAAGCCAAAGACAATGGCTCACACCTTCATTGAAAGTAACTAACTTAGTAAGGATCTGGAAAAGAATGGATGAGGTTCAGTTGAATTTGGTGATAATTCTAGGTTTGAAAATTTGCTAATACCAGGTTTATCAGTCCACGAGAAACATAATTCAAAGGCCAAATCAAAGTCAAAATTGAGCTGAGGACACAATTGGAAAATAAAACTATAGAAATGACAGGAATTAATTGATTGGTGTTACAAGGGAAATTTGCATACCTCCGTCGTGATTCGGAGGAGGAGGAGCAGTCTCTGTCAGGGAGAGAACCTGAGAACATCTAAGACACTCAGAAGGTAAGAAGGTAAGTAAGTGATTTTTACTCATTTTTACTTTTATACCTTTTTCAAATTGTGTGTGTCGGGGGGAAACAGAAAAGCTGTGACCTGAGTGGCTGGTTGGGAATCTACACTAAATTAAAAAAAATTAAGCATTGGTAACTAATTAAACATAATTACTTAATTATAATTTAGAGGGGTATCTAAGCCAGAGAACGGAGAGTGCTATATTTAGCTTTCACATTATTATTAGAAATCTAGTGCTAGGAGACAGATAGTTAACAGTAACTTTAAAAATATATATATATTAAAACATTTTTAAAAAAACTTTTAATTTTAATTAATTGACGCTATGTCAGCTAGAGGGGTGCAGTGCTCTGACTGAGATGTGGCAGGTCTGGGAGGCTTCCAGCATCCCGGATGGCTTCATCTGCAGAAAGTGCACCTAACTGGAGCTCCTCACAGACCGCATGGTTCGGTTGGAGCAGCAATTGGATGCATTTAGGAGCATGCAGGTGGCGGAAAGCAGTAGAGCGGAGCTGCTGATTGGTGTTACAAGGGAAATTTGCATACCTCCGTCGTGGTTCGGAGGAGGAGGAGCAGTCTCTGTCAGGGAGAGAACCTGAGAACATCTAAGACACTCAGAAGGTAAGAAGGTAAGTAAGTGATTTTTACTCATTTTTACTTTTATACCTTTTTCAAATTGTGTGTGTCGGGGGGAAACAGAAAAGCTGTGACCTGAGTGGCTGGTTGGGAATCTACACTAAATTAAAAAAAATTAAGCATTGGTAACTAATTAAACATAATTACTTAATTATAATTTAGAGGGGTATCTAAGCCAGAGAACGGAGAGTGCTATATTTAGCTTTCACATTATTATTAGAAATCTAGTGCTAGGAGACAGATAGTTAACAGTAACTTAAAAAATATATATATATATTAAAACATTTTTTAAAAAACTTTTAATTTTAATTAATTGACGCTATGTCAGCTAGAGGGGTGCAGTGCTCTGACTGAGATGTGGCAGGTCTGGGAGGCTTCCAGCATCCCGGATGGCTTCATCTGCAGAAAGTGCACCTAACTGGAGCTCCTCACAGACCGCATGGTTCGGTTGGAGCAGCAATTGGATGCACTTAGGAGCATGCAGGTGGCGGAAAGCGTCATAGATCGCAGTTATATAAATGTGGTCACACCCAAGGTGCAGGTAGAGAAATGGGTGACCACCAGAAAGGGCAGGCAGTCAGTGCAGGAATCCCCTGTGGTTGTCCCCCTCTCGAACAGATATACCCCTTTGGATACTGTCGGGGGGGGGATAGCCTATCAGGGGAAAACAGCAGCAGCCAGAGCAGTGGCACCACGGCTGGCTCTGATGTTCAGAAGGGAGGGTCAAAGAGCAGAAGAGCAATAGTAATAGGGGACTCTATAGTCAGGGGCACAGATAGGCGCTTCTGTGGACGTGAAAGAGACTCCAGGATGGTATGTTGCCTCCCTGGTGCCAGGGTCCAGGATGTCTCCGAACGGGTTGAGGGCATCCTGAAGGGGGAGGGCAAACAGGCAGAGGTCGTTGTACATATTGGTACTAATGACATAGGCAGGAAGGGGCATGAGGTCATGCAGCAGGAGTTCACGGAGCTAGGCAGAAAGTTAAAAGACAGGACCTCTAGGGTTGTAATCTCGGGATTACTCCCTGTGCCACGTGCCAGTGAGGCTAGAAATAGGAAGCTAGAGCAGCTAAACACGTGGCTAACTAGCTGGTGTAGGAGGGAGGGTTTCCGTTATCTGGACCACTGGGAGCTCTCCCGGGGCAGGTGTGACCTGTATAAGAAGGACGGGTTGCATCTAAACTGGAGAGGCATAAATATCCTGGCCGCGAGGTTTGCCAGTGTCACACGGGAGGGTTTAAACTAATATGGCAGGGGGGTGGGCACGGGAGCAATAGGTCAGAAGGTGAGAGCATTGAGGGAGAACTAGGGAATAGGGACAGTGGGGCTCTGAGGCAGAGCAGACAGGGAGAAGTTGCTGAACACAGCGGGTCTGGTGGCCTGAAGTGCATATGTTTTAATGCAAGAAGTATTACGGGTAAGGCAGATGAACTTAGAGCTTGGATTAGTACTTGGAACTATGATGTTGTTGCCATTACAGAGACCTGGTTGAGGGAAGGGCAGGATTGGCAGCTAAACGTTCCAGGATTTAGATGTTTCAGGCGGGATAGAGGGGGATGTAAAAGGGGTGGCGGAGTTGCGCTACTGGTTAGGGAGAATATCACAGCTGTACTGCGGGAGGACACCTCGGAGGGAAGTGCGGCTATATGGGTAGAGATCAGGAATAAGAAGGGTGAAGTCACAATGTTGGGGGTTTACTACAGGCCTCCCGACAGCCAGCGGGAGATAGAGGAGCAGATAGGTAGACAGATTTTGGAAAAGAGTAAAAACATCAGGGTTGTAGTGATGGGAGACTTCAACTTCCCCAATATTGACTGGGACTCATTTAGTGCCAGGGGCTTAGACGGGGCAGAGTTTGTAAGGGGCATCCAGGAGGGCTTCTTAAAACAATATGTAGACAGTCCAACTCGGGAAGGGGCAGTACTGGACCTGGTATTGGGGAATGAGCCCAGCCAGGTGGTCGAAGTTTCAGTAGGGGAGCATTTCGGGAACAGTGACCACAATTCAGTAAGTTTTAAAGTGCTGGTGGACAAGGAAAAGAGTGGTCCTAGGATGAATGTGCAAAATTGGGGGAAGGCTAATTATAACAATATTAGGCGGGAACTGAAGAACCTAGATTGGGGGTGGATGTTTGAGGGCAAATCAACATCTGACATGTGGGAGGCTTTCAAGTGTCAGTTGTTCAGGACCGGCATGTTCCTGTCAGGAAGAAGGATAAATACGGCAATTTTCGGGAACCTTGGATAACGAGAGATATTGTAGGCCTTGTCAAAAAGAAAAAGGAGGCATTTGTCAGGGCTAAAAGGCTGGGAACAGACGAAGCCTGTGTGGAATATAAGGAAAGTAGGAAGGAACTTAAGCAAGGAGTCAGGAGAGCTAGAAGGGGTCATGAAAAGTCATTGGCAAATAGGGTTAAGGAAAATCCCAAGGCTTTTTACACGTACATAAAAAGCAAGAGGGTAGCCAGGGAAAGGGTTGGCCCACTGAAGGATAGGCAAGGGAATCTATGTGTGGAGCCAGAGGGAATGGGCGAGGTACTAAATGAATACTTTGCATCAGTATTCACCAAAGAGAAGAAATTGGTAGATGTTGAGTCTGGAGAAGGGGGTGTAAATAGCCTGGGTCACATTTGAGATCCAAAAAGACGAGGTGTTGGGTGTCTTAATAAATATTAAGGTAGATAAGTCCCCAGGTCCTGATGGGATCTACCCCAGAATACTAAAGGAGGCTGGAGAGGAAATTGCTGAGGCCTTGACAGAAATCTTTGGATCCTCACTGTCTTCAGGTGATGTCCCGGAGGACTGGAGAATAGCCAATGTTGTTCCTCTGTTTAAGAAGGGTAGCAAGGATAATCCAGGGAACTACAGGCCGGTGAGCCTTAATTCAGTGGTAGGGAAATTACTGGAGAGAATTCTTCGAGACAGGATCTACTTCCATTTGGAAGCAAATGGACGTATTAGTGAGAGGCAGCATGGTTTTGTGAAGGGGAGGTCGTGTCTCACTAACTTGATAGAGTTTTTCGAGGAGGTCACTAAGATGATTGATGCAGGTAGGGCAGTGGATGTTGTCTATATAGACTTCAGTAAGGCCTTTGACAAGGTCCCTCATGGTAGACTAGTACAAAAGGTGAAGTCACACGGGATCAGGGGTGAGCTGGCAAGGTGGATACAGAACTGGCTAGGTCATAGAAGGCAGAGAGTAGCAATGGAAGGATGCTTTTCTAATTGGAGGGCTGTGACCAGTGGTGTTCCACAGGGATCAGTGCTGGGACCTTTGCTGTTTGTAGTATATATAAATGATTTGGAGGAAAATGTAACTGGTCTGATTCGTAAGTTTGCAGACGACACAAAGGTTGGTGGAATTGCGGATAGCGATGAGGCCTGTCAGAGGATACAGCAGGATTTAGATTGTTTGGAGACTTGGGCGGAGAGATGGCAGATGGAGTTTAATCCGGACAAATGTGAGGTGATGCATTTTGGAAGGTCTAATGCAGGTAGGGAATATACAGTGAATGGTAGAACCCTCAAGAGTATTGAAAGTCAAAGAGATCTAGGAGTACATGTTCACAGGTCACTGAAAGGGGCAACACAGGTGGAGAAGGTAGTCATGCTTGCCTTCATTGGCCGGGGCATTGAGTATAAGAATTGGCAAGTCATGTTGCAGCTGTATAGAACCTTAGTTCAGCCACACTTGGAGTATAGTGTTCAATTCTGGTCACCACACTACCAGAAGGATGTGGAGGTTTTAGAGAGGGTGCAGAAGAGATTTACCAGAATGTTGCCTGGTATGGAGGTCCTTAGCTATGAGGAGCAGTTGAATAAACTCGGTTTGTTCTCACTGGAACGAAGGAGTTTGAGGGGCGACCTGATAGAGGTCTACAAAATTATGAGGGGCATAGACAGAGTGGGTAGTCAGAGGCTTTTCCCCGGGGTAGAGGTGTCAATTACTAGGGGGCATAGGTTTAAGGTGAGAGGG
This sequence comes from Scyliorhinus torazame, assembly GCF_047496885.1. Taxonomy (NCBI): domain Eukaryota; kingdom Metazoa; phylum Chordata; class Chondrichthyes; order Carcharhiniformes; family Scyliorhinidae; genus Scyliorhinus; species Scyliorhinus torazame. Next base: position 227,953 of record NC_092707.1, on the reverse strand, counting down.
GCAAGGTTTAGAGTAGATGTACGAGGCAAGTTTTTTACACAGAGGGTAGTGGGTGTCTGGAACTCGCTACCAGAGGAGGTGGTGGAAGCAGGGACGATAGTGACATTTAAGGGGCATCTTGACAAATACATGAATAGGATGGGAATAGAGGGATACGGACCCAGGAAGTGTAGAAGATTGTAGTTTAGTCGGGCAGCATGGTCGGCACGGGCTTGGAGGGCCGAAGGGCCTGTTCCCAGGCTGTACATTTCTTTGTTCTTTGTTCTTTGTATTTCCGGGCAAACAATATCACCGAAAACGAGCGCCAGGTGGTCAGATTGCTCACCGCCTGCGGCCCGCATACGTTTGGGGTTATTAGGAGCCTTACTTATCCAGCTGCGCCGGACACCAAAACGTTTGATGAACTTGTGAATATAGGGGGCAAAATTTTAACCCAACCCCGTCCACGATAGTCCAGCATTACCGGTTTAATACCGCTGAGAGGACCCCTGGAGAATCCCTTGCTGATTTTCTATACAGGCTACGCAGGATTGCGGAGTACTGTGACTATGGTGAGACCTTGTCAGAAATGTTACGCGACCGTTTGGTTTGCGGTATCAACAATGCGGTCACCCAGGGAAAGTTGTTAGCTGAGCCAACATTGACTTTTCAACAGGCCATTCAAATAGTATTGTCCCGAGAGAGCGCAGAACGAGGACTGCAGGAGCTACAGGGAATGGAAGTGCATGCCTTGGGGCGCAACCCCTTCCATCCAAAAACGTCGCCCCGCACTCCTGCGGTACCTTGGGCGAGGCGACGTCCGGACCGACGCCAGTGGCCGTCGGGCATTCCTCCCCGAAGGGAGCCTTCTCCAGAACCAATGGATGAGGAGCCATGTCCGTATCAGACTTGTAGGCGCCGACCCCGTCCTGGGGGCGCCAGAGGCGCCGTCGTTCCGACCGAAACTGGGACCAGCCCAGGGGTCGTACCTTCCATGTGGATGAACCTGCGGCGACTACTCCTGAGGACGTGGAGACGGAGGACGACTGCCTGCAGCTGCATTGTGTGGCAGCTCCCCGTGTGGCCCCCATTAAGGTGACAGTACGGGTCAACTCCGTGATCGTTCAGAAGACATTCGATCGCATCAAGCAGGGTATACAGACCCTTACATTAACCGACTCACAGGCCAGGTTGGCCACCTACACGGGGGAACCACTGGACATTGCAGGAACTACAATGACCCCTGTTGTTTATGGACGCCAGAAGCGGCGTTTCCCACTTATCGTGGTGCGCGGCCATGGGCCCAGCCTGTTGGGTCGGGACTGGTTGCGCCATTTGCGGTTGCAATGGCAGCACATCCTCCAAACAGTTTCTGAAGGGTTGACTGAGGTGCTAGGACGATACCCAGATGTATTCCAGCCTTGTTTGGGGAAAATAAAAGGGGCCGTAGCCCGTATCTAAGTCGAACCAGGAGCCACGCCGCGCTATTTCCGGGCGCGCCCGGTGCCTTACGCCTTGCTCGAGAAGGTAGAAGGGGAGCTCACTCGTTTGGAGAGTTTGGGTATTATCAGGCCCGTCCGTTTTGCTGACTGGGCAGCACCAATTGTACCTGTAATGAAGCCAGATGCCACAGTTCGCTTGTGTGGCGACTAGAAACTTACAGTGAATACGGCTTCCCGACTCGACCGATATCCAATGCCTCGCATAGAGGATCTCTACGCGAAGCTTGCAGGCGGACTCTCGTTCACAAAATTAGATATGAATCACGCCTACCTACAGTTGGAGCTGGACCCTGCCTCCCGACCATATGTAACGATTAATGCACACCGGGGCCTGTATGAATATACACGGTTGCCCTTTGGAGTATCCTCTGCCTGTGCTATTTTTCAACGTGTTATGGAGGGCATTTTGAGAGGTTTACCGCGTGTTGCTGTCTACCTAGATGACGTTTTGATTACAGGGACGTCGGAGCAGGAACATTTGGAAAATCTGGAGGCTGTCCTTAGACGCTTTTCGGAGGCTGGAGTCCGTTTACGTCGCACAAAGTGCGTATTTCAGGCAAAGGAAGTAGTCTACCTGGGTTAACGGGTGGACCGCGAGGGTCTGCACCCCGTCGCAGAGAAGGTGCGTGCAATTCAACAGGCCCCCGCCCCGACTGACACTTCGCATCTTTGTTCTTTTCTCGGTCTCGTAAACTATTACGGGAAGTTCCTCCCCAATCTGGCAACTACGCTGGCCCCGTTGCACCTGCTGCTAAAGAAAAATCACACCTGGGTTTGGGGTCAGCCGCAAGAAACCGCTTTCCGTCGGGTAAAGCAACAATTGTCGTCGTCTGGGTTACTAACCCACTATGATCCTGGAAAGCCTTTGCGCGTCACATGTGATGCATCCCCGTATGGTATTGGGGCCGTCCTGTCCCACAAGATGGAGAACGGGGCCGAACGACCGATAGCTTTCGCCTCCCGCACATTGACTGCAGCGGAGAAAAAGTACGCGTAAATCGAGAAGGAGGGCCTGGCAGTGGTTTTTGCGGTGAAACGCTTCCACCAGTACGTGTATGGCCGCCATTTCACTATCGTGACTGATCATAAGCCTCTGCTGGGACTTTTCAGAGAGGATAAGCCAATACCGCCCATTGCTTCTGCACGGATCCAGCGCTGGGCTTTGTTGCTTGCTGCATACGAGTATTTTCTGGAGCACAAACCAGGTCCGCAAATAGCAAATGCCGACGCACTGAGCCGATTGCCTTTATCGACCGGCCCCATGTCGACCCCCACGACCGGTGAGGTGGTTGCAACCCTAAATTTTATGGACACCTTGCCTGTCGCGGCATCACAGATCCGTGAGTGGACCCAGATGTAGCCAGTCCTGTCAAAGGTTCGGCACATAGTCCTGTATGGTGGGCAGCATAGACAGCTCCCAGGCGAGTTGCGGGCATTTTCCTCCAAGCTGTCAGAATTCAGCGTGGAAGACGGCATCCTCTTGTGGGGGACGCGTGTGATTGTCCCGGAAAAAGGCCAGGAGCTGATACTAAGAGACTTGCACAATGGGCATCCAGGTGTGACCAAAATGAAAATGTTGGCCTGGAGTTATGTCTGGTGGCCAGGCCTCGACACCGACATTGAGAAGGTGGCCCAAAACTGCTCCATTTGCCAGGAGCATCAGAAGCGTCCGCCGGCCGCGCCCCTACATCACTGGGAATGGCCAGGGTGGCCTTGGGCACGCCTGCATGCAGATTTCGCAGGCCCTTTTCAAGGATCCATGTCCTTCTATTAATCGACGCCCAGTCTAAATGGCTAGAGGTGCATAAGATGCAGGGGTCAACGTCCTGAGCAACAATTGAAAAGATGCGTTTGCCTTTTAGTACGCATGGCCTCCCCGAGGTGCTTGTCACGGATAACGGCACTCCATTCACGAGTGAGGAGTTTGCGAGGTTCATGAAGATGAACGGCATCCGCCATATCCGCACTGCCCCTTACCACCCAGCTTCAAATGGGTTGGCAGAGCGTGCAGTGCAGACATTCAAAAGAGGCCTAAAGAAGCAGTCTTCCGGATCAATGGACACAAGACTGGCTCGCTTTTTGTTTACGTATAGGACCACCCCCCATGCGGTGACTGGGGTAGCTCCCGCAGAACTCCTAATGGGCCGGAAACTTCGCACCCGCCTCAGTATGATTTTATCGGACATTGGCGCAAAGGTACGCCGCACACAAGAACGGCAGGGACAGGGATTTTCTCGGCATCGTCCGATTCGGCAGTTTGCGCCCGGTGACCCAGTGTTCGTTCGGAATTTTGCTGGTGGTGCCCAGTGGGTTCCTGGTGTAATCTTTCGCCAAAATGGGCCCTATATCTTACCAGGTGCAAGGCCAGGGTCGTCTCCAGCGCAAACATGTAGACCACGTTCGGTCCAGAAGACTATCCCCTCAAAATATTCCCCGTCCCCGGAGCTCATTTCTACAGTCGCAGAGACCAGAGACAAGGGAAGGTAGTCCTCACAATCTTCCACTGGTGCCTCACTCGAAGCCTGCGCAGGTCATTACGGAACCGAATGGAGATAGAGACGCTGACATGACGGAGGCAGCAGACTCTGACTCCGAGATGGAGACACAGGATGCATCAGAGGGGGAATCCTCGGGTCCACGGGCCATGGATGTACAACCGTTGCGCCATTCATCACGGAAGTGCCGGTCTCCATCTCGTTACACGCCGCCTGATCCAGCGCCGCGTGCAAATGGTGTCCGGCCTGCGGCCAAACGAGTCCGACGCCCTCCTTCGCCAGGGTCTTCGGTGGATTCCTTGGACTTTGGGGGGAGGGATGTTATAACCTGCCTGCTTACCAGGCTGGGGACTAATGACAATCCCACAATCCTGTGGGAGTTTGAGCTTCCCCAATGAGGGGGGCGGAGAAACCATTAGTAAACTCCTCGTATAAATAAAGCTGGCCAGTTAGGAACCAGCAGGAAGGAGTGTGCAGCAAGGGAAGTTGCTGCTGCTGTTATATACATATGTTATTGTAAATAAATGTTATTACTTTGTATCCTTAAAACTCGTGCTGGATTCTTCGTGGCCCTCACAAAACCTACAAAGTAGAGATCCAAGATCTGAGTGGATGAATGAGTGTGTGTCTAATCAGGAATTGTGAATTTCCTTTGGTATTTGTATTTTTTAAAAATGTTGTATTTTGTAAAACTGAGTTTCACATCAATTAGAAGTTATAAATGGCAGGTAGAAATGTGATCAGTATTATGAGGAGGTAAATCAGTATGTTCAGAACTAAATTAGTCTTAGAACATACGGATACAGAGTTTGTACTGGGCAGCAATCAGCTGCTTGCAGACTTTGAAACTGAGCATTGAAATTGACACTGCGTAGCTCCGCAGGGTCCTAGTGCCTGATAAGCACAAGAATGTCACCAGCAAAAATAATGATGTTTAGAATGTTAAATACATTGAAGAAGGAGCTTTGGAGAATAAAGATATTGGATCAAAAGTTAGATTAAGAGAATTACTCGCAGTGTAAGGAAATGAGAATCTGATGGCAGGAAAAGATTTGATAAAAATAAATGCAGGTAGTAAAATTAAGATATTAAAACCAATTGACAATACAGAGGGAGGTTTGGGTGAAGCTACCAACTAAGACTGCAGGGAAAATAATCAGTGAAGCTGTAAAATGTAAAGACAAGATTGTTCAGAATTTGAGTAAACATAGTTGACTTAGCAAAGCATGGTGTCTGGAGCAAAAGAAATTGTATCACAATTAAAACATATGACCAATTGGTGGGAAGACAGTGAATTAAAACCCGTTAGCAGCATTGATTGGACAGATGTTAAAGTTAAAATGTCATGTTTGGAACTTACCTTCATAAAAATGAGGTCGTAATCAAAATAAAGTAATTAAAGTAAATGCAGTAGCAATATCAGGAATGTATCAGGGGAAGGTTTCGAAAGATTGGATCAGAGTGAGCAAACAGGGAGGAGTTTGAGATTCTTCAAATCTCACTCGGGGTGCAATGACAGAAGGAGGAGGCTTAACAGGCTTTAATTGTATGATGTATATCAAGGATAAGGAAAATAAACCAGTTCAAAAAGAAAAAAGAAAGAAATGGTAGCAAATGAAATCCGGAAGTTCTGGAGAGGGCACTTCTGGGGAATTCAAATGAAGATAGAAAGTACAAATTAAAGAATAGGGCCGTCTCCACCCTTGACCTGTTCATTTGATTTTTCAGAGGAAAAAAATAAATAACAGACGAACCAGTTCACAAGAAGGAAGAGAACTGCTCTCCAGAGAAGAATGTTTTAGACAGGATTGGGGGGAAACTAATGATCCAATTGTTTACATATTTGAGGGAATTAAATGACAAGAGCCCGGAGGAAAACTTTGCGGGTTCGAAACAAATCAAAATATTAAATTATTACTGAACAGTGAAACCTCCGGTCAGACATCTCTAATTGGACATCAGCTGATGGATGATCTGTGGTCTCCACGGGGTATGTACTACACGGTGGAGTTAATAAGGGTCTCGGCAGACAGCAGCGACTGACGAGGAACCCCAATATGATAAATGGTAAAAGTTTAAGAATTTTTGTAGCTTGATGCCACGGAGGGAAAATGATTACCAATGCAGCAAACAATATTGCATTGAAGAGCTGTAATCGTTATTAAAGAAGAAATGTCATGTAAATTGGTAGGGACTGTTATGTATGATAATGGGGATATGTGTGCCATTCAAGGACCTTGATCAGCATTTCTAAACTGTGTGAATGTTTTAATAGAGGGGAATAGTGGTAGTTTAGTGTGTTTTCTTGATTTAACTACATGGAACATCACGAATAATATTGATGTTATTTACACGCCATATTTAGTATATAATGACTATTGGTCCCAAAGCCACGAAGGGATGTGTCGATATTGTACTTTATTTTTAATATTGAAATTGTGACAACAGTTGCACATATGTAAAGTTGTAACACACGGTCCATTTGTGTGGTTAGATGATGAGTAATGTGTTAAGACAAGACTTAATTTTTTTACTGTGTATTTAACAATAGGGAGAGTTTATTTGGAAAAAATGACAGTTAAATGTGGTTTTGCGAATACTGTTGGCATATTGTATTGCAAATATTGTAAGGGAAATGATAATAGACGAAAAGGATTTGATGGAAATTTGTCAGAAAGATATTCTCTCATGTACACCAGGGGCTGGCAGACATACATGGTTCAGGACAATGTTAGATATTAATGTGGGAGAAGTCAGGGATAGAAGCAGGATTAATTGGACCTTTAAATTAATGAAGCGAGGGCATCAGTGGGTGGTACATGATATCATAATTTACCATTCCGATGAGAAACGGTAAGCAATTTGGATGACGGAAAAATGGACACTTAACAGTCAGTGATGGACAAAAGACCTTTTTGGTTACTGATGGACTGAGTTGTGTGCTGTTTCTAACGGACACGAGGAAGCTTCTACGGTGCTGCTACCCCAAGGAAGTAAAATGCTTTGGAGGTAGTGGAACACGGATATAGCTATTGTGTTACCTTCCTGAGCAGCTGCGGCTATGGTTCACGGTAATTGGACTTGAGGAAAGAACAAAAAAAGACACTGGTCTGTGGTATGGATACATTTACGAATTGATTTTGGTGCACAATTTAAAATCACAAAACATGTACATTCAAATGAGAAAGATCGGGGATAAATGTTAGTCAATACAATTAGATGGGGGGATAATTGACCAAATGATATAGTTATGTTTCAAATGTCAAGATGGGGTGTTATTGAAAATATGGAAAGATGTGTCATTTGAAACATGGAAGTCTGGCAATATCTGGTCTGAGAGACACATGAGAGAATACAGGGATAGATCCCACAAAGGGTTAACAGCAGCTGCCAGGGAAGTATTGTAAGATGCAGATATCCTTGGTCAAGCAGGCTTAGCAAACAAGACAAACAGGATTTTGAATGAAGCCAAAAACAATGGCTCACACCTTCATTGAAAGTAACTAACTTAGTAAGGATCTGGAAAAGAATGGATGAGGTTCAGTTGAATTTTGTGATAATTCTAGGTGTGAAAATTTGCTAATACCAGGTTTATCAGTCCACGAGAAACATAATTCAAAGCCAAAATCAAAGTCAAAATTGAGCTGAGGACACAATTGGAAAATAAAACTATAGAAATGACAGGAATTAAAAGTAACACTTCTTGAAGTCAAAGCATTTTGAGCATCACAAAGGAAACAATGTAATCAGATCTATGAGATGAAGTCATGTCAAAATGAATACTTAGTTGGATTAAAAGGTTTAGATCAAAAGATACTTTTTACAATCAAGGAAAATAAGAGTTACTTTACAATAACGTCATAAAAACGTAATTGTTAGAAAGCGAATATAAACCGAGAGACCAGAGCAGGAACTACCAGAACGAGAACCAGAGCTCAGAAGGAGGGAGAGAGAAGCAGAGAATGAACAGTAGCCAGATTCAGCTCAGAGTCAGCTCAGAGATAGCTCACAGCTCTGGACATGGGAAAGAAAGAACACAGCAACTGAGCTCATCAGCGAATACATCTAAAGAAGACCAGACTTTAAAGAAGATTGATTGTCAAGTTGGGCCTGAAGGTCCCTTCAACCAACCAGAAGGATCCAGAAGCAAGCTCTTTTTACTTTTCTGTAAAGACAGTGATTGCATCTTTTAAAAAGAGGAAAAAAAATATATAATAATAAAATAACTTAAAACTTTTAACCTGAAACAGTGGCTATTAGTCTACTTTACTTACTTAGCAATGCGGGACCCAGGATCGATGCTACTAAGTGGTAAGTAGATGAAATCTTCGGTGAAGGTATGGGTTATACCGGGGGATAACTTGAAAATATAGTTTGACCTGAATAGCACCCACTGAAGCTTGCATCGGAGTCGGGGAGTGAGAATTCCTGTTCACCATTTAGAATGTCGGCCCTTTTTGGTATAGGGGGACTTCTAAGAATAGTGGTGAGTTTTCAAAAACAAAGTGGACACATCCTCTCCACGTCCACTCTATCCAGATCTCGCAGTACCCTGTAAGTTTCAATAAGATCCCCCCTCATCCTTCAAAACTCCAACGTGTACAGTCCCAGAGTCCTCAACCGTTCCCGATCCGACAAGCTCTTCATTCCAGGGACCATTCTTGTGAACCTCCTCTGGATCCTTTCCAAGGCCAGCACATCCTTCCTTAGATACGGGGCCCAAAACTGCTCACAATACTCCAAATGGGGTCTGACCAGAGGCTTATATAACATAGAACATAGAACATAGAACAATACAGCGCAGTACAGGCCCTTCGGCCCACGATGTTGCACCGAAACAAAAGCCATCCAACCTACACTATGCCATTATCATCCATATGTTTATCCAATAAACTTTTAAATGCCCTCAATGTTGGCGAGTTCACCACTGTAGCAGGTAGGGCATTCCACGGCCTCACTACTCTTTGCGTAAAGAACCTACCTCTGACCTCTGTCCTATATCTATTACCCCTCAGTTTAAAGTTATGTCCCCTCGTGCCAGCCATATCCATCCGCGGTAGAAGGCTCTCACTGTCCACCCTATCCAACCCCCTGATCATTTTGTATGCCTCTATTAAGTCTCCTCTTAACCTTCTTCTCTCCAACGAAAACAACCTCAAGTCCATCAGCCTTTCCTCATAAGATTTTCCCTCCATACCAGGCAACATCCTGGTAAATCTCCTCTGCACCCGCTCCAAAGCATCCACGTCCTTCCTATAATGCGGTGACCAGAACTGTACGCAATACTCCAAATGCGGCCGTACCAGAGTTCTGTACAGCTGCAACATGACCTCCCGACTCCGGAACTCAATCCCTCTACCAATAAAGGCCAACACTGCATAGGCCTTCTTCACAACCCTATCAACCTGGGTAGCAACTTTCAGGGATCTATGTACATGGACTCCTAGATCCCTCTGCTCATCCACACTTTCAAGAACTTTACCATTAGCCAAATATTCCGCATTCCTGTTATTCCTTCCAAAGTGAATCACCTCACACTTCTCTACATTAAACTCCATTTGCCACCTCTCGGCCCAGCTCTGCAGCTTATCTATATCCCTCTGTAATCTGCTACATCCTTCCACACTATCGACAACACCACCGACTTTAGTATCGTCTGCAAATTTACTCACCCACCCTTCTGCGCCTTCCTCTAGGTCATTGATAAAAATGACAAACAGCAACGGCCCCAGAACAGATCCTTGTGGTACTCCACTTGTGACTGTACTCCATTCTGAACATTTCCCATCAACCACCACCCTCTGTCTTCTTTCAGCTAGCCAATTTCTGATCCACATCTCTAAATCACCCTCAATCCCCAGCCTCCGTATTTTTTGCAATAGCCTACCGTGGGGAACCTTATCAAACGCTTTGCTGAAATCCATATACACCACATCAACTGCTCTACCCTCGTCTACCTGTTCAGTCACCTTCTCAAAGAACTCAATAAGGTTTGTGAGGCATGACCTACCCTTCACAAAGCCATGCTGACTATCCCTGATCATATTATTCCTATCTAGATGATTAGAAATCTTGTCTCTTATAATCCCCTCCAAGACTTTACCCACTACAGACGTGAGGCTCACCGGCCTATAGTTGCCGGGGTTGTCTCTGCTCCCCTTTTTGAACAAACCTCAGACATACATCCCTGTTCTTGTATTCTAGCCCTCTTGACATGAATGCTAACATTTCATTTGCCTTCTTAACTGCCGACTGAACCTGCACATTAACCTTAAGAATCATGAACACGGACTCCCAAGTCCCTTTGTGCTTCTGATTTCCTAAGTATTTCCCCATTTAGAAAATAGTCTATGCCTAAATTCCTCCTTCCAAAGTGCATAACCTCACACTTTTCCACATTTTATCCCATTTGCCACTTCATTGCCCACTCTCCTCGCCTGTCCAAGTCTTCTGCAGCCTGACTGGTTCCTCAATACTACCTGTCCCTCAACAGATCTTTGTATCATCTGCAAACTTAGCAACCGTGCCTTCAGTTCCTTCTTCCAGATCATTAATGTATATTGTGAAAAGTTGTGGTCCCAGCACAGACCCCTGAGGCACACCTCTAGTCACCGGCTGCCATCCTGAAAAAGACCCCTTTATCCCCACTCTCTGCCTTCTGCCAGTCATCCAATCCTCTATCCATGCCAGGATCTTACCCTGAACACCATGGGCTCTTAACTTACTGAACAGTCTCTTATGCGGCACCTTGTCAAAGGCCTTCTGGAAATCTAAATAAATCACGTCCACTGGTTCTCCTTTCTCTAACTTCCTTGTTACCTCCTCAAAGAAACTAACAGATCTGTCAGACATGACCTCCCTTTGACAAAGCCGTGCTGACTCAGTCCTATTAATAGTGTAGATGGGCTTTAGAGTGGTTTCACAGGTCGGCGCAACATCGAGGGCCGAAGGGCCTGTACTGCACTGTAATGTTCTGTGCATTATGTTCTACCGTGCACTTCGAAGTAATCTACAATCTCATCTTTAATAACGGGCTCTAAAATCTTACCAATGACCGAAGTCAGGCTAACCGGCCTATAATTTCCCATCTTCTACCTCCCTCCTTTCTTAAACAGCAGTGTTCCATTAGCCACTTTCCAGTCCTCTGGGACCCTTCCTGCCTCCAGTGATTCCTGAAAGGTCACCACCAATGCCTCCACAATTTCCTCAGCTATCTCTTTTAGAACCCTGGGGTGTAGTCCATCCGGTCCAGGTGATTTATCCACCTTTCAGTTTCCCCAGAACCTTCTCCTTAGTGATGGTCACTGCACTCACCTCTGCCCCTGGTTCTCCTGGAGCTCTGGCATCCCACTGGTGTCTTCCACCGTGAAGACTGATGCAAAGTAAGTATTCAGTTCCTCTGCCATTTCTTTGTTATCTATTATTACTTCTCCAGCCACATTTTCCAGTGGTCCAATGTCTATTTCTGCCTCTCTCTTACCTTTTATATATTGAAAAAATCTCTTCCTATCTTCCTTTATATTACTAGCTAGCTTGCACTCATATTTCATCTTCTCCCCCCTTATTGCTTTTTTAGTTGTCCTCTGCTCGCTTTTACAGGTTTCCCAATCCTCTGGCTTCTCACTAATCCTCACCACTTTGCATGCTTTTTCTGTTGCTTTTATGCTGTCTTTGACTTCCCTCGTCAGCCATGGATGCCTTGTCCTCCCCTTAGCATGTTTCCTCCTCCTTGGGATGAATTTCTGTTGTGCCTCCCGAATAACCCCCCAAAACTCCTGCCATTACTGTTCCACTGTCTTCCCTGCTCGGCTCCTTTTCCAATCAACTCTGGTCAACTCCTCCCTCATGTCTTTGTAGTTACCCGTATTTAATTGTAAGACCGTTACATCTGATTGCAACTTCTCCCTCTCAAACTGCAGGGTAAATTCTATCATATTATAGTCGCTGCTCCCTAAGGGTTTCTTCACCTTAAATTCCCTAATCTAGTCTTCCTCATTACACATCACCAAATCCAGAATTGCCTGAGATTACAACCCTAATCTTCAAACACGCGGGCGCGACCCGCGGGTGGGATGCGGGCGGGTGTCGGGTGGGTCGCGGAGCCGTCCTTCACGGCGCTCCCGATCGCGTGAATCAGCCGCAGCGGCCGGCTTTTAATAACGTCGGCTGCAAGCGGCCTTCAAAATGGCCACGAACATGTTAAAAAAAATCGGCCGCATTGCGCATGGGCGCCCAATCATCGGTACCCATGCGCAAAACTATATACTTTTGCACATGCGCACCAATGATCGGATGCGCATGTGCAATGCGGCCGATTTTTAAAAATATGTTCGCGGCCATTTTCAAGGCCGCTTGCAGCCAGCGTTATTAAAAGCCGGCTGCTGCAGAGACACAATATCTTTACCTAATTTTACCTAATCTATCTAATCTTCCTGCCTAAAGGGAGGCAGAGGGCAGGTCACGCCCCCCGAACGTCGACGTCACGTGCTTTGGGCGTGATTGCGATTCCTCCATTTTGTTAACAGCAAACAAGCAACAGGACAGTAAAATTTAAAATGGATCGTTTTGTTATAAGAGAGGACCTGAGACACAAACAGGCCAGGATCTCACAACTAAATCTGCTGAAGAGAGTGGCTCAGGAGAATCCACAGCAGGACAAAGCAGTGTTGGTGTGAGCTGTTCAGGAGGGTCCACACCAGGACAAAGCAGTGCTGGTGTGAGCTCCAGGGCAGGTGAATAGCCCATTAAGAAGAAACTGAAATCAGGCACAAAGCAGTATAAAGATGATAGAACATAGAACATTACAGCGCAGTACAGGCCCTTCGGCCCTCGATGTTGCGCCGACCTGTGAAACCACTCTAAAGCCCATCTACACTATTCCCTTATCGTCCATATGTCTATCCAATAAACATTGGTGAAAGGTGGAAGATATAGGAGGGATATCAGAGGTAGGTTCTTTACCTAGAGAGTAGTGGGGGCATGGAATGCACTGCCTGTGGAAGTAGTTGAGTCGGAAACATTAGGGACCTTCAAGCAGCTATTGGATAGGTACATGGATGACGGTAAAATGATATAGTGTAGATTTATTTGTTCTTAAGGGCAGCACGGTAGCATTGTGGATAGCACAATTGCTTCACAGCTCCATGGTCCCAGGTTCGATTCTGGCTTGGGTCATTGTCTGTGTGGAGTCTGCACGTCCTCCCCGTGTCTGCGTGGGTTTCCTCCGGGTGCTCCGGTTTCCTCCCACAGTCCAAAGATGTGCGGGTTAGGTGAATTGGCCAATGATAAATTGCCCTTAATGTCCAAATTGCCCTTGGTGTTGGGTGGAGGTGTTGTGTTTGGGTAGGGTGGTCTTTCCAAGAGCCGGTGCAGACTCAAAGGGCCGAATGGCCTCCTTCTGCACTGTAAATTCAATGATAATCTATGATTAATCTAGGACAAAGGTTTGGCACAACATCGTGGGCCGAAGGGCCTGTTCTGTGCTGTATTTTCTATGTTCTATGTTCTATGTACATCTGAATGTCCTTAGTGTTGGCGAGTCCACTACTGTTGCAGGCAGGCACCACTATCACCATCCGAGGATGTTTTAAGGTATGGATTTATTAATTGTGCCAATGCAAATCAGGATGCAAGGTCCATGTGCTATATGCAGGGAAGTGCTGGCAAATGAAAGTTTAAAACCCTCAAAGCTTCAAAGGCATTTGAAGACTAAGCATGGCGAGTTCGAGGACAAACCTCTTGATTTTTTTCAAAGGCTGCAACGAGAACTTAAATCGTCGGCTGAAGTCCTCAGCAGAAATGTTACATTGAACGACAAAGTACAATTAGCCTCTTACATGATAGCTTACTGTGTAGCTAAAGAGAAAATGCCCCACACTATAGCAGAGAGATTAATTCTCCCTGCAGCATGAGATATAGTTTGTACGGTCATAGATGAGAGGTTTGTTGAAAAAGTGAAATGCACCCAAGTGTCGGCTGCAAAGAGACATAGATAGGATGCAGAGCTGGGCTGAGAAGTGGCAGATGGAGTTTAACCCTGAAAAGTGTGAGGTTGTCCATTTTGGAAGGACAAATCTGAATGCGGAATACAGGGTTAATGGTAGCGTTCTTGGCAATGTGGAGCAGAGAGATCTTGGGGTCTATGTTCATACATCTTTGAAAGTTGCCACTCAAGTGGATAGAGCTGTGAAGAAGGCCTATGGTGTGCTCGCGTTCATTAACAGAGGGATTGAATTTAAGAGCCGTGAGGTGATGATGCAGCTGTACAAAACTTTGGTAAGGCCACATTTGGAGTACTGTGTACAGTTCTGGTCGCCTCATTTTAGGAGGGATGTGGAAGCTTTGGAAAAGGTGCAAAGAAGATTTACCAGGATGTTGCCTGGAATGGAGAGTAGGTCTTACGAGGGAAGGTTGAGGGTGCTAGGCCTTTTCTCATTAGAACGGAGAAGGATGAGGGGCGACTTGATAGAGGTTTATAAGATGATCAGGGGAATAGATAGAGTAGACAGTCAGAGACTTTTTCCCCGGGTGGAACACACCATTACAAGGGGACATAAATTTAAGGTGAAAGGTGGAAGATATAGGAGGGATATCAGAGGTAGGTTCTTTACCCAGAGAGTAGTGGGGGCATGGAATGCACTGCCTGTGGAAGTAGTTGAGTCGGAAACATTAGGGACCTTCGGGCAGCTATTGGATAGGTACATGGATTACGGTTAAATGATATAGTGTAGATTTATTTGTTCTTAAGGGCAGCACGGTAGCATTAAGACCATAAGACCATAAGACATAGGAGCGGAAGTAAGGCCATTCGGCCCATCGAGTCCACTCCACCATTCAATCATGGCTGATTTCAACTCCGTTTACCCGCTCTCTCTCCATAGCCCTTAATTCCTCGAGAAATCAAGAATTTATCAACTTCTGTCTTAAAGACACTCAACGTCCCGGCCTCCACCGCCCTCTGTGGCAATGAATTCCACAGACCCACCACTCTCTGGCTGAAGAAATTTCTCCTCATCTCTGTTCTAAAGTGACTCCCTTTTATTCTAAGGCTGTGCCCCCGGGTCCTAGTCTCCCCTGCTAATGGAAACAACTTCCCTACATCCACCCTATCTAAACCATTCATTATCTTGTAAGTTTCTATTAGATCTCCCCTCAACCTCCTGAACTCCAATGGATATAATCCCAGGATCCTCAGGCATTCATCGTATGTTAGGCCTACCATTCCTGGGATCATCCATGTGAATCTCCGCTGGACCCGGTCCAGTGCCAGTATGTCCTTCCTGAGGTGTGGGGCCCAAAATTGCTCACAGTATTCTAAATGGGGCCTAACTAATGCTTTATAAAGCTTCAGAAGTACATCCCTGCTTTTATATTCCAAGCCTCTTGAGATGAATGAGAACATTGCATTTGCTTTCTTAATTACGGACTCAACCTGCAAGTTTACCTTTAGAGAATCCTGGACTAGGACTCCCAAGTCCCTTTGCACTTCAGCATTATGAATTTTGTCACCGTTTAGAAAATAGTCCATGCCTCTATTCTTTTTTCCAAAGTGCAAGACCTCGCACTTGCCCACGTTGAATTTCATCAGCCATTTCTTGGACCACTCTCCTAAACTGTCTAAATCTTTCTGCAGCCTCCCCACCTCCTCCATACTACCTGCCCCTCCGCCTATCTTTGTATCATCGGCAAACTTAGCCAGAATGCCCCCAGTCCCGTCATCTAGATCGTTAATATATAAAGAGAACAGCTGTGGCCCCAACACTGAACCCTGCGGGACACCACTCGTCACCGGTTGCCATTCCGAAAAATAAGCTTTTATCCCAACTCTCTGCCTTCTGTCTGACAGCCAATCGTCAATCCATGTTAGTACCTTGCCTCGAATACCATGGGCCCTTATTTTACTCAGCAGTCTCCCGTGAGGCACCTTATCAAAGGCCTTTTGGAAGTCAAGATAGATAACATCCATTGGCTCTCCTTGGTCTAACCTATTTGTTATCTCTTCAAAGAACTCTAACAGGTTGGTCAGGCACGACCTCCCCTTACTAAATCCATGCTGACTTGTCCTAATCTGACCCTGCACTTCCAAGAATTTAGAAATCTCACCCTTAACAATGGATTCTAGAATCTTGCCAACAACCGAGGTTAGGCTAATTGGCCTATAATTTTCCATCTTTTTCCTTGTTCCCTTCTTGAACAGGGGGGTTACATCGATTTTCCAATCCTCTGGGACTTTCCCTGACTCCAGTGACTTTTGAAAGATCATAACTAACGCCTCCACTATTTCTTCAGCTATCTCCTTTAGAACTCTAGGATGTAGTCCATCTGGGCCCGGAGATTTATCAATTTTTAGACCTCTTAGTTTCTCTAGCACTTTCTCCTTTGTGATGGCTACCATATTCAACTCTGCCCCCTGACTCTCCGGAATTGTTGGGATATTACTCATGTCTTCTACTGTGAAGACTGACGCAAAGTACTTATTTAGTTCCTCAGCTATTTCCTTGTCTCCCATCACAAAATTACCAGCGTCATTTTGGAGCGGCCCAATGTCAACTTTTGCCTCCCGTTTGTTTTTAATGTATTTAAAGAAACTTTTACTATCATTCCTAATGTTACTGGCTAGCCTACCTTCATATTTGATCCTCTCTCTCCTTATTTCTCTCTTTGTTATCCTCTGTTTGTTTTTGTAGCCTTCCCAATCTTCTGACTTCCCACTACTCTTTGCCACATTATAGGCTTTCTCTTTTGCATTGATGCATTCCCTAACTTCCTTTGTCAGCCATGGCTGCCTAATCCCCCCTCTGATAACCTTTCTTTTCTTTGGGATGAACATCTGTACTGTGTCCTCAATTACTCCCAGAAACTCCTGCCATTGCTGTTCTACTGTCTTTCCCACTAGGCTCTGCTCCCAGTCGATTTTCATCAGTTCCTCCCTCATGCCCCTGTAGTTAACTTTATTTAACTGTAGCTGTATTGTTCTATGTTCTATGTTCTATGTAACACCTTTACATCTGATTCTACCTTCTTTCTTTCAAATTGGTGGATAGCACGATTGCTTCACAGCTCCAGGGTCCCAGGTTCGATTCCGGCTTGGGTCACTGTCTGTGCGGAGTCTGCACGTCCTCACCATGTCTGCGTGGGTTTCCTCCAGGTGCTCCGGTTTCCTCCCACAGACCAAAGATGTGCAGGTTAGGTGGATTGGCCATGATAAATTGCCCTTAGTGTCCAAAATTGCCCTTGGTGTTGGGTGGAGGTGTTGAGTTTGGGTAGGGTGCTCTTTCCAAGAGCTGGTGCAGACTCAAAGGGCCGAATGGCCTCCTTCTGCACTGTAAATTCAATGATAACCTATGATTAATCTAGGACAAAGGTTCGGCACAACATCGTGGGCCGAAGGGCCTGTTCTGTGCTGTATTTTCTATGTTCTATATTCTATCCCACTTAGTGATAGCTCAGTGGCTCGCCGAATTTCTGATATTGCTGAGAATTTAGAAGCCCAGCTTATTCCCCATTTAAAATCAGCGCAGGCATTCTCAATACAACTGGATGAAAGTACAGACATTTCAGATTGTGCAGCCTTGCCAGTATACGATAGGTATGTTTGGCACAATGAATTTGTTGAAGATTTGCTGTGCTACCTGACTTTAGCAACCCACACGACTGGCGCAGAAATTTGTGAAGTTTTGAATAGTTTTGTGGTTGGAAAGTGCGGCCTCGACTGGGGTAATTGCAGAGGAATCACAAGTGATGGAGCAGTCAACATGACTGGGAAAAACAGCGGAGTTATCGTAAGGATTAAGGAGGAGCTGGTCAGGACATTGTTTGGAATCATTGTTTTATTCACCGTGAGGCACTGGCATCGAAAGGAATTCCATCCAATCTTGAAGTGGTGTTGAAAGGAATAGTGAAAGTTGTGAATTTCATTAAATGCAGTGCACTCAATACCAGATTTTTTGACACTTTGTGTTCCGATATGGGGGCTGAGCACACACATTTATTGTTCCACACAGAAGTACGTTGGCTGTCAAAGGGTCGGGTGCTACTCAGAGTTTACGAACTGGGGTACGAAATCCACGCTTTCATAGAATCATAGACGTTTACAGCCCAACCAGTCCATACCTCCCAGTTTTTACCATTAAAATTTTCCTCCTCGAGAAATTGTCCCCTCTGGCTGATTTGTTTGCTGATGAAGCTTGGATGCGAGCAATGTCTTACCTTGCAGCCATCTTTTCAATTCTAAATGAACTGAACCTCAAATTCAAGGGAAGGATGATGATTGCTTTCGGCACTCTGAAGAAATCGAAGCTTTCCAAAAGATATTGAAAGTTTGGCAATTGCGAGTGTGAAGCCAAAACGACTACATGTTTCCCACACTGCTATTGAAGAAAATAGCATTAGTAAGGAAACTGTAAATGGATTGGCAAACCTTATTGAGTTGCATCTGGCTGCCCTGATCGACAATTTTGGTCGCTACTTTCCAGAGGAGAAGGTTAAGATTCTGAGAGAGAGGAGGTGGCTGAAAAATCCCTTTGAGTTTGAGACCCCAGAATCAGTTCTTAATTGCAGCTGCCTCCAAAAGAAAAAATTGAGCTTATGCGTCTCAGCTGTGACAGCATATTAAAAACACGGCACAAGTCAATGAAGCTGTCAGCATTCTGGAGTAGCATCTGAGGAGTATCCGGAGCTGAGTAAAACAAGCATTCTGTTGCTCTTGCCCTTCACAATGACCGACATGTGAGAGGTTGGATTTTCCGTCCAGGTACAGATGAAGACGCCACAAAGGAACCAGCTGAATCCTTCACCCGATATGCGCATAGCCCTCTCTTCCTGTGAACCTGATTGGAGTGAGATCGTGAGGACCAAGCAGGCTCACCTCTCGCATTAACGGTAGGAGATAATGGTGGGTCGTGAAGGTCGGCCGGCGTGGGTCGCGAGGGTCGGCACGTGGCACGGGGAGTAATCCTAAGATTACAACCCTAGAGGTCCTGCTTTTTAGCTTACTGCCTAATTCCCTGAACTCCTTCTGCAGGACCTCATCACTCTTCCTGCCTATGTCGTTAGTACCTATGTGTACCATGACCTCTGGCTGTTCACACTCCCCTTCAGGATGTCCTGTGTTCTTTCAGAGACATCCTTGACTATGGCACCAGGGAGGCATCACACCATCCTGGAGTCTCTTTCATGTCCACAGAATCGCCTACCTGTGCCCCTTACTATAGAGTCCCCTATCACTATCGCTCTCCTGCACTTTGCCCTTCCCTGCTGAGCAACAGAGCCAGTTGTGCTGCCATTGCTGCTGTTGCTTTCCCCTGATAGGCTATTCCCCCACAACAGCATCCAAAACGGTATACCTGTTAGAGAGGGGGACAGCCACAGGGATTCCTGCACTGACTGCCTGCCCTTTCTAGCGGTCACCATCTGTCTGCCTGCACCTTGGGTGTGACCACATCTCTGTAACTCCTTTCTATGACGCTTTCCACCACCTGCATGCTTCCAAGTGCATCCAACTGCTGCTCCAACCGAACCACGCGGTCTGTGAGGAGCTGCCATCGGTTACACTTCCTGCAGATATAGTCATAGAATTTACAGTGCAGAGAGAGGCCATTTGGCCCATTGAGTCTGCACCTGCTCTTGGAAAGCGCACTGCACTTCAGCCGATACCTCCACCCTATCCCCGTAAACCAGTAACCCCACCTAACCTAAGGGCAATTTATCATGGCCAATCCACTTAACCTGCACATATTTGGACTGTGGGAGGAAACCTGAGCACCCGGAGGAAACCCACGCAGACACAGGGAGAATGTGCAGACTCCGCACAGACAGTGACCCAGCGGGGAATGGAACCTGGGACCCTGGAGCTGTGAAGCAACAGTGATAACCACTATGCTACTGTGCTGCTCCCACGACCGGAACGCTGGAAGCAGCATGGATCTCCCACATTTCACAGTTAGAGCACTGCATCCTGCTGAGTAATATTTAAGCACTAGTTAAATAATTTAAAATAAATACTCAAATTGTTATTAGATTAATTTAGTCATATGGTCCATGGTGCGAGATTTTTACTGTAAAATGAAATGCTAAATTCTGATCTTTGCCCTCGGGTTACTCCTCTCCCTAGTTAATCAATTAGCTTTAATTTTCTTTTCAATGTTTTTTTCAAATTTAACACAGATTCCCTACGAGCCAATCAGGTCACAGCTTTACTGTGGGGTCACCTCTCCGGTCCACGGAGAATCGCGGGAAGGCGTCGGACCCGATCGCGGGTCTGACACACATTCTCCGCCCCCACGCCCAGTTCTCTCCCTTGTAGTCCCCTGCAGCAGGGCAAGGCCACTCACTGGAAATTTGAGAGTAACAAATCAAGGGCTAGAAAGCACCTCCTCCCACCGAACTTCAAATTCCCACCTAGCCTCAAATTCCCACCTAGCCTCAAATTCCCACCTAGCCTCAAATTCCCACCTAGCCTCAAATTCCCACCTAGCTTCAAATTCCCACCTAGCCTCAAATTCCCACCTAGCTTCAAATTCCCACCTAGCCTCAAATTCCCACCTAGCCTCAAATTTCCAGGAAAGCTAGTACCAGTAACATGAGCGAAAGAGGGGCTGTGACACATCTCCTGCAAGGGAGAGAACACCTGGCAAAGTGGGGGGGGGGGGGGGGGGTAACGTATCAGCAACAGGGGAACAACTAGGGGAAGAAGCAGGGGAAGGGATCATGGGGGGGGGGACAACAATGGGTAGAACGCCTCCCAGAATGTGGAAGGTGAGACTTTCCCCGTTCTAGTTGTTAGTGAAGTACGTGCCTCTGGTCTATGATATTTCCTGGCAGAAGACCTTGTCGACCAAGAGGCTTGTGGTTCCATCTTGTTGCCTCAACCTGCACCTTACCTGCTGAAGCCAATCTGAACACCAACCCAACCTTCTCTTCCTGTTCCCTTTCTGTTCCTTCTCCCCCCGTGCCCCCCCCTGTGTCACCCCCTCCCTGTCCCCTCCGATTTTGACTGATTAAATTAGGCCCTGCATTTTGCCAAGTCCGCCCCAATGTCCTGATAGACCCGGATTCTGTGTCCTTCCCAGTTATTCTCCTTCATCAGTCTCACCCACCTCAGGAGCCTCTCACGATCCTGGTATTGATGTAATTTGTGATAATCACCCTTGGTTGTTCCCCCGCCTTGGGTTTCGGTCTAAGCGACCTGTGTGCTCTGTTGATCTCCGATGGGTTGGGGAAACTGTCTCTCCCGACTAGGTTACCCAGCGTTTGGGCGAGGTAGCCCGTTGGGTCCCTGCCCTCGATCCCACAATCCAAATGTTCTGGTGGGTGGGGATCACTTCTCCTGGTCCTCCACTTTCCCCTTCAAGCTCCCCTGGGTGGCCACCAATCTTTAATTTCCGCCTCCAGGGTGACAAATCCGTTGCTATGGTCCATCGATGCCTTCTCCAGCACCTGGATTATTTTATCTTCCGCCTCCACCTTCTTCCCCAGTCCATCAATCTCCGTTTGTGTGGCGACCAATGTTTCTGTAACTGCCACCGTGACCGCCACCTGGATTTCCACCTTTATCGCCTCTCTCACCGTGGTCAGTTCCTTCATAAGGAATGCCTTCCATCCATCTCCAGGTGGGGGCGGCCGGGGGGGGGGGGGGGGGGGGGGGGGGGGGGGGGGGGGGGAGGAGAGGCTGATGCTCGGGTCATGGGGCGGAGCCAGAAGCTGAGTGGGTGCGAATGGAGGGGAGCTCCTGCAAGGGGATCTCTTCCCGGGCCCTGGCCATGACTGCACTCTCATCCCCCCCCCCACAAAAAACAAACACTCAACATCCCCAGTGATGATAGCAACACTCTGGTCGTGGAACATAGAACATAGAACATAGAAAATACAGCACAGAACAGGCCCTTCGGCCCACGATGTTGTGCCGAACCTTTGTCCTAGATTAATCATAGATTATCATTGCATTTACAGTGCAGAAGGAGGCCATTCGGCCCTTTGAGTCTGCACCGGCTCTTGGAAAGAGCACCATACCCAAACTCAACACCTCCACCCAACAGCAAGGGCAATTTGGACATTAAGGGCAATTTATCATTGGCCAATTCACCTAACCCGCACATCTTTGGACTGTGGGAGGAAACCGGAGCACCCGGAGGAAACCCACGCAGACACGGGGAGGACGTGCAGACTCCACACAGACAATGACCCAAGCCGGAATCGAACCTGGGACCATGGAGCTGTGAAGCAATTGCGCTATCCACAATGCTACCGTGCTGCCCTTAAGAACAAATAAATCTACACTATATCATCTTACCGTCATCCATGTACCTATCCAATAGCTGCTTGAAGGTCCCTAATGTTTCCGACTCAACTACTTCCACAGGCAGTGCATTCCATGCCCCCACTACTCTCTGGGTAAAGAACCTACCTCTGATATCCCTCCTATATCTTCCACCTTTCACCTTAAATTTATGTCCCCTTGTAATGGTGTGTTCCACCCGGGGAAAAAAGTCTCTGACTGTCTACTCTATCTATTCCCCTGATCATCTTATAAACCTCTATCAAGTCGCCCCACATCCTTCTCCGCTCTAATGAGAAAAGGCCTAGCACCCTCAACCTTTCCTCGTAAGACCTACTCTCCATTCCAGGCAACATCCTGGTAAGTCTTCTTTGCACCTTTTCCAGAGCTTCCACATCCTTCCTAAAATGAGGCGACCAGAACTGCACACAGTACTCCAAATGTGGCCTTACCAAAGTTTTGTACAGCTGCATCATCACCTCACGGCTCTTAAATTCAATCCCTCTGTTAATGAATGCAAGCACACCATAGGCCTTCACAGCTCTATCCACTTGAGTGGCAACTTTCAAAGATGTATGAACATAGACCCCAAGATCTCTCTGCTCCTCCACATTGCCAAGAACTCTACCGTTAACCCTATATTCCGCATTCATATTTGTCCTTCCAAAATGGACAACCTCACACTTTTCAGGGTTAAACTCCATCTGCCACTTCTCAGCCCAGCTCTGCATCCTATCTATGTCTCTTTGCAGCCGACAACAGCCCTCCTTACTCTCCACAACTCCACCAATCTTCGTATCATCTGCAAATTTACTGACCCACCCTTCAACTCCCTCATCCAAGTCATTAATGAAAATCACAAACAGCAGAGGACCCAGAACTGATCCCTGCGGTACGCCACTGGTAACTGGGATCCAGGCTGACTATTTGCCATCCACCACCACTCTCTGACTTCTATCGGTTAGCCAGTTCGTTATCCAACTGGCCAAATTTCCCACTATCCCATGCCTCCTTACTTTCTGCATAAGCCTACCATGGGGAACTTTATCAAATGCCTTACTAAAATCCATGTACACTACATCCACTGCTTTACCTTCATCCACAGGCTTGGTCACCTCCTCAAAGAATTCAATAAGATTTGTAAGGCAAGACCTACCCCTCACAAATCCGTGCTGACTATCCCTAATCAAGCAGTGTCTTTCCAGATGCTCAGAAATCCTATCCTTCAGTACCCTTTCCATTACCTTGCCTACCACCGAAGTAAGACTAACTGGCCTGTAATTCCCAGGGTTATCCCTAGTTCCTTTTTTGAAGAGGGGCACGACATTCGCCACTCTCCAATCCCCTGGTACCACCCCTGTTGACAGTGAGGACGAAAAGATAATTGCCAACGGCTCTGCAATTTCATCTCTTGCTTCCCATAGAATCCTTGGATATATCCCGTCAGGCCCGGGGGACTTGTCTATCCTCAAGTTTTTCAAAATGCCCAACACATCTTCCTTCCTGACAAGTATTTCCTCGAGCTTACCAATCTGTTTCAGACTGTCCTCTCCAACAATATCGCCCTCTCATTTGTAGATACAGAAGAAAAATACTCATTCAAGACCTCTCCTATCTCTTCAGACTCAATACACAATCTCCCGCTACTGTCCTTGATCGGACCTACCCTCGCTCTAGTCATTCTCATATTTCTCACATATGTGTAAAAGGCCTTGGGGTTTTCCTTGATCCTACCCGCCAAAGATTGTTCATGCCCTCTCTTAGCTCTCCTAATCCCTTTCTTCAGTTCCCTCCTGGCTATCTTGTATCCCTCCAGTGCCCTGTCTGAACCTTGTTTCCTCAGCCTTACATAAGTCACCTTTTTCCTCTTAACAAGACATTCAACCTCTCTTGTCAACCATGGTTCCCTCACTCGATCATCTCTTCCCTGCCTGACAGGGACATACATATCAAGGACACGTAGCACCTGTTCCTTGAACAAGTTCCACATTTCACTTGTGTCCTTCCCTGCCAGCCTATGTTCCCAACTTATGCACTTCAATTCTTGTCTGACACCATCGTATTTACCCTTCCCCCAGTTGTAAACCTTGCCCTGTTGCACGTACCTATCCCTCTCCATTACTAAAGTGAAAGTCACAGAATTGTGGTCACTATCTCCAAAATGCTCCCCCACTAACAAATTTATCACTTGCCCTGGTTCATTACCCAGTACTAAATCCAATATTGCCCCTCCTCTGGTCGGACAATCTACATACTGTGTTAGAAAAGCTTCCTGGACACACTGCACAAACACCACCCCATCCAAACTATTTGATCTAAAGAGTTTCCACTCAATATTTGGGAAGTTAAAGTCGCCCATGACTACTACCCTATGACTTCTGCACCTTTCCAAAATCTGTTTCCCAATCTGTTCCTCCACATCTCTGTTACTATTGGGGGGCCTATAGAAAACTCCTAACAAGGTGACTGCTCCTTTCCTATTTCTGACTTCAACCCATACTACCTCAATAGGGTGATACTCCTCGAACTGCCTTTCTACAGCTGTTATACTATCTCTAATTAATAATGCCACCCCCCCCACCTCTTTTACCACCCTCCCTAATCTTATTGAAACATCTATAACCAGGGACCTCCAACAACCATTTCTGCCCCTCTTCTATCCAAGTTTCCGTGATGGCCACCACATCGTAGTCCCAAGTACCGATCCATGCTTTAAGTTCACCCACCTTATTCCTGATGCTTCTTGCGTTGAAGTATACACACTTCAACCCATCTCCGTGCCTGCAAATACTCTCCTTTGTCAGTGTTCCCTTCCCCACTGCCTCATTACACGCTTTGGCGTCCTGAATATCAGCTACCTTAGTTGCTGGACTACAAATCCGGTTCCCATTCCCCTGCCAAATTAGTTTAAACCCTCCCGAAGAGTACTAGCAAACCTCCATCCCAGGATATTGGTGCCCCTCTGTTCAGATGCAACCCGTTCTGCTTGTACAGGTCCCACCTTCCCCAGAATGCGCTCCAATTATCCAAATACCTGAAGCCCTCCCTCCTACACCATTCCTGCAGCCACGTGTTCAACTGCACTCTCTCCCTATTCCTAGCCTCGCTATCACGTGGCACCGGCAACAAACCAGAGATGACAACTCTATCTGTCCTGGCTTTCAACTTCCAGCCTAACTCCCTAAACTTGTTTATTACCTCCACACCCCTTTTCCTACCTATGTCGTTGGTACCAATGTGCACCACGACTTCTGGCTGCTCACCCTCCCCCTTAAGGATCCTGAAGACACGATCCGAGACATCCCTGGCCCTGGCACCTGGGAGGCAACATACCTTCCGGGAGTCTCGCTCGCGACCACAGAATCTCCTATCTATTCCCCTAACCATTGAATCTCCTACAACTATTGCTTTTCTATTCTCCCCCATCCCTTCTGAGCCCCAGAGCCAGACTCCGTGCCAGAGACCTGACCGCTAGGGCCTTCCCCCGGTAGGTCATCCCCCCCAACAGCATCCAAAACGGTATACTTGTTTTGAAGGGGAACGGCCACGAGGGATCCCTGCACTGTCTGCCTGTTTGTTTTTTTCCCCCTGACTGTAACCCAGCTATTCTTGTCCTGTACCTTGGGTGTGGTTACCTCCCTGTAACTCTTCTCAATCACCCCCTCTGCCTCCCGGATGATCCGAAGTTCATCCAGCTTCAGCTCCAGTTCCCTAACACGGTCTTTGAGGAGCTGAAGTTGGGTGCACTTCCCGCAGGTATAGTCAGTGGGGACACCGGTGGTATCCCTCACCACCCACATCCTACAGGAGGAGCATGTAACTGGCCTAGCCTCCATCCCCTCTTACCTTAAAGAATATAGCTGCTGTGTGGACTAACTAGATCTCCGCCCTCCGACTCTGCTCCCAGTCAGCTACACTTCCTGTAAACTCCTGGCTCTCTTCACACTCTTTGCGGAAATGTCGGAAACAAAATGAAAGGAGCACCTTACTCCCTCCTCACCTAACTCCCTCGGTCACTAAACTCTCACTATCGCACTCAAAAAGCACCAAATTCAGCACTCCCTCGGTCACCAAACTCTCACTATCGCACTCAAAAAGCACCAAATTCAGCACTCAGTGCAAACCTCAGCACTCAGTGCAAACCATATATACATATGGCACACATCATCTTTTGAATGTTCTACGTGGAGCCAACTATGACAGCACTTCGGGTTAACCAAAATGTCCGTTAAGGCCCCATCTCCAATAACCACAGGTTCCCACCCTAGACAATGGATGCCACCTTTAAAAGGTGGAGACAGGATGGAGGGACACTGACAGTTTGGGATTTCTACACAGACGACAGACTGACAACACTCGAGGAACTACCAGACAAGTTCCAGCTGACGGGGAAATTAGTTAAGATACATGCAGGTCAAAAACCTGCTACGTAGGGACAAAAAACGCACCCAGGACCACCGCAACAATCACTGTTAGACGACTTACTGGAAGCAGACATCCTAGGGAGGGGTAATTGTGGTATGACCTGTATGGGCGACTAATAGGAAGGGCAGGACACCACTGGACATACAGTCATAGAGCCATAGATGTTTACAGCATGTAAACAGGCCCTTTGGCCCAGCTTGTCCATGCCGCCCAGTTTCTATCACTAAGCTAGTCCCACTTGCCCGCATTTGGCCCATATCCCTCTATACCCCCCCTGCCCATGTAACTGTCTAACTGCTTTTTGAAGGAGAAAAATGTATCCGCCACTACCACTGCCTCTGGCAGCTCGATCCAGACACTACCACCCTCTGTGTGAAGAAATTTCCCCTCTGGTCTCTTTTGTATCTCTCCCCTCTCACCTATGGGGCTGTTTAGCACAGGGCTAAATCGCTGGCTTTGAAAGCAGACCAAGGCAGGCCAGCAGCACGGTTCGATTCCCGTAACAGCCTCCCCGAACAGGCACCGGAATGTGGCGACTAGGGGCATTTCACAGTAACTTCATTTGAAGCCTACTTGTGACAATAAGCGATTTTCATTTCATTTTTCATTTAAACCTATGCCCGCTAGTTCTTAAGCGCAAGTTGGCCACAAAATTGTACCCATTGTGTGTAAATCAGTGAACCCTCCAGAATGCATTTTAACAATTCTGCTGGTTCTGTGCCTTTCACACTGATTCTATCCCTGTTAATGGCCGCCATTCCCCCCAAAAACGACGGTGTCATTTTGGGTGGGTTTGTCGAGGCGATTCCCGTCGGGAACACTCACTTAGTGCTAGGGGCTTGGACAGGGCAGAGTTTGTAAGGAGCATCCAGGAGGGTTTCTTAAAACAATATGTAGATAGTCCAACTAGGGAAGGGGCGATACTGGACCTGGTATTGGGGAATGAGCCCGGCCAGGTGGTAAAAGTTTCAGTAGGGGAGCATTTCGGGAACAGTGACCACAATTCAGTAAGTTTTAATGGGCTGGTGGACAAGGGTAAGAGTGGTCCTAGGGTGAATGTGCTAAATTGGGGGAAGGCTAATTATAACAATATTAGAACCTAGATTGGGAGTGGATGTTTAAGGGTAAATCAACATCTGATATGTGGGAGGCTTTCAAATGTCAATTGAAAGGACCGTGGGAAATTATTAACAAATACTACAAGGAGCGCACACCAGTGTTAGTCCTTTCGCGAAACCCGAAGCCTGCTGATTGTTCAGGGTTTTTTTTCAGTCTCTAAGGCACCTTTGTGCTTCTCATGCAGCTATCAGTAATTTATTAATTAAGATAACTCTCCTAGTATGTCACTGGCCAGTAATTAAGGCTGCCGAGCCGCAGACCCCCTTCCAGCTGGGATTGTGCTCTGGCTCTCTCCCTTTCAGCTGAGAGAGTCCTGTTTAGAGATTCGTATCGGGGTTCACTTCCCGTTAAATTAGGGAAACTGCACGACTACGCCAATTTGTTGAAGAAATTATAAGTCAGCACTTCGTGTTTTCGCCAAAGGTCCTTTATTTAACACGAAATTCGTGGGGGGATTAGAGAGACCACAGTCATTCCAATTGTCCCCGCTTTACAAAGGTAAGGCAAGCAATTTATATGATACTGTAAGCAATAGAACATGGAACGATACAGCGCAGTACAGGCCCTTCGGCCCACGATGTTGCACCGAAACAAAAGCCATCTAACCTACACTATGCCATTATCATCCATATGCTTATCCAATAAACTTTTAAATGCCCTCAATGTTGGTGAGTTCACTTCTGTTGCAGGTAGGGCATTCCATGGCCTCACCACTCTTTGCGTAAAGAACCTACCTCTGACCTCTGTTCTATATCTATTACCCCTCAGTTTAAAGCTATGTCCCCTCGTGCCAGCCATTTCCATCCGCGGGAGAAGGCTCTCACTGTCCACCCTATCCAACCCCCTGATCATTTTGTATGCCTCTATTAAGTCTCCTCTTAACCTTCTTCTCTCCAACGAAAACAACCTCAAGTCCATCAGCCTTTCCTCATAAGATTTTCCCTCCATACCAGGCAACATCCTGGTAAATCTCCTCTGCACCCGCTCCAAAGCATCCACGTCCTTCCTATAATGCAGTGACCAGAACTGTACGCAATACTCCAAATGCGGCCGTACCAGAGTTTTGTACAGCTGCAACATGACCTCCTGACTCCGGAACTCAATCCCTCTACCAATAAAGGCCAACACTCCATAGGCCTTCTTCACAACCCTATTAACCTGGGTGGCAACTTTCAGGGATCTATGTACATGGACACCTAGATCCCTCTGCTCATCCACACTTCCAAGAACTTTACCATTAGCCAAATATTCCGAATTCCTGTTATTCCTTCCAAAGTGAATCACCTCACACTTCTCTACATTAAACTCCATTTGCCACCTCTCAGCCCAGCTCTGCAGCTTATCTATGTCCCTCTGTAACCTGCTACATCCTTCCACACTGTCGACAACACCACCGACTTTATTGTCATCTGCAAATTTACTCACCCACCCTTCTGCGCCTTCCTCTAGGTCATTGATAAAAATGACAAACAGCAACAGGCCCAGAACAGATCCTTGTGGTACTCCACTTGTGACTGTACTCCATTCTAAACATTTCCCATCAACCACCACCCTCTGTCTTCTTTCAGCTAGCCAATTTCTGATCCACATCTCTAAATCACCCTCAATCCCCAGCCTCCGTATTTTCTCCAATTGCCTACCGTGGGGAACCTTATCAAACGCTTTACTGAAATCCAGAGACACCACATCAACTGCCCTACCCTCGTCTACCTGTTCAGTCACCTTCTCAAAGAACTCGATAAGGTTTGTGAGGCATGACCTACCCTTCACAAAGCCATGCTGACTATCCCTGATCATATTATTCCTATCTAGATGATTAGAAATCTTGTCTCTTATAATCCCCTCCAAGACTTTCCCCACTACAGACGTGAGGCTCACCGGTCTATAGTTGCCGGGGTTGTCTCTGCTCCCCTTTTTGAACAAAGGGACCACATTTGCTATCCTCCAGTCCTCTGGCACTATTCCTGTAGCCAATGATGACATAAAAATCAACGCCAAAGGTCCAGCAATCTCTTCCCTGGCCTCCCAGAGAATCCTAGGATAAATCCCATCAGGCCCCGGGGACTTATCTATTTTCAGCCAGTCCAGAATTGCCAACACCTCTTCCCTACGTACCTCAATGCCATCTATTCTAATAGCCTGGGTCTCAGCATTCTCCTCCACAACATTATCTTTTTCCTGAGTGAATACTGACGAAAAATATTCATTTAGTATCTCGCCTATCTCTTCAGACTCCACACACAACTTCCCATCCCTGTCCTTGACTGGTCCTACTCTTACCCTAGTCATTCGCTTATTCCTGACATACCTATAGAAAGCTTTTGAGTTTTCCTTGATCCTACCTGCCAAATACTTCTCATGTCCCCTCCTTGCTCGTCTTAGCTCTCTCTTTAGATCCTTCCTCGCTACCTTGTAGCTATCCATCGCCCGAACTGAAACTTCACACCTCATCTTCACATAGGCATCCTTCTTCCGCTTAACAAGAGATTCCACTTCTTTGGTAAACCACGGTTCCCTCGCTCTACGCCTTCTTCACTGCCTGACCGGTACGTACTTATCAAGAACACGCAGTAGCTGATCCTTGAACAAGCCCCACTTATCCAGTGTGCCCAACACTTGCAGCCTACTTCTCCGCCTTATCCCCCCCAAGTCACGTCTAATGGCATCATAATTGCCCTTCCCCCAGCTATAACTCTTGCCCTGCGGTGTATACTTATCCCTTTCCATCACTCACGTAAACGTCACCGAATTGTGGTCACTGTCCCCAAAGTGCTCTCCTACCTCCAAATCCAACACATGGTCTGGTTCATTACCCAAAACCAAATCCAACGTGGCCTCGCCTCTTGTTGGCCTGTCAACATATTGTGTCAGGAAACCCTCCTGCACACACTGTACAAAAAACGACCCACCTAATGTACTCAAACTATATCTTTTCCAGTCAATATTTGGAAAGTTAAAGTCTCCCATAATAACTACCCTGTTACTTTCGCTCTTCTCCAGGATCATCCTCGCCATCCTTTCCTCTCCATCCCTAGAACTATTTGGAGGCCTTTAGAAAACTCCCAACAGGGTGATCTCTCCTTTCCGGTTTCTAATCTCAGCCCATACTACCTCGGAAGATGAGTCCCCATCTAGCATCCTCTCCGCCACCGTAATACTGCTCTTGACTAGCAGCGCCACACCTCCCCCTCTTTTGCCTCCTTCTCTGAGTTTACTGAAACACCTAAACCCCGGAAGCTGCAACATCCATTCCTGCTCTATCCATGTCTCCGAAATGGCCACAACATCGAAGTCCCAGGTACCAACCCATGCTGCCAGTTCCCCTACCTTATGTCGTATACTCCTGGCATTGAAGTAGACACACTTCAAACCACCTACCTGAACACTGGCCCCCTCCTGCGACATCAAATCTGTGCTCCTGACCTCTATACTCTCATTCTCCCGTACCCTAAAACTACAATCCAGGTTCCCATGTCCCTGCTGCATTAGTTTAAACCCCCCCAAAGAGCACTAACAAATCTCCCCCCCAGGATATTTGTGCCCCTCAGGTTCAGATGTAGACCATCCGGGGTCCCACCTTCCCCAGAAAGAGCCCCAGTTATCCAGAAATCTGAATCCCTCCCGCCTGCACCATCCCTGTAGCCACGTGTTTAATTGCTCTCTCTCCCTATTCCTCATCTCATTATCACGTGGCACGGGCAACAACCCAGAGATAACAACTCTGTTTGTTCTCGTTCTGAGCTTCCATCCTAGCTCCCTGAAAGCCTGCCTGACATCCTTGTCCCCTTTCCTACCTATGTCGTTAGTGCCAATGTGGACTACGACTTGGGGCTGCTCCCCCTTAAGGACCCGGAAAACACGATCCGAGACATCACGTACCCTTGCACCTGGGAGGCAACATACCAAACGTGAGTCTCTCTCGCTCCCACAAAATCTCCTATCTGTGCCCCTGACTATAGAGTCCCCAATTACTAATGCTCTGCTCCTCCCCCCCTTCCCTTCTGAGCAACAGGGACAGACTCCGTGCCAGAGGCCCGTTCCCCATGGCTTTCCCCTGGTAAGTCCCCCTCCCCCCCCACAAGTATCCAAAGCGGTATACTTGTTTCTCAGGGGAACGACCGCAGGGGATCCCTGCACTGACTGCTTCGTCCCAGTCCCTCTTACAGTTACCCATCTATCTCCAATCTTTGGTGTAACTAATTCCCTGAAGCTGCTATCTATGACCCCCTCTGCCTCCCGAATGATCCGAAGTTCTTCCAACTCCAGCTCCAGTTCCCTAACTCGGTCTTGGAGGAGCTGGAGATGGCAGCACTTCCTGCAGGTAAAATCAGCAGGGACACTAACAGCATCCCTCACCTCAAACATCCTGCAGGAGGAACATTGCACTCCCTTCCCTGCCATCCCTCTAACTTTCAACCAAGATCTGGCTAACAACTAAATTTTAAAATAATAATAATAATAATACAATATGGTACTTACCTCACACCAATGGGTTTTATTCTTAGGTTAGAGGAGGAGGGCGGGTTTCCTCTCCACCAGAATTTATTGGTGAGGGACTACCCGGAAGTCCGCGGGTCGAACTTCCTGTTCCCGCCTTAGAAAATAATTTTTTTAAAAAATACAACAGCAAAAGAGGAACAGAAACGGGACCAGGTAAGTGTTTACTTAAATACTCACCCACCAGCAGCCCCCGCACTCCGCTCCCGCTGAAACTGGAATATCTAGGACAAAGGGCATTCTTTAGATTAGCAAAAAGACAGAAAAGTGAGCAGGCCGGAATTAGAGTTTAATAACAGGCCTTGGGTTCCTCGCCTAAGAAAAATAATAATTGTCTGTTGTCAGCAAAACAATGTGCAGCAGTACGCTTGTTTACATTGTATGACTTTCTGACTTTCAGACAGAACTTCTTGACCAGAAATAAGGCTAAATACCCATCATGCTTTGCCAAGTGCCTATTTCCATGAAATGTAGTCAAGCAGCCGGTTACAATGAATACAGGGTATTAGGGTTAGGGTTAGGGTTAACCCTAACCCTAACCCTAATTCAGGCAACTAATCCACCAACTAAAGTCCCTTCTACAGTCACAAAGATGATTGATGCAGGTAGGGCAGTGGATGGCGTCTATATGGACTACAGTAAGGCCTTTGACAAGGTCCCTCATGGCAGACTGGTACAAAAGGTGGACCTTTGCTGTTTGTAGTATATATAAATGATTTGGAGGAAATGCAACTGGTCTGATTAGTAAGTTTGCAGATGACACAAAGGTTGGTGGAATTGCGGCTAGCGATGAGGACTGTCGGAGGATACAGCAGGATTTCGATTGTTTGGAGACTTGGGCGGAGAGATGGCAGATGGAGTTTAATCCGGACAAATGTGAGGTAATGCATTTTGGAAGGTCTAATGCAGGTAGGGAATATACACTGTATGGTAGAACCCTCAAGAGTATTGACAGTGAGAGAGATCTAGGTGTACAGGTCCACAGGTCACTGAAAGGGGCAACACAGGTGGAGAAGGTAGTCAAGAAGGCATATGGCATGCTTGCCTGCATTGGCCGGGGCATTGAGTACAAAAATTGGCAAGTCATGTTGCAGCTGTTGAAGTTAAAAACTCATCACTATTCTTAGAATTCACCCTCTACCAAAAAAGGGTCGATGTTCTAAGTGGTGAACAGGGATTCTCACTCCCCGACTACGATGCAGGCTTCAGTGGGTGCTATTCAGGTCAAACAGTATTTTCAAGTTATCCCCCGGTATAACCCATACCTTCACCGAAGAATTTGACCTACTTACCCCTCAGTAGCATTGATATCCTGGGTCCCGCATTGCTAAGTAAGTAAAGTAGACTAATAACCACTGTTTCAGGTTAAAACTTTTAAGCTATTTTATTTATTTATTTATTTTTCTTTTTAAAAGATGCAATCACTGTCTTTACAGAAAAGTAAAAAGATCTTGCTTCTGGATCCTTCTGGTTGGTTGAACGGACCTTCAGGCCCAACTTGACAATCAATCTTCTTTAAAGTCTGGTCTTCTTTAGATGTATTCGCTGATGAGCTCGGTTGCTATGTCCTATCTTTCCCATGCACCGAGCTGTGAGAGCCGGCTCTGCTGGCTGTTCCCTTTCTTTGGGTTTATATATTTTTCAAACAGTTATCTAGTTTTTATGACTTTATTGTAAAGTAAATCTTATTTTCTTTGATTGTAAAAAGTATCTTTGATCTAAACATTCTAATACAACATAGATCTGATTACATTGTGTCCTTTGTGATGTTCAAAGTTCCTCTGTGATATTCAAAAATGCTTTGACTTCAAGAGGTGTGAATTTTGGTTTAATTCCTGTCATTTCTATAGTTTTATTTTCCAATTGTGTCCTCAGCTCATAATTTTGACTTTGATTTTGGCTTTGAATTATGTTTCTCGTAGACTGATAGTCTCCAGTTTTCTTTAATTTACCTGGTATTAGCAAAATTTCACACCTAGAATTGTCACCAAATTCAACTGAACCTTATTTCATTTCATTTCATTTTTCCTTTCCTTTCCAGCTGCTTACTAAGATAGTTACTTTCAATGAAGGTGTGAACCATTGTTTTTTGCTTCATTCAAAATCCCGTTTGTCTTGTTTGCTAAGCCTGCTTGACCAAGGATATCTGCATTTTACAATCCTGCTCTTTGCAGCTGCTGTTAACCCTTTGTGGGATCTTGCCCTGTATTATCTCATGTTTCTCTCAGACCAGGTATTGCCAGACTTC
Organism: Scyliorhinus torazame; assembly: GCF_047496885.1. Lineage (NCBI taxonomy): Eukaryota > Metazoa > Chordata > Chondrichthyes > Carcharhiniformes > Scyliorhinidae > Scyliorhinus > Scyliorhinus torazame. The sequence goes on along the minus strand of NC_092707.1, from coordinate 193,414 downwards.
CATATTTCAAATTCAATCGCTCCTCATAGCTTATGCCCTCCATACCAGGCAACATTCTGGTAAATCTCTTCTGCACCCTCTCTAAAGCCTCCACATCCTTCTGGTAGTGTGGCGACCAGAATTGAACACTATACTCCAAGTGTGGCCTAACTAAGGTTCTATACAGCTGCAACATGACTTGCCAATTCTTATACTCAATGCCCCGGCCAATGAAGGCAAGCATGCCGTATGCCTTCTTGACTACCTTCTCCACCTGTGTAGCCCCTTTCAGTGATCTGTGGACCTGTACTCCTAGATCTCTTTGACTTTCAATACTCTTGAGGGTTCTACCATTCACTGTATATTCCCTACCTGCATTAGCCCTTCCAAAATGCATTACCTCACATTTGTCCAGGTTAAACTCCATCTGCCATCTCTCCGCCCAAGTCTCCAGACAATCTAAATCCTGCTGTATCCTCAGACAGTCCTCATCGCTATCCGCAATTCCACCAACCTTTGTGTCGTCTGCAAACTTACTAATCAGACCAGTTACATTTTCCTCCAAATCATTTATATATACTACAAAGAGCAAAGGTCCCAGCACTGATCCCTGTGGAACACCACTGGTCACAGCCCTCCAATTAGAAAAGCATCCCTCCATTGCTACCCTCTGCCTTCTATGGCCTAGCCAGTTCTGTATCCACCTTGCCAGTTCACCCCTGATCCCGTGTGACTTCACCTTTTGTACTAGTCTACCATGAGGGACCTTGTCAAAGGCCTTACTGAAGTCCATATAGACAACATCTACTGCCCTACCTGCATCAATCATCTTAGTGACCTCCTCGAAAAACTCTATCAAGTTAGTGAGACATGACCTCCCCTTCACAAAACCGTGCTGCCTCTCACTAATACGTCCATTTGCTTCCAAATGGGAGTAGATCCTGTCTCGAAGAATTCTCTCCAGTAATTTCCCTACCACTGAAGTAAGGCTCACCGGCCTGTAGTTCCCGGGATTATCCCTGCCACCCTTCTTAAACAGAGGAACAACATTGGCTATTCTCCAGTCCTCCGGGACATCCCCTGAAGACAGCGAGGATCCAAAGATTTCTGTCAAGGCCTCAGCAATTTCCTCTCCAGCCTCCTTCAGTATTCTGGGGTAGATCCCATCCGGCCCTGGGGACTTATCTACCTTAATATTTTTTAAGACACCCAACACCTCGTCTTTTTGGATCACAATGTGACCCAGGCTATCTACACCCCCTTCTCCAGACTCAACATCTACCAATTCCTTCTCTTTGGTGAATACTGATGCAAAGTATTCATTTAGTACCTCGCCCATTTCCTCTGGCTCCACACATAGATTCCCTTGCCTATCCTTCAGTGGGCCAACCCTTTCCCTGGCTACCCTCTTGCTTTTTATGTAAGTGTAAAAAGCCTTGGGATTTTCCTTAACCCTATTTGCCAATGACTTTTCATGACCCCTTCTAGCCCTCCTGACTCCTTGCTTAAGTTCCTTCCTACTTTCCTTATATGCCACACAGGCTTCGTCTGTTCCCAGCCTTTTAGCCCTGACAAATGCCTCCTTTTTCTTTTTGACGAGGCCTACAATATCATTCGTCATCCAAGGTTCCCGAAAATTGCCGTATTTATCTTTCTTCCTCACAGGAACATGCCTGTCCTGTATTCCTTTCAACTGACACTTGAAAGCCTCCCACATGTCAGATGTTGATTTGCCCTCAAACATCCGCCCCCAATCTATGTTCTTCAGGTCCCGCCTAATATTGTTATAATTAGCCTTCCCCCAATTTAGCACATTCATCCTCGGACCACTCTTATCCTTGTCCACCAGTACTTTAAAACTTACTGAATTGTGGTCACTGTTACCGAAATGCTCCCCTACTGAAACATCTACCACCTGGCCGGGCTCATTCCCCAATACCAGGTCCAGTACCGCCCCTTCCCTAGTTGGACTGTTTACATATTGTTTTAAGAAGCCCTCCTGGATGCTCCTTACAAACTCTGCCCCGTCTAAGCCCCTGGCACAAAGTGAGTCCCAGTCAATATTGGGGAAGTTGAAGTCTCCCATCACCACAACCCTGTTGTTTTTACTCTTTTCCAAAATCTGTCTACCTATCTGCTCCTCTATCTCCCGCTGGCTGTTGGGAGGCCTGTAGTATACCCCCAACATTGTGACTGCACCCTTCTTATTCCTGATCTCTACCCATATAGCCTCACTGCCCTCTGAGGTGTCCTCTCGCTGTATAGCTGTGATACTCTCCTGAACAAGTAGCGCAACTCCGCCTCCCCTTTTACATCCCCCTCTATCCCGCCTGAAACATCTAAATCCTGGAACGTTTAGCTGCCAATCCTGCCCTTCCCTCAACCAGGTCTCTGTAATGGCAACAACATCATAGTTCCAAGTACTAATCCAAGCTCTAAGTTCATCTGCCTTACCCGTAATGCTCCTTGCATTAAAACATATGCACTTCAGGCCACCAGACCCGCTGTGTTCAGCAACTTCTCCCCGTCTGCTCTGCCTCAGAGCCACACTGTCCATATTCCCTAGTTCTCCCTCAACGCTCTCACCTTCTGACCTATTGCTCCCGTGCCCACCCCCCTGCCATACTAGTTTAAACCCTCCCGTGTGACACTAGCAAATCTCGCGGCCAGGATATTTATGCCTCTCCGGTTTAGATGCAACCCGTCCATCTTATACAGGTCACACCTGCCCCGGAAGAGCTCCCAGTGGTCCAGATAACCGAAACCCTCCCTCCTACACCAGCTGTTTAGCCACGTGTTTGTCTGCTCTATCTTCCTATTTCTAGCCTCACTGGCACGTGGCACAGGGAGTAATCCCGAGATTACAACCCTCGAGGTCCTGTCTTTTAACTTTCTGCCTAGCTCCCTGAACTCCTGCTGCAGGACCTCATGCCTCTTCCTGCCTATGTCGTTAGTACCAATATGTACAACGACCTCTACCTGTTTGCCCTCCCCCTTCAGGATTCCCTCTACCCGTTCGGAGACATCCTGGACCCTGGCACCAGGGAGGCAACATACCATCCTGGAGTCTCTTTCACGTCCACAGAAGCGCCTATCTGTTCCCCTGACTATAGAGTCCCCTATAACTATTACTCTTCTGCGCTTTGACCCTCCCTTCTGAACATCAGAGCCAGCCGTGGTGCCACTGCTCTGGCTGCTGCTGTTTTCCCCTGATAGGCTATCCCCCCCGACAGTATCCAAAGGGGTATACCTGTTCGAGAGGGGGACAACCACAGGGGATTCCTGCACTGACTGCCTGCCCTTTCTGGTGGTCACCCATTTCTCTGCCTGCACCTTGGGTGTGACCACACTTACATAACTGCGATCTATGACGCTTTCCGCCACCTGCATGCTCCTAAGTGCATCCAATTGCTGCTCCAACCGAACCATGCGGTCTGTGAGGAGCTGCAGTTGGGTGCACTTTCTGCAGATGAAGCCATCCAGGACGCTGGAAGCCTCCCGGACCTGCCACACCTGGAACGAAGGAGGTTGAGGGGCGACCTGATAGAGGTATACAAAATTATGAGGGGCATAGACAGAGTGGATAGTCAGAGGCTTTTCCCCAGGGTAGAGGGGTCAATTACTAGGGGGCATAGGTTTAAGGTGAGAGGGGCAAAGTTTAGAGTAGATGTACGAGGCAAGTTTTTTACGCAGAGGGTAGTGGGTGCCTGGAACTCACTACCGGAGGAGGTAGTGGAGGCAGGGACGATAGGGACATTTAAGGGGCATCTTGACAAATATATGAATAGGATGGGAATAGAAGGATACGGACCCAGGAAGTGTAGAAGATTGTAGTTTAGTCGGGCAGTATGGTCGGCACGGGCTTGGAGGGCCGAAGGGCCTGTTCCTGTGCTGTACATTTCTTTGTTCTTTGTTCTTTGTTGACACATCTTTCCATATTTTCAATAACACTGTATAGAACCTTAGTTAGGCCACACTTGGAGTATAGTGTTCAATCCTAGTCACCACACCACCAGAAGGATGTGGAGGCTTTAGAGAGGGTGCAGAAGAGGTTTACCAGGATGTTGCCTGGTATGGAGGGCATTAACTATGAGGAGCGGTTGAATAAACTCGGTTTGTTCTCACTGGAACGACGGAGGTTGAGAGGCGACCTGATAGAGGTCTACAAAATTATGAGGGGCATAGACAGAGTGGATAGTCTGAGGCTTTTTCCCAGGGTAGAGGGGTCAATTACTAGGGGGCATTGGTTTAAGGTGAGAGGGGCAAGGTTTAGAGGAGATGTACGAGGCAAGTTTTTTACGCAGAGGGTAGTGTGTTCCTGGAACTCGCTACCGGAGGAGGTAGTGGAAGCAGGGACGATAGTGACGTTTAAGGGGCATCTTGACAAATACATGAATAGGATGGGAATGGAGGGATACGGACCCCGGAAGTGCAGAAGATTTTAGTTTAGACGGGCAGCATGGTCGGCACGGGCTTGGAGGGCCGAAGGACCTGTTCCTGTGCTGTACTTTTCTTTGTTCTTTGAATCCGGACCAGTATTCACACACACGCTTGGGGAGATCACTGAACCATCCCACACTTAGAATATTTTCTGGAGTGGGGAAATAAAGATGTCGGCAAACCCAGGAAAAGTAGGAGGAAGACCTAAGGTTTGAAATAGGGTGGGGACTCTGGAGCGAAGCACTGAGCAGGGTGAACGCCACCTCCTCCTGCGCAAGGCTAAGCCTAATGCAGCTGAAAGTGGTGCACAGAGCGTACCCGACCAGAACCCGAATGAGCAGGTTCTTCCCGGAGGTGGAGGATAAATGTGAATGGTGCCAGAGGGACCCGTCCAACCACACCCACATGTTCTGGTCCTGCACCAGACTTTTCAACCTTCTTCGAGGCGATGTCCAAGGTGCTAATGGTAAAGTTCTTGAAAGTGTGGATGAGCAGAGGGATCTAGGTGTTCATGTACATAGATCCCTGAAAGTTGCCACCCAGGTTGATAGGGTTGTGAAGAAGGCCTATGGAGTGTTGGCCTTTATTGGTAGAGGGATTGAGTTCCGGAGTCGGGAGGTCATGTTGCAGCTGTACAGAACTCTGGTACGGCCGCATTTGGAGTATTGCGTACAGTTCTGGTCACCGCATTATAGGAAGGACGTGGAGGCATTGGAGCGGGTGCAGAGGAGATTTACCAGGATGTTGCCTGGTATGGAGGGAAAATATTATGAGGAAAGGCTGATGGACTTGAGGTTGTTTTCGTTGGAGAGAAGAAGGTTAAGAGGAGACTTAATAGAGGCATACAAAATGATCAGGGGGTTGGATAGGGTGGACAGTGAGAGCCTTCTCCCACGGATGGATATGGCTGGCACGAGGGGACATAACTTTAAACTGAGGGGTAATAGATATAGGACAGAGGTCAGAGGTAGGTTCTTTACGCAAAGAGTAGTGAGGAATGCCCTACCTGCTACAGTGGTGAACTCACCAACATTGAGGGCATTTAAAAGTTTATTGGATAAACATATGGATGATAATGGCATAGTGTAGGTTGGATGGCTTTTGTTTCGGTGCAACATCGTGGGCCGAAGGGCCTGTACTGCGCTGTATTGTTCTATGTTCTATGTGGTGGGAATGAGAGTGGAGCCATACACAAGAGTGGCAGTGTTCAGGGTATCAGAACAACCAGATCACTCCAAGGGGAGGAGGGCGGACTCCTCCCTGATCGCCTGCCAGAGAATCCAGCTCGGCTGGCGGTCAGCAGCACCACCTAAAGCTGCAGACTGGCTATCCGACCTATCGGAATTCTCCAGATGGAGAAAATTAAATTCGCCATACGGAGGTCAAAAGAGGGTTTCCACAAAACGGGGAAGCCATTCACCCGACTGATCCAGGACCTGTTTGTAGCTAATAGGCGGGAGGGAGGGAGGGCAGAAGGGAGGGAGAGGGGGCAGGAGGTAGGGAGGGAGGGAGAACGGAAGGGGGGGAGGGCAGAAGGGAGGGAGAGAGGGCAGGAGGGAGGGAGGGTGGAAGGGAGGGAAGGAGGGACGGAGGGCAGAAGGGAGTATAGTGTTCAATTCTGGTCGCCACACTACCAGAAGGATGTGGAGGCTTTAGAGAGGGTGCAGAAGAGATTTACCAGAATGTTGCCTGGTATGGAGGGCATAAGCTATGAGGAGCGATTGAATAAACTCGGTTTGTTCTCACTGGAACGAAGGAGGTTGAGGGGCGACCTGATAGAGGTATACAAAATTATGAGGGGCATAGACAGAGTGGATAGTCAGAGGCTTTTCCCCAGGGTAGAGGGGTCAATTACTAGGGGGCATAGGTTTAAGGTGAGAGGGGCAAAGTTTAGAGTAGATGTACGAGGCAAGTTTTTTACGCAGAGGGTAGTGGGTGCCTGGAACTCACTACCGGAGGAGGTAGTGGAAGCAGGGACGATAGGGACATTTAAGGGGCATCTTGACAAATATATGAATAGGATGGGAATAGAAGGATACGGACCCAGGAAGTGTAGAAGATTGTAGTTTAGTCGGGCAGTATGGTCGGCACGGGCTTGGAGGGCCGAAGGGCCTGTTCCTGTGCTGTACATTTCTTTGTTCTTTGTTTGTTCTTTGTTTTGGAGGGAGAGAGGGCAGCAGGGAGGGAGGGAGGGAGGGTGGGAGGGAGGGTAGGAGGGAGGGTGAGAGGGAGGGCAGGAGGGAGGGAGGGAGGGCAGGAGGGAGGGAGGGCAGGAGGCAGGGCGGGAGGGAGGGCAGGTGGGCGGGAGAGAGGGAGGGCAGGAGGGAGGGAGTGAAGGAGGGCAGGAGGCAGGGAGGACGGAGGGAGGGTGGGAAGGAGAGAGGAGGAGGGAGGGAGGGCAGGAGGGAGGGAGGGAGGGAGGGAGGAGGGAGGGAAGGAGGGAGGGAGGGAGGAGGGAGTGAGGGAAGGAGGGCAGGAGGGAGGGAGGGAGGATGGAGGGAGGGCGGGCGGGAGGGAGGGAGGAGGTAGGGAGGGAGGGAGGAGGGAAGGAGGACAGGAGGGAGGGAGGGAGGGCAGGAGGGAGGGAGAAGGGAGTGAGGGAAGGAGGGCAGGAGTGAGGGAGGGAGGGAGGGAGGGAGGATGGAGGGAGGGTGGGAGGGAGGGCGGGAGGGAGGGAGGGAGGGGAGGAGGGAGAGAAGGAGGGAGGGAGAGCAGGTGGGAAGGAGGGAGGACGGGAGGGAGGGAGGAGGGAGGGAGGGCAGGAGGGAGGGAGGGCAGGAGGGAGGGTGGGAGGGAGGGAGGGAGGGAGGGAAGGCAGGAGGGTGGGAGGAGAGAGGGAGGGAGGGAGAGGAAATGAAACAATGAACACAAACCAAAGTGGGGGTGGGAATGAAGAAGCAAGGAGCCGAACCAAGCCCAGAAAACAACACAAAACACGGCATCACTCCAACCAAACAGGAACAGCACATAAGAATTGATGAGGGAAGAGGGGGCGGCAGAAGACCAGAAGGAAGGTGGGGAGGGTGGGGGGGGGGCATGAAGAAAAGGGGGGAGGGAGGCAGGGGACCCAGCTAGAAATGAACTGGACAAAGTAAAGCAAAATAACGCAATCACTGTGAAGAACAAAAATCAACTGATGTAAATAATGAAAGGTGACCGATATTTAAATATTTCTCTTTGTTCTCCAGGTGTGATCGTGCTGACCTTTGTTCTGTACAATATGAAAACTCATTCATAAAAAGATTTGAAAAAAGAAAGCTAGGAGGGGTTATTGGGTTACCGGGATAGGGTGGAAGTGAGGGCTTAAGTGGGTCGGTGCAGACTCGATGGGCCGAATGCCCTCCTTCTGCACTGTATGTTCTATGTTCTATAATGGGGAGGAATGTGAATGGTTGGCGGGGCAACACATTAATGTACGGCGTGGACTTTGGAAACAGACCGGCAGCAAATGTGGTGCCCAGCAGAGAGTAAAGAGGGTGGGGGTGAATAGAGACACAAATCCTATTGTAAAAACAGTCACTTGTTATTACTGTCAGAAACCAGGAAACAAAGCATATGTTTGTCCACTTAAGAAATCCAAACTGTCGAGCTTTTGTTATGTTTCCAAAAGCACAAGGTTGTGGGTGGAAACAGGAAAGGTCAGGATCTATATACTGAGTTTTTTGTTATTGGCCAACTAAGGCAGCTCTTTACTATTGATGAAAAAGTGCCTCGTTCCTGACCAACACATAGGTTACACCCACACTGCACACACACATGGAGACAGAAAAGTGTATCCCTGACAGAGATCACTTTAAATGTCGAGGGTTAGGTTTTCCTTCTCAGAGTGGGTATAACTGACAATTGCCCAAGTGATATTATTCTTGGCAGAATGCGTGCCCCATGGTGACCAGGTCACAGGTCCGGGCACGTCTAGAAGCGCTCCCCGACTTTGGTGAATCTTGATAGGTGAGAAAGTCAAATCTAGAAAGAGTCATTGACAGCAAAGATTAGAAAAGAAGCAGAAGGGTCCAGTCAGGGTCACTGCTCCACCAGCACATCTCCTGTCCCACCAGGGGTGACAACACTCTTGACCTCTGCTACTCAAAAATCAAGGGATGCCTACCGTTCCATCCCCCGACTGCACTTTGGGAAATCAGACCATAAGACGGTGCTCCTTCTCCCGGCAGACAAGCAGAAACTCAAGCGGGAGAATCTAGCTAAGAAGGTTGTGCAGTGCTGGTCCGAGGAGACAGAAGAGCTCTTACGTGACTGCTTAGAGACAGTGGACTGATCCATATTTAAGAACTCAGCGACCAACTTAAATGAGGATGCCACCACCGTCACAGACTTCATCAGCAAATGTGTGGACGACTGCGTGCCAAAGAAAGCAGTACGTACGTTCCCCAACCGGAAACCATGGCTCCATCGCGAGATTGAGTCCCTACTGAAGGACAGATCTGAGGCGTTCAAGTCAGACGACCCTGACCTATACAAGAAATCCAGGTACGACCTCCGCAAAGCCATCCGAGGTGCCAAGAGAGAATATCAAACCAAGCTAGAGACACAGACAGACTCTCGGCGGTTGTGGCAAGGACTAAACAACATAACGGGCTAAAAAGCGAAGCCGAACAGTATCTCTGGCAGCAGCGCACCCTTCCCCGATGAACTCAATGCATTCTATGCTCGGTTCGAGCAGGAAACCAACGATCTGCTGTCGAGTGCCCCAGCAGCCCATAATTCACCCATACCCACCGTCACAACATCCGAGGTCAGATCGGCCTTCCTGAAAGTGAACCCTCGGAAGGCGATGGTCCGGATGGGATCCCTGGTCGAGCACTCAGAGCCTGCGTGGACCAGCTGGCAGAGGTATTCGCGGACATCTTTAACCTGTCCCTATTCCACTCCGAGGTCCCCACCTGCTTTAAGAAGCCCACTATCAATAAACTCGGTTTGTTTTCACTGGAACGACGGAGGTTGAGGGGAGACCTGATAGAGGTATACAAAATTATGAGGGGCATAGACAGAGTGGATAGTCAGAGGCTTTTCCCCAGGGTAGAGGGGTCAATTACTAGGGGGCATAGGTTTAAGGTGCGAGGAGCAAGGTTTAGAGGAGATGTACGAGGCAAGTTTTTTACACAGAGGGTAGTGGGTGCCTGGAACTCGCTACCGGAGGAGGTGGTGGAAGCAGGGACGATAGTGACATTTAAGGGGCATCTTGACAAATACATGAATAGGATGGGAATAGAGGGATATGGACCCAGGAAGTGTAGAAGATTGTAGTTTAGTCGGGCAGCATGGTCGGCACGGGCTTGGAGGGCCGAAGGGCCTGTTCCTGTGCTGTACATTTCTTTGTTCTTTGTATACTAATACATGTGACAATAATAAATCAAATCAAAAATCAAAAGAATGCCTTGATCCGCTGCCATTCGCAAACCGCCGCAACCGGTCCACATCAGACACCATTTCTCTGGCCCTACACTCATCCCGAGAGCATCTCGACAACAAGGACTCCTCCATCAGACTCCTATTTATTGACTACAGCTCCGCTTTCAACACCATAATCCCAGCCAAGCTCATATCAAAGCTCCAAAACCTAGGACTTGGCTCCTCCCTCTGCAACTGGATCCTCAACTTTCTGACCCACAGACCACAATCAGTAAGAATGAACAACAACACCTCCTCCACAATAGTCCTCAGCCCCGGGGCCCCGCAAGGCTGCGTACTTAGCCCCCTACTCTACTCCCTGTACACACACTGAGTGGCAGAATTTGGTTCCAACTCCATCTACAAGTTTGCTGACGATACAACCATAGTGGGCCGGATCTCGAATAACGATGAGTCCGAATACAGGAGGGAGATAGAGAACCTAGTGGAGTGGTGTAACGACAACAATCTTTCCCTCAATGCCAGCAAAACTAAAGAGCTGGTAATTGACTTCAGAAAGCAAAATACTGTACACACCCCTGTCAGCATCAACGGGGCCGAGGTGGAGATGGTTAGCAGTTTCAAATTGTTAGGGGTGCACATCTCCAAAAATCTGTCCTGGTCCACCCACGTCGACGCTACCACCAAGAAAGCACAACAGCGCCTATACGTCCTCAGGAAACTAAGGAAATTCGGCATGTCCACTGTGGTAAACCACTGCTGCACCTATATTTGGTGATGTAAGGTAGGACCTGTACTACAGGTTCGCCGGTAGTCCCTGCCTGCTGGCTCTGCCCAGTAGGCGGAGTATAAATATGCGTGTCCTCCATTCAGCAGCCATTTCGCCAGCTGCTGTGGGAGGCCATACATCTTAGAGCAATGAAGCCTCAGTTGTATCCAACTCTAGTCTTTGTTCAATTGATCGTGCCTCAATTTATTGTTTTTCAAAAGATGGACCTCCAAATTAAACCAGATCGCCTGCAGCTGGATCCGCAAACAAGCAACGCCAAAGAGGACTTTAATCACTGGCTAGCTTGCTTCGAGGTGTACATCAACTCAGCGACCACCCCAGTTCCGGAGGCTCAGAAGGTACAGATCCTGTACTCAAGGTTGAGCTCCAACATGTTTCCGCTGATCCAGGACGCCCCGAACTACGCCGACGCCATGGCGCTTCAAAAGAAAACTACGCACAGAAAACAAACATGCTCTTCGCCAGGCCCGTACTCGCCACTCGCTCTCAACTCCCTGGTGAGTCCATAGAAGACTTCTGGTGGGCTCTAATCCCACTAGTCCGGGACTGTGACTGACAGGCCGTTACGGCCGCCGAACATTCTAACCCTCTTATGCGGGACGTGTTCGTAATGGGGATTGGGTCGGACCTCATACGCCAAAGACTGTTAGAAGTGGCCACGCTCGACCTAGCTGAGACAAAGAAGCTAGTGCTCTCCATGACAGTTGCCTCACGTAACATTCAGGCCGACCCCACCTACTATCCCTCGGGGACCCCACAGATGGCCGCCCCAGCGGGGGCCTTACCCAGCCAGTATGCCTGCGCCACACGCCAGCCCGCGCACCCCAGGGGTCCCCGATGTTACTTCTGTGGCCAGCAGAAGCCCCTCGCCAACGCTGCCCGGCCTGCGCTGCCCTTTGCAAGGCTTGCGGCAAAAAGGGTCTCTTCGCCGCGGTGTGCCAGGCCCGCGCAGCGATGCTATCGCCCCCACCCCCCTAGCCTACAGACAATGGGCGGCGCCTTCTTCACCTCCCCGGACCACGCGCGGCCAGTGGGCGCCGCCATTTTCTCCCCCTCAGTCCATGTGCAGCCCATGGACGCTGCCATCTTGTCCAAGCTCCGCAACGTGCGGCCCATGGGTGCCGCCATTTTGTCCCCCGCAGGACCTTCAGGCGCCGCCATCTTGTCTCCCCCACGGGACATGGACACCGACAGCATTCCAGGACCTGGGCCCCGCAGGCTCCCATCATCCAACGTCAGCGACTGACCGACCATGACTCGCCTCAGTGACAAGCGACCAGTCTCGTCCGCACAACCTGTGCGGAGTCTGCACGTTCTCCCCGTGTGTGCGTGGGTTTCCTCCGGGTGCTCCGGTTTCCTCCCACAGTCCAAAGATGTGCAGGTTAGGTGGATTGGCCGTGATAAATTGCCCTTAGTGTCCAAAAATTGCCCTAAGTGTTGGTTGAGTGGGGTTACTGGGTTATGGGAATAGGGTGGTGTGGGCTTGGGTAGGGTGCTCTTTCCAAGAGCCGGTGCAGGCTTGATGGGCTGAATGGCCTCCTTCTGCACTGTAAATTCTATGTAAAAACTATGTAAACCTGGCCACCGCATCAAGCAGTGTGAAAATCAACAGCCATGTGACCTCTTGCCTGCTGGACTCCGGGAGCACCGAAAGCTTCATACACCCGGATACGGTAAGGTGCTGCTCCCTCACGGTACACCCCACCAGCCAAAGAATTTCCCTGGCCTCCGGATCCCATTCCGTCACGATCCGGGGGGTCTGCATGGTCACACTCATGGTCCAGGGTGTAGAATTCAGCGGCTTCCGCCTCTATGCCCTCCCTAACCTCTGCGCTGCCCTACTACTCGGCCTGGACTTCCAGTGTAACCTCCAGAGCCTAACCCTCAAATTCGACGGGCCCCTACCCCTCACTGTGTGCGGCCTCGCGACCCGAAAGATCGATCCGCCTTCCCTCTTCGCCAATCTAACCCCGGATTGAAAACCCGTCGCCACCAGGAGCAGACGGTACAGCACCCAGGACAGGACCTTCATCAGGTCCGAGGTCCAGCTGCTGCTTTGGGAGGGCATCATCGAGGCCAGCAACAGCCCCTGGAGAGCCCAAGTGGTAGTCGTTAAAATTGGGGAGAAACACAGAATGGTCGTGGACGACAGCCAGACCATCAATCGGTACACGCAGCTCGACGCGTACCCCCTCCCACGCATATCTGATATGGTCAATCAGATTTCACAGTACCAGGTCTTCTCAACGGTAGACCTGAAATCCACCTACCACCAGCTCCCCATTCGTAAATCGGACCGTCCATACACTGCTTTCGAGGCGGACGGTCGTCTCTATCACTTCCTCAGGGTTCCCTTCGGCGTCACTAACGGGGTCTCGGTCTTCCAAAGGGAGATGGACCGAATGGTCGACCGGTAAGGTTTGCGGGCCACCTTCCCGTACCTAGACAATGTCACCATCTGCGGCCATGGCCAGCAGGACCACGATGCCAACTGTGCTAAATTTCTCCACACCGCCACTCTCCTCAACCTCACCTACAACAAGGAGAAGTGCGTGTTTAGCACGGCCCGCTTAGCCATACTCGGCTATGTGGTCCAGAACAGAGTTCTGAGGCCCGATCCCGACCGCATGCGCCCCGTCATGGAGCTTCCCCTCCCCCACTGCCCCAAGGCCCTCAAACGCTGCCTGGGGTTCTTTTCCTACTACGCTCAGTGGGTCCCAAACTATGCGGACAAAGCCCGCTCACTCATTCAGTCCACCCATTTTCCCCTGATGGCTGAGGCACAACAGGCCTTCGCCCGTATCAGAGCCGATATCGCCAAGGCCGGGATGCACGCAGTAGACGAGACACTGCCCTTTCAAGTAGAGAGCGACGCATCGGACGTCGCCCTAGCCGCCACCCTCAATCAGCAGGCAGACCCGTGGCATTCTTTTCCCGCACCCTTCATGCCTCAGAAATTCGGCACTCATCTGTCGAAAAAGAGGCCCAAGCCATCGTTGAGGCTGTGCGGCATTGGAGGCATTACCTGGCCGGTAAGAGATTCACTCTCCTTACGGACCAACGGTCGGTAGCCTTCATGTTCAATAACACACAGCGGTGCAAGATCAAAAACGATAAAATCTTGCGGTGGAGGATCGAGCTCTCCACCTATAATTACGAGATTTTGTATCGCCCCGGCAAATTCAACGAGCCCCCAGACGCCCTATCCAGAGGTATATGTACCAGCGCACAAGTAGACCGACTCTGGACCCTACACGACAGCCTTTGTCACCCGGGAGTCACACGGTTGTACCATTTTGTCAAGGCTCGCAATCTGCCCTACTCCGTCGAGGAAGTACGCACAGTCACCAGGGACTGCCAGGTCTGTGCGGATTGCAAGCCGCACTTCTGCCGGCCGGACCGTGCGCGCCTGGTGAAGGCCTCCCGCCCTTTTGAAAGCCTCAGCGTCGATTTCAAAGGGCCCCTCCCCTCCACCGACCGAAACACGTATATTCTCAGTGTGATCGATGAGTACTCCAGATTCCCCTTCGACGTCTGCCACCATCACCAAAGCCCTAAACACTATATTCCCTCTGTTCGGTTTCCCCGCCTACATCCACAGTGACAGGGGATCCTCATTCATGAGCGATGAGCTGCGTCAGTTCCTGCTCAGCAGGGGTATCGCCTCCAGCAGGAGACCAGTTATAACCCCCGGGGAAACGGGCAGGTAGAGAGGGAGAACGGGATGGTCTGGAGGGCCGTCCAACTGCCCCTATGGTCCAGGAACCTCCCAGCCTCTCGCTGGCAGGAGGTCCTCCCTGATGCACTCCATTCCATTCGGTCACTGCTGTGCACTGCCACTAACAACACACCCCATGAACGTCTTTTTGCCTTCCCCAGGAAGTCCACATCCGGGGAGTCACTCCCGACTTGGCTCGCAGCTCCAGGACCAGTCCTGCTCCGTAGGCTGTCCGACTCCACAAGGCAGACCTGTTGGTGGAAAGGGTGCAATTGCTCCATGCAAACCCCCAGTATGCCTACGTGGCGTTCCCCGACGGCCGCCAGGATACCGTCTCCCTCAGGGACCTGGCACCAGCAGGTTCCACACACACACACCCCTCCGGCCCAGCGCCACCCTCCCCTCCCCCGGCGCTCCCAGAATTAACCCCACCAGGACCATCCGTCCTTCCCCTGCCCACGTCCGAGGATGAAGAGGATTTCGGCACGCTCCCGGAGTCACCGAACGTCGGGCCAGCATCGATATTGCTGCCACCACTACGTCGCTCCCAGCGGAACATCAAGGCACCGGACCGGTTAAACCTCTAACTGGTCCACCGGACTTCAAAAGATATTTTTATTCTGCTCAAATACTGTAAACATAGATTAATTGCTGTATATAGTTCTCCACCACCCCCGCCAGACTCAATTTTAACAGGGGGTGAATGTGGTAAACCACTGTTGGACCTATATTAGGTGATGTAAGGTAGGACCTGTACTACAGGTTCGCCGGTAGTCCCTGCCTGCTGGCTCCGCCCAGTAGGCGGAGTATAAATATGCATTTCCTCCATTCAGCAGCCATTTCGCCAGCTGCTGTGGGAGGCCACACATCTTAGAGCAATAAAGCCTCAGTTGTATCCAACTCTAGTCTTTGTTCAATTGATTGTGCCTCATCCACATTAACCCTTACCAACTTTTACAGATGCACCATAGAAAGCATCCTATCGGGCTGCATCACAGCCTGGTATGGCAACTGCTCGGCCCAGGACCGCAAGAAACTTCAGAGAGTCGTGAACACCGCCCAGTCCATCACACGAACCTGCCTCCCATCCATTGACTCCATCTACACCTCCCGCTGCCTGGGGAAAGCGGGCAGTATAATCAAAGATCCCTCCCACCCGGCTTACTCACTCTTCCAACTTATTCCATCGGGCAGGAGATACAGAACAAAGAACAAAGAAATGTACAGCACAGGAACAGGCCCTTCGGCTCTCCAAGCCCGTGCCAACCATGCTGCCCGACTAAACTACAATCTTCTACACTTCCTGGGTCCGTATCCCTCTATTCCCATCCTATTCATATATTTGTCAAGATGCCCCTTAAATGTCCCTATCGTCCCTGCTTCCACTACCTCCTCCGGTAGCGAGTTCCAGGCACCCACTACCCTCTGCGTAAAAAACTTGCCTCGTACACACCAGACTCCTAAATGACCCTCTTATGGACTGACCTCATTAACACTACACCCTGTATGCTTCACCCGATGCCGGTGTTATGTAGTTACATTGTTTCTGTTGTGTTGCCCTATTATGTATTTTTCTTTTATTTCCTTTTCTTCCCATGTACTTAATGTACACGGCAGTGTGTAGATGGTCGGGGTTGTAGGAGCGTTTTCAGTCCACACCCCTCCAGAATTTCCCACTCCAGGGCCACAAATAATCCTTGACCATAGCAATCGGCTGTTAAGTGTCGGTCTGTGAGATTAATCATAACTTTTACATGTTCATATCCCGGTACTATTGTCACTGATTCATCAATGGGGGTCAGGACTAACCCATGTCCCATATTGTGGCGAGTGATATGCTCATCACATTCGGGCCTGGGGGTCGTCCTTGGGCTGGTTGTATCCAACCCAGAGCTCGCTGGTGTCACAGTGGCGGTAGGTTTCTACCTGGTCCCTACACTTATCTTGGTGTATCTGCCACAGTCCAAAGATGTGCAGGTTAGGTGGATAGGCCAGGCTAAATTCCCCTCAGTGACCAAAACGGTTAGGAGGGGTTGTTGGGTTACGGGGATAGGGTGGAAGTGAGGGCTGAAGTGGGTCGGTGCAGACTCGATGGGCTGAATGGCCTCCTGCACTGTATGTTCTACGTTCTATGATAGTTGGATACAATGATTTCAATATCAGCGACAAGGACACTCATCTTTCTTTCTTCCATTTTAATTCCTATCACTTTACTACTTTCCCTGCCTCTGTGGATGTCTGTCTTGTGTGTGTTTGGGTAGAGGGTGGGACGGGAGGGGAAGACGTACCTGGACACTGTGATCCAGGACAGTCACACCCTTTAGAATAACTAACTTAAATCCGGCCAGTGTTCATGGACAGGAGGGTGTGACTGTGAGTGAAGCTGGTGAAGGGATCTAGGAGGTAGGATTGCAGGAACCTCAGCCTTTATCCCTGTCCAACAGGTTTGATGTGTGGATGGGAACAGGGACCGTGGGGAGGATGAGCAAACTGACTACAGCGCCGTGGTATGGGGAACCATTCAAGTGGGGGGAGAGAAAAGAAATGTAGTCGTAATCGGGGTTAATGTAGTTTGGGGCATTGACTCTGTTCTGTGTGACCAGGATCGAGAATCCTGAAGGTTGTGTTGCCTGGAGCTCAGGTTCAGGATGTCTCTCCTGGGCTGCACAGGAACTTGGAGTGGGAGGGTAAAGCTCCAGTTGTCGTGGTCCACATTGGTACCAACGGCATAGGGAGAACAGGGATAGAGGTTCAGCTTGTGGTGATCTGTATATCTGTGTATATTAAGCAAGGGGTCAATGTAGATGCAATACAACTGAGCAATCACTAGAGGGAGCACGGGAGGTATAAAAACACACTAAACAGGAAGTCAGCACACACTTCACAGGAACAGGAGCTGGTAGCAAGACACAGACAGGCACCTCAAATGTAACTTAAAGTTAAGCACTGAAGAGAAAGCGAACTCACAATAAAGCATCTATTTCAACTTCAAGACTACGAGTGTTATTAAGACATAAGGAACAACACACTGCTAAGTGGGTATGAACAGCTAGGAGCTAAATTAAAAAGCAGAACCAAAAGGTAAGACTCTCCGGATTACTACCTGAGCCACAAGCTATTTGGAACAGGGTCAATAAGATTAAAGAGGTAAATGCGCGACTCAATGGTTGGTGTGGGAGGAATGGGTTTGAATTCATGGAACATTGGCACCAGTACTGGGGAAGAGGGAACCTGTCCCGAACGGATGGTCTTCATCTGAATCACATTGGGACCAGAGTCCTAGTGAATCACGAAACTAGGGCTGTATATAGGGCTTTAAACTAAATTGGGGGCGGGAGGGAGGGTTCAGTTCTGGGGGAAACTAGAAAACCCAAATTAAAGGAGGAGGTCAGAGAGCAGGTTAGCAATGTGGTGGATGGTTACCAGAAAATAAAATAATAATAATCTTTATTGTCACAAGTAGGCTCACTTTAACACTGCAATGAAGTTACTGTGAAAAGCCCCAATTCGCCTGTTCGGGTACACAGAGGGAGAATTCCGAATGTCCAATTGATCTAACAAGCACGTCTTTAGGGTCTTGTGGGAGGAAACCGGAGCACCCGGAGAAAATCCACGCAGACACAAGGAGAACGTGCAGACTCCGTACAGATAGTAACCCAAGCTGGGAATCAAATCTGGGGCCCTGCCGCTGTGAAGCAACAGTGCTACCATGCCACCCAAAAGTGAGGGAAAGGACAGGTGAATGTCTTTCTGCACCAAGGAATTATAGAAGAGCAGCGAAATTTAACATTGAAACAAATTTTAAAGCTTTGCATCTAAATGCAAGAAGCATTCACAACAAACTTAATGAGTGAACGGCGCAAATAGAAACAAAAGGTTATAAGACAATAAGACATAGGAGCAGAATTAGGCCACTCGGCCCATCTAGTCTGCTCCGCCATTCAATCACGGCTGATATTTGGCTCATCCCCATTCTCCTGCCTTCTCCCCATAACCCCTGATCCCCTTATTAATCAAGAACCTATCTATCTCTGTCTTAAAGACACTCAGTGATTTGGCCTCCACAGCCTTCTGCAGCAAAGGGTTCCACAGATTCGCCACCCTCTGGCTGAAGAAATTCTTCCTCATCTCTGTTTTAAAGGATCGTCCCTTTAGTCTGAGATGGTGTCCTCTGCTTCTAGTTTCTCCTACAAGTGGAAACATCCTCTCCACGTCCACTCTATCCAGGCACCGCAGTATCCTGTAAGTTTCAATAAGATCCCCCCTCATCTTTCTAAACTCCAACGAGTACAGACCCAGAGTCCTCAAACGTTCCTCATACGACAAGCTCTTCATTCCAGGGATCATTCTTGTGAACCACCTCTGGATCCTTTCCAAGGCCAGTACATCCTTCCTTAGATACGGGGCCCAAAACTGCTCACAATACTCCAAATGGGGTCTGACTAGAGCCTTATACAGACTCAGAAGTACTTCCCTGGTCTTGTATTCTAGCCCACACGACATGAATGCTAACATTGCAATTGCCTTCCTAACTGCCAATTGAACCTGCACGTTAAACTAGTTCAGCAGGGGCTTGGGAACCTGAATTGTAGCTCCAGTATACAGGAGGTTGAGAGTAGTGAGGTCATGAATAAGGTTTTAAAGTTGCAGGAGTGTACTTGCAGGCAGGAAGATGGTTTAAAGTGTGTCTTCTTCAATGCCAGGAGCATCCGGAATAAGGTGGGTGAACTTACGGCATGGGTTGGTACCTGGGACTTCGATGTTGTGGCCATTTCGGAGACATGAATAGAGCAGGGACAGGAATGGTTGTTGCAGGTGCCGGGGTTTAGGTATTTCAGGAAGCTCAGGGAAGGTGGTAAAAGAGGGGGAGGGGTGGCATTGTTAGTCAAGGGCAGTATTAAGGTGGCAGAAAGGAAGTTTGATGAGGACTCGTCGATTGAGGTAGTACGGGCTGAGGTTAGAAACAGGAAAGGAGAGGTCACCCTGTTTGGGGTTTTCTATAGGCCTCCGAAAAGTTCCAGAGATGTAGAGGAAAGGATTGCAAAGATGATTCTGGATAGGAGTGAAAGCAATAGGATAGTTGTTATGGGGGACTTTAACTTTCCAAATATTGACTGGAAACGCTATAGTTTGAGTACTTTAGATGGGTCCGTTTTTGTCCAATGTGTGCAGGAGGGTTTCCTGACACAGTATGTAGATCGGCCAACGAGAGGCGAGGCCGTATTGGATTTTGTACTGGGTAATGAACCAGGACAGGTGTTAGATTTGGAGGTAGGTGAGCACTTTGGTGATAGTGACCACAATTCGATTACGTTTACTTTAGTGATGGAAAGGGATAGGTATATACCGCAGGGCAAGAGTTATATCTGGGGGAAAGGCAATTATGATGCGATGAGGCAAGACTTAGGATGCATCGGATGGAGAGGAAAACTGCAGGGGGTGGGCACAATGGAAATGTGGAGCTTGTTCAAGGAACAGTTACTGCGTGTCCTTGATAAGTATGTACCTGTCAGGCAGGGAGGAAGTGGTCGAGCAAGGGAACCGTGGTTTACTAAGGCAGTCAAAACACTTGTCAAGAGAAAGAAGGAGGCTTATGTAAAGATGAGACATGAAGGTTCAGTTAGGGCGCTCGAGAGTTACAAGTTAGCTAGGAAGGACCTAAAGAGAGAGCTAAGAAGAGCCAGGAGGGGACATGAGAAGTCTTTGGCAGGTAGGATCAAGGATAACCCTGAAGCTTTCTATAGATATGTCAGGAATAAAAGAATGGACTAGGGTAAGAGTAGGGCCAGTCAAGGACAGTAGTGGGAGGTTGTGCTTGGAGTCCGAGGAGATAGGAGAGGTGCTAAATGAATATTTTTCGTCAGTATTCACACAGGAAAAAGACAATGTTAGAACATAGAACATAGAACATAGAACAATACAGCGCAGTACAGGCCCTTCGGCCCACGATGTTGCACCGAAACAAAAGCCATCTAACCTACACTATGCCATTATCATCCATATGTTTATCCAATAAACTTTTAAATGCCCTCAATGTTGGCGAGTTCACTACTGTAGCAGGTAGGGCATTCCACGGCCTCACTACTCTTTGCGTAAAGAACCTACCTCTGACCTCTGTCCTATATCTATTACCCCTCAGTTTAAAGTTATGTCCCCTCGTGCCAGCCATATCCATCCGCGGGAGAAGGCTCTCACTGTCCACCCTATCCAACCCCCTGATCATTTTGTATGCCTCTATTAAGTCTCCTCTTAGCCTTCTTCTCTCCAACGAAAACAACCTCAAGTCCGTCAGCCTTTCCTCATAAGATTTTCCCTCCATACCAGGCAACATCCTGGTAAATCTCCTCTGCACCCGCTCCAAAGCCTCCACGTCCTTCCTATAATGCGGTGACCAGAACTGTACGCAATACTCCAAATGCGGCCGGACCAGAGTTCTGTACAGCTGCAACATGACCTCTCGACTCCGGAACTCAATCCCTCTACCAATAAAGGCCAACACTCCATAGGCCTTCTTCACAACCCTATCAACCTGGGTGGCAACTTTCAGGGATCTATGTACATGGACACCTAGATCCCTCTGCTCAGCCACACTTTCAAGAACTTTACCATTAGCCAAATATTCTGCATTCCTGTTATTCCTTCCAAAGTGAATCACCTCACACTTCTCTACATTAAACTCCATTTGCCACCTCTCAGCCCAGCTCTGCAGCTTATCTATATCCCTCTGTAACCTGCTACATCCTTCCACACTATCGACAACACCACCGACTTTAGTATCATCTGCAAATTTACTCACCCACCCTTCTGTGCCTTCCTCTAGGTCATTGATAAAAATGACAAACAGCAACGGCCCCAGAACAGATCCTTGTGGTACGCCACTTGTGACTGTACTCCATTCTGAACATTTCCCATCAACCACCACCCTCTGTCTTCTTTCAGCTAGCCAATTTCTGATCCACATCTCTAAATCACCCTCAATCCCCAGCCTCCGTATTTTTTGCAATAGCCTACCGTGGGGAACCTTATCAAACGCTTTGCTGAAATCCATATACACCACATCAACTGCTCTACCCTCGTCTACCTGTTCAGTCACCTTCTCAAAGAACTCAATAAGGTTTGTGAGGCATGACCTACCCTTCACAAAGCCATGCTGACTATCCCTGATCATATCATTCCTATCTAGATGATTATAAATCTTGTCCCTTATAATCCCCTCCAAGACTTTACCCACTACAGACGTGAGGCTCACCGGTCTATAGTTGCCGGGGTTGTCTCTGCTCCCCTTTTTGAACAAAGGGACCACATTTGCTGTCCTCCAGTCCTCTGGCACTATTCCTGTAGCCAATGATGACATAAAAATCAAAGCCAAAGGTCCAGCAATCTCTTCCCTGGCCTCCCATAGAATCCTAGGATAAATCCCATCAGGTCCCGGGGACTTATCTATTTTCAGCCTGTCCAGAATTGCCAACACCTCTTCCCGACGTACCTCAATGCCATCTATTCTATTAGCCTGGGACTCAGCATTCTCCTCCACAACATTATCTTTTTCCTGAGTGAATACTGACGAAAAATATTCATTTAGTATCTCGCCTATCTCTTCAGACTCCACACACAATTTCCCATCCCTGTCCTTGACTGGTCCTACTCTTTCCCTAGTCATTCGCTTATTCCTGACATACCTATAGAAAGCTTTTGGGTTTTCCTTGATCCTTCCTGCCAAATACTTCTCATGTCCCCTCCTTGCTCGTCTTAGCTCTCTCTTTAGATCCTTCCTCGCTACCTTGTAACTATCCATCGCCCCAACCGAAACTTCACACTTCATCTTCACATAGGCCTCCTTCTTCCTCTTAACAAGAGATTCCACTTCCCTGGTAAACCACGGTTCCCTCGCTCGACGCCTTCCTCCCTGTCTGACCGGTACATACTTATCAAGAACACGCAGTAGCTGATCCTTGAACAAGCCCCACTTATCCAGTGTGCCCAACACTTGCAGCCTACTTCTCCACCTTATCCCCCCCAAGTCACGTCTAATGGCATCATAATTGCCCTTCCCCCAGCTATAACTCTTGCCCTGCGGTGTATACTTATCCCTTTCCATCATTAACGTAAACGTCACCGAATTGTGGTCACTGTCCCCAAAGTGCTCTCCTACCTCCAAATCCAACACCTGGCCTGGTTCATTACCCAAAACCAAATCCAACGTGGCCTCGCCTCTCGTTGGCCTGTCAACATATTGTTTCAGGAAACCCTCCTGCACACACTGTACAAAAAACGACCCATCTATTGTACTCGAACTATATCTTTTCCAGTCAATATTTGGAAAGTTAAAGTCTCCCATAATAACTACCCTGTTACTTTCGCTCATATCCAGAATCATCTTCGCCATCCTTTCCTCTACATCCCTAGAACTATTAGGAGGCCTATAAAAAACTCCCAACAGGGTGACCTCTCCTTTCCTGTTTCTAACTTCAGCCAATACTACCTCGGAAGAAGAGTCCCCATCTAGCATCCTCTCCGCCACCGTAATACTGCTCTTGACTAGCAGCGCCACACCTCCCCCTCTTTTGCCTCCTTCTCTGAGCTTACTAAAACACCTAAACCCCGGAACCTGCAACATCCATTCCTGTCCCTGCTCTATCCATGTCTCCGAAATGGCCACAACATCGAAGTCCCAGGTACCAACCCACGCTGCCAGTTCCCCTACCTTGTTTCGTATACTCCTGGCATTGAAGTAGACACACTTCAAACCACCTACCTGAACGCTGGCCCCCTCCTGCGACGTCAAATCTGTGCTCCTGACCTCTATACTCTCATTCTCCCTTACCCTAAAACTACAATCCAGGTTCCCATGCCCCTGCTGCATTAGTTTAAACCCCCCCAAAGAGCACTAACAAATCTCCCCCCCAGGATATTTGTGCCCCTCAGGTTCAGATGTAGACCATCCTGTCTGTAGAGGTCCCACCTTCCCCAGAAAGAGCCCCAGTTATCCAAAAATCTGAAACCCTCCCGCCTGCACCATCCCTGTAGCCACGTGTTTAAATGCTCTCTCTCCCTATTCCTCATCTCACTATCACGTGGCACGGGCAACAACCCAGAGATAACAACTCTGTTTGTTCTAGTTCTGAGCTTCCATCCTAGCTCCCTGAAAGCCTGCCTGACATCCTTGTCCCCTTTCCTACCTATGTCGTTGGTGCCAATGTGGACCACGACTTGGGGCTGCTCCCCCTCCCCCCTAAGGACCCGGAAAACACGATCCGAGACATCACGTACCCTTGCACCTGGGAGGCAACATACCAAACGTGAGTCTCTCACGCTCCCACAAAATCTCCTATCTGTGCCCCTGACTATAGAGTCCCCAATTACTAATGCTCTGCTCCTCTCCCCCCTTCCCTTCTGAGCAACAGGGACAGACTCCGTGCCAGAGGCCCGTACCCCATGGCTTACCCCTGGTAAGTCGTCCCCCCCACAAGTATCCAAAGCGGTATACTTGTTTCTCAGGGGAACGACCGCAGGGGATCCCTGCACTGACTGTTTTTTCCCAGTCCCTCTTACAGTTACCCACCTATCTCCAATCTTTGGTGTAACTAATTCCCTGAAGCTGCTATCTATGACCCCTTCTGCCTCCCGAATGATCCGAAGTTCTTCCAACTCCAGCTCCAGTTCCCTAACTCGGTCTTGGAGGAGCTGGAGATGGCAGCACTTCCTGCAGGTAAAATCAGCAGGGACACTAACTGCATCCCTCACCTCAAACATCCTGCAGGAGGAACATTGTACTCCCTTCCCTGCCATTCCTCCAACTTTCTACCAAGATCTGGCTCACAACTAAATTAAATTTTTATAAAAAATAATAATAATATAATAAAAATATGGTACTTACCTCAGACCAATGGGTTTTATTATTAGGTTAGAGGAGGAGGGCGGGTGGGAGACACTACACGTGTAGTGTCTCGGGTTTCCTCTCCACCAGAATTTATTGGTGAGGGTCTTCCCAGACGTCCGCGGGTCGACTTCCTGATCCCGCCTAAAAAACTAATTTAAAGAAAAGAGAAAAAGTCTCAGCTCCTGCTGAAACTGACTCACCACTCACCAGCTGCTCTCACGCCGAAATCGACTGGCCTGCCCCTGCAAAGAGAAGTGCTTTTAAAGGTTGACTTACCTCCCAGCACCCTCCTTCCGCAATGCTCCCGCTGAAACTGACTAACCAGCTGCTCTCACGCCACCGAAATCGACTGGCCTGCCCCTGCAAAGAGAAGTGCTTTTAAAGGTTGACTTACCTCCCAGCACCCTCCTTCCGCAATGCTCCCGCTGAAACTGACTAACCAGCTGCTCTCACGCCACCGAAATCGACTGGCCTGCCCCTGCAAAGAGAAGTGCTTTTAAAGGTTGACTTACCTCCCAGCACCCTCCTTCCGCAATGCTCCCGCTGAAACTGACTAACCAGCTGCTCTCACGCCACCGAAATCGACTGGCCTGCCCCTGCAAAGAGAAGTGCTTTTAAAGGTTGACTTACCTCCCAGCACCCTCCTTCCGCAATGCTCCCGCTGAAACTGACTAACCAGCTGCTCTCACGCCACCGAAATCGACTGGCCTGCCCCTGCAAAGAGAAGTGCTTTTAAAGGTTGACTTACCTCCCAGCACCCTCCTTCCGCAATGCTCCCGCTGAAACTGACTAACCAGCTGCTCTCACGCCACCGAAATCGACTGGCCTGCCCCTGCAAAGAGAAGTGCTTTTAAAGGTTGACTTACCTCCCAGCACCCTCCTTCCGCAATGCTCCCGCTGAAACTGACTAACCAGCTGCTCTCACGCCACCGAAATCGACTGGCCTGCCCCTGCAAAGAGAAGTGCTTTTAAAGGTTGACTTACCTCCCAGCACCCTCCTTCCGCAATGCTCCCGCTGAAACTGACTAACCAGCTGCTCTCACGCCACCGAAATCGACTGGCCTGCCCCTGCAAAGAGAAGTGCTTTTAAAGGTTGACTTACCTCCCAGCACCCTCCTTCCGCCGAGGAGAATACTGAGATTCAGGCTACTAGACTAGAAGGGCTTCAGGTTCATAAGGAGGAGGTGTTAACAATTCTGGAAAGGATGAAAATAGGTATGTCCCCTGGGCCGGATGGGATTTGTCCTAGGATTCTCTGGGAAGCTCGGGAGGAGATTGCTGAGCCTTTGGCTTTGATCTTTAAGTCATCTTTGTCTACAGGAATAGTGCCAGAAGACTGGAGACAACCCAGGTAACTACAGACCAGTGAGCCTTACTTCTGTTGTGGGCAAAATCTTGGAAAGGTTTATAAGAGATAGGGTGTATAATCATCTGGAAAGGAATAATTTGATTAGACATAATCAACACGGTTTTGTGAAGGGTAGGTCGTGCCTCACAAACCTTATTGAGTTCTTTGAGAAGGTGACCAAACAGGTGGATGAGGGTAAAGCAGTTGATGTGGTGTATATGGATTTCAGTAAAGCATTTGATAAGGTTCCCCACGGTAGGCTACTGCAGAAAATACGGAAGCATGGGATTCAGGGAGATTTAGCAGTTTGGATCAGAAATTGAAATGAAAATTGCATCTTGTCACAAGTAGGCTTCAAATGAAGTTACTGTGAAAAGCCCCTAGTCGCCACATTCCGGCGCCTGTTCGGGAGGCTGGTACGGGAATTGAACCGTGCTGCTGGCCTGGTTTCAAAGCCAGCGATTTAGCCCTGTGCTAAACAGCCCCAATTGGCTAGCTGGAAGAAGACAAAGGGTGGTGGTTGATGGGAAGTGTTCAGACTGGAGTCCAGCTACTAGTGGTGTACCACAAGGATCTGTTTTGGGGCCACTGCTGTTTGTCATTTTTATAAATGACCTGGAGGGCGTAGAAGGATGGGTGAGTAAATTTGCAGATGACACTAAAGTCGGTGGAGTTGTGGACAGTGCGGAAGGATGTTACAAGTTACAGAGGGACATAGATAAGCTGCAGCGCTGGGCTGAGAGGTGACAAATGGAGTTTAATGCAGAAAAGTGTGAGGTGATTCATTTTGGAAGGAATAACAGGAAGCCAGAGTACTGGGCTAATGGTAAGATTCTTGGCAGTGTGGATGAGCAGAGAGATCTCGGTGTCCATGTACATAGATCCCTGAAAGTTGCCACTCAGGTTGAGAGGGTTGTTAAGAAGGCGTACGGTGTATAGCTTTTATTGGTCGAGGGATTGAGTTTCTGAGCCATGAGGTCATGTTGCAGCTGTACAAAACTCTGGTGCGGCCGCATTTGGAGTATTGCGTGCAATTCTGGTCGCCGCATTATAGGAAGGATGTGGAAGCATTGGAAAGGGTGCAGAGGAGATTTACTAGAATGTCGCCCCGTATGGAGGGACGATCTTATGAGGAAAGGCTGAGGGACTTGGGGCTGTTTTCGTTAGAGAGAAGAAGGTTAAGAGGTGACTTAATTGAGGCATACAAGATGATCAGAGGATTGGATAGGGTGGACAGTGAGAGCCTTTTTCCTCGGATGGTGATGTCTAGCACGAGTTGACATAGCTTTAAATTGAGGGGAGATAGATATAGGACAGATGTCAGAGGTAGGTTCTTTACTCAGAGAGTAGTCAGGGTGTGGAATGCCCTGCCTGCAACAGTAGTGGACTCGCCAACACTAAGGGCATTCAAATGGTCATTGGATAGACATATGGACGATAAGGGAATAGTGTAGATGGGCTTTAGAGTGGTTTCACAGGTCGGCGCAACATCGAGGGCCGAAGGGCATGTACTGCGCTGTAATGCTCTATGTTCTATGTTAACCTTAAGAGAATAGTGAACAAGGACTCCCAAGTCCCCATGTGCTTTTGGTTTCCGAAGCATTTTCCCATTTAGAAAATAGTCTATTCCTCCATTTCTCCTTCCAAAGTGCACAACCTCACATTTTTCCACATTGTATTTCATCTGCCACTTCTCTGCTACTCCCCTAGCCTGTCCAAGTCCTTCTGCAGCCCGCCTGCTTCCTCAATACTACGTGTCCTTCTGATATCTTTGTATCATCTGCAAACTTAGCAAAGGTGCCTTCAGTTCCTTCTTGCAGATCATTAATGTATATTGTGAAAAGTCGTGGTCCCAGCACAGACCCCTGAGGCACACCACTAGTCTTGCCTCACAAATTTGATTGAATTCTTTGAGGAGGTAACTAAGTGTGTAAATGAAGGTAGAGCAGTTGATGTCGTATACATGGATTTCAATAAGGCGTTTGATAAGGTTCCCCATGGTCGGATCAGGAAGAAAGTAAGGAAGTGTGGGATAGAGGGAAATTTGGCTAATTGGATAAGTAATTGGCTATCACATAAAAGGTGGATGGAAATTTTTCAGACTGGAGACCAGTTACCAGCGGTGTAACACAGGGATCAGTGCTGGGTCCTCTGCTATTTGTGATTTTTATCAATGACTTGGAGGAGGGGGCTGAAGGGTGGGTCAGTAAATTTGCTGATGACACCAAGATTGGTGGAGTAGTGGATGAGGTGGAGGGCTGTTGTCGGCTGCAAAGAGACATTGATAGGATGCAGAGCTGGGCCGAAAAATGGCAGATGGAGTTTAACCCTGATAAGTGTGAGGTGATTCATTTTGGTAGGAAAAATTTGAAGGCGGGTTACAGGGTCAACGGCAGGGTTCTGAGGAATGTGGAGGAACAGCGAGATCTTGGGGTTCATGTCCACAGATCTCTGAAGGTTGCCACTCATGTGGATAGAGCCGTGAAGAAGGCCTATATTGTATTAGCGTTTATTAACAGGGGGCTTGAGTTTAAGAGCCGTGGGGTCATGCTGCAACTGTACAGGACCCTGGTGAGACCACAGTTCGAGTATTGTGTGCAGTTCTGGTCACCTCATCATAGGAAGGATGTGGAAGCATTGGAAAGGGTGCAAAGGAGATTTACCAGGATGCTGCCTGGATTGGAGGGTAGGTCTTATGAGGAACGGTTGAGGGAGCTAGGGCTTTTCTCATTGGAGTGAAGGAGGATGAGAGGCGACTTAATGGAGGTTTATAAGATGATGAGGGAGATAGATAGAGTGGACGTTCAGAGACTATTTCCTCGGTTGGATGTAGCTGTTACAAGGGGGCATAACTATAAGGTTCAGGGTGGGAGATTTAGAAGGGATGTCCGAGGTAGGTTCTTTACTCAGAGAGTGGTTAGGGTGTGGAATGGACTGCCTGCTGTGATAGTGGAGTCGGACACTTTACGAACTTTCAAGTGGTTATTGGATAGGCACATGGAGCACATCAGAATGACAGGGAGTAGGACAGCTTGATCTTGGTTTCGGGCAAAGCTCGGCACAACATCGGGGGCCGAAGGGCCTGTTCTGTTCTATATGGTTAAAGTGGGTGTTGTCTTACCCGCCCCTAACTTCATACAGAAGTCATTCAAAACTAACAATGATGTGTCCTGTCTGCAGCTGTGGACCTTGAGCTTTATCAAGGATACATTGCATGTCTTGTTCTGTAAAACTGTTATCAGCGGCTGTTGGGTTACTCCCTATACATATCCACGGTTTGGTCTCATGAGACAGTTTACAGGGAATGTGGTTTGTTCAGCCATTTTGTGTCCTGTCTGATATTAACAGCATTGTGTATACACGATCTATTTCTACAAATTGCCTCTTCTGAACAGGAAATCAAGCCAATGAGCACCTTTTGTTTCATCAGAACTATTCAAAAGTAATATAGGAGCACAAATATATAAAAACATAGTCCAGTATCACAAAATGCCCTCCAACAATGTATCTGTTTCCACAACCTCCCCGACAAAGCGTTCCAGGCACTCACCACCCTCTGCGTAATAAATCTGCCTTGCACATCTCCCCTAAACTTTGCCCCATGGACCTTAAACCTCTGCCCCCTGGTGACTGACCCCACCTTCCTGGGAAAGAGTGCCTGCCCACCCACTCTATCCATGCCCCCTCATAATCTTGTAGACCTCATTCAGGTCTCCCCTCAACCTGCGTCTTTCTAATGAAAACAGTCCAATGTGTAATGAGGCAGACTTAAGGTGAAACAACCCTTAGGGAGCAGTGGCACAATATGACAGTATTTACCCTGCAGTTTGAGAGGGAGAACCTAGAATCAGATGGAACGGTATTACAATTAAATGTTAACTACGAAGACATGAGGGAGGAGTAGGCCAGAGTTGATTGGAAGGGGAACCTAGCAGGGAAGACAGTGGAACAGCAATGGCAAGTTTTTTGGGGGGTTATTCAGGAGGCAAAACAGAAATTAGTCTCAAGGAGGAGGAAACAAACTACGGGTAGGACTTGGCATCCATGGCTGACGAGGGAAGTCAAGGACAGCATAAAAGTGAAAGAAAAAGCATACAAAGTGGTGAGTATTAGTGGGAAGCCAGAGGATTGGGAAGCCTTTAAAAGCGAACAGAGGGCAACTAAAAAAGCAATAAGGGTGTGAAGATGAAATATGAGTTTAAGCGAGCTAGTAATATAAAAGATAGGAAGAGGTTTTTTTTCAATATATAAAAGGTGAAAGGAAAAATAGACATTGGACCACTGGAAAATGAAGCTGGAGAAGTAAGAATAGGAAACAAAATGCAGACGAATTGAATAGTTACTTTGCATCAGTCTTCACGGTGGAAGACACCAGTGAGATGCCAGAGCCTCAGGAGAACCAGAGGGCAGAGGTGAGTGTAGTGGCCATCACCACGGAGAAGGTTCTGAGGAAACTGAAAGGTCTGAAGGTGGATAAATCATCTGGACGGGATGGACTACACACCAGGGTTCTGAAGGAGATAGTGGAGGCATTGGTGATGATCTTTCAGGAATCACTGGAGGCAGGAAGGGTCCCAGAGGACTGGAAAGTGACTAATGTAACACCCCTGTTTCAGAAGGGAGGGAGGCAGAAGATGGGAAATTATAGACCGGTTAGCCTGACTTCGGCCATTGGCAAGATTGATAAGTCCATTATTAAAGATGAGATCTCAAAGTACTTGGAAGTGCATGGTAAAATATGACTGAGTCAGCACGGCTTCAAGGGAGGTTATGTCTGACAATCTGCTAAGAGTTCTTTGAGGTAACAAGGAAGTTAGACAAAGGAGAACCAGTGGACGTGATTTATTTAGATTTCCAGAAAACCTTTGATAAGGTGCCCCCTAGGAGACTGTTAAACAAGTTAAGAGCCCATGGTGTTAAGGGCATGGATAGAGGGCAGACAGGGAGATGTTGCTGAAAACAGTGGGACTGGTGGGCTGAAGTGAATATGTTTTAATACAAGTATAACAGGTAAGGTAGATGAACTTAGAGCTTGGATTAGTACTTGGAACTATGATGTTGTTGCCATTACAGAGACCTGGTTGAGGGAAGGACAGGATTGGCAGCTAAACGTTCCAGGATTTAGATGTTTCAGGCAGGATAGAGGGGGATGCAAAAGGGGTGGAGGAGTTGCGCTACTGGTTAGGGAGAATATCACAGCTGTACTACGGGAGGACATCTCAGAGGGCAGTGAGGCTATATGGGTAGAGATCAGGAATAAGAAGGGTGCAGTCACAATGTTGGGGGTTCACTACAGGCAGCTGGAGATAGAGGAACAGATAGGTAGACAAGGTTTTGGAAAGGAGTAAAAGCAACAGGGTTGTTGTGATAGACTAACTTCTCCAATATTGACTGGGGCTTACTTAGTGCTCGGGGCTTGGATGGGCAGAGTTTGAAAGGAGCATCCAGGCTTTGTAGGCTTCTTAAAACAGTATGTAGATAGTCCAACTAGGGAAGGGGCTGTACTGGACCTGGTATTGGGGAATGAGCCAGCCCGGTGGTAGAAGTTTCAGTAGGGGAGCATTGAGAACAGTGACCACAATTCAGTAAGTTTTAAAGTACTGGTGGACAAGGATAAGAGTGGTCCTTGAGTGAATGTGCTAAATTGGTGGGGGAAGGCTAATTATAACAATATTAGGCGGGAACTGAAGAACCTAGATTGGGGGCGGATGTTTGAGGGTAAATCAACATTTGACATGTGGGAGGCTTTCAAATGTCAGTTGAAAGGAATTCAGGTCCGGCATGTTTCTGTGCGGAAGAGGGGTAAATAAGGCAAAATTCAGGAACATTGGATAACGAGAGATATTGTAGGCCTCGTCAAAAAGAAAATGGAGGCATTTGTCAGGGTGAGAAGGCTGGGAACAGGCAAAGCCTGCGTGGAATACAAGGAAAGTAGGAAAGAACTTAAGCAAGGAGTCAGGAGGGCGAAAAGGGATCACGAGAAGTCATTGACAAATAGGGTTTAAGGAAAATCCCCAGGCTTTTTACACATACATAAAAAGCAAGAGGGTAGCCAGGGAAAGGGTTGGCCCACTGAAGGACAGGGGAAGGAATCTATGTGTGGAGCCAGAGGAAATGGGCGAGGTACTAAATGAATACTTTGCATCGGTATTCACCAGAGAAGGAATTGGTGGATGTTGAGTCTGGAGAAGGGTATGTAGTTAGCCTGGGTCACATTGAGATCCAAAAAGACGAGGTGTTGGGTGTCTTAAAAAATGTTAAGGTAGATAAGTCCCCAGGGCCTGATGGGATCTACCCCAGAATACTGCAGGAGGCAAGAGAGGAAATTGCTGAGGCCTTGAAAGAAATCTTTGGATCCTCACTGTCTTCAGGTGATGTCCCGGAGGACTGGAGTTGTTGTTCCTTTGTTTAAGAAGGGTAACAAGGATAATCCAGAAGGCAGAGAGTAGCAATGGAAGGGTGTTTTTCTGATTGGAGGGCCATGACTGGTGGTGTTCCACAGGGTTCAGTGCTGGGACCTTTGCTCTTTGTAGTATATATAAATGATTTGGAGGAAAATGTAACCGGTCTGATTAGTAAGTTTTCAGATGACACAAATGTTGGTGGAATTGCGGATAGCGATGAGGACTGTCAGAGGATACAGCAGGATTTAGATTGTTTGGAGACTTGGGTGGAGAGATGGCAGATGGGAGTTTAATCTGGAGAAATGTGAGGTAATGCATTAGGGAAGGTCTAATACAGGTAGGGAATATACAGTGAATGGTAGAACCCTCAGGAGTATTGACAGTCAGAGAGATCTAGGTGTACAGGTCACTGAACTTGGAGTTTCAGCGGGAGCGGAGTGCAGAGGCTGCTGGTGGGTGAGTATTGAAGTTTAAAATAACTTACCATGCAGGAGCAATCACTTGGAGTTTCAGCGGGAGCAGAGTGCAGAGGCTGCTGGTGGGTGAGTATTTAAGTAAACACTTACCTGGTCCCGTTTCTGTTCCTCTTTGCTGTTGTTTTTTTTTTTAAGGCGGGAACAGGCGCGGACTTCTGGGAAGCGGCATGCAGGGGTTGCCGGTAGGTGAGTATTTAGGTTTAAAATAACTTACCTTGCAGGGGCAATCACTTGGAGTTTCAGCGGGAGCGGAGTGCAGAGGCTGCTGGTGGGTGAGTATTTAAGTAAACACTTACCTGGTCCCGTTTCTGTTCCTCTTTTGCTGTTGTATTTTTTTTAAATTTTTAAGCAGGGAACAGGAAGTTTGACCCGCGGACTTCTGGGAAGTCCCTCACCAATACATTCTGGTGGAGAGGAAACACGAGACACTACACGTGTAGTGTCTCCCACCCGCCCTCCTCCTCTAACCTAACAATAAAACCCATTGGTGTGAGGTAAGTACCATATTGTATGATTATTATTATTATTTTTTTAAATTTAGTTGTTAGCCAGATCTTGGTAGAAAGTTAGAGGAATGGCAGGGAAGGGAGTGCAATGTTCCTCCTGCAGGATGTTTGAGGTGAGGGATGCTGTTAGTGTCCCTGCTGATTTTACCTGCAGGAAGTGCTGCCATCTCCAGCTCCTCCAAGACCGAGTTAGGGAACTGGAGCTGGAGTTGGAAGAACTTTGGATCATTCGGGAGGCAGAGGGGGTCATAGATAGCAGCTTCAGGGAATTAGTTACACCAAAGATTGGAGATAGATGGGTAACTGCAAGAGGGACTGGGAAGAAGCAGTTCGTGCAGGGATCCCCTGCGGTCGTTCCCCTGAGAAACAAGTATACCGCTTTGGATACTTGTGGGGGGGGGGGACTTACCAGGGGTAAGCCATGAGGTACGGGCCTCTGGCACGGAGTCTGTCCCTGTTGCTCAGAAGGGAAGGGGGGAAGAGAAGCAGAGCATTAGTAATTGGGGACTCGATAGTCAGGGGCACAGATAGGAGATTTTGTGGGAGCGTGAGAGACTCACGTTTGGTATGTTGCCTCCCAGATGCAAGGGTACGTGATGTCTCGGATAGTGTTTTCCGGGTCCTTAAGGGGGAGGGGGAGCAGCCCCAAGTCGTGGTCCACATTGGCACTAACGACATAGGTAGAACATAGAACAATACAGCGCAGTACAGGCCCTTCGGCCCACGATGTTGCACCAAAACAAAAGCCATCTAACCTACACTATGCCATTATCATCCATATGTTTATCCAATAAACTTTTAAATGCCCTCAATGTTGGCGAGTTCACTACTGTAGCAGGTAGGGCATTCCACGGCCTCACTACTCTTTGCGTAAAGAACCTACCTCTGACCTCTGTCCTATATCTATTACCCCTCAGTTTAAAGTTATGTCCCCTCGTGCCAGCCATTTCCATCCGCGGGAGAAGGCTCTCACTGTCCACCCTATCCAACCCCATGATCATTTTGTATGCCTCTATTAAGTCTCCTCTTAACCTTCTTCTCTCCAACGAAAACAACCTCAAGTCCATCAGCCTTTCCTCATAAGATTTTCCCTCCATACCAGGCAACATCCTGGTAAGGGGACAAGGATGTCAGGCAGGCTTTCAGGGAGCTAGGATGGAAGCTCAGAACTAGAACAGAGTTGTTATCTCTGGGTTGTTGCCCGTGCCACGTGATAATGAGAGAGCAATTAAACACGTGGCTACAGGGATGGTGCAGGCGGGAGGGATTCAGATTTCTGGATAACTGGGGCTCTTTCTGTGGAAGGTGGGACCTCTACAGACAGGATGGTCTACATCTGAACCTGAGGGGCACAAATATCCTGGGGGGGAGATTTGTTAGTGCTCTTTGGGGGGGGGGGTTTAAACTAATGCAGCAGGGGCATGGGAACCTGGATTGTAGTTTTAGGGTACGGTAGAATGAGAGTAGAGGTCAGGAGCATAGATTTGACGTC
Source organism: Scyliorhinus torazame (assembly GCF_047496885.1). Taxonomy (NCBI): domain Eukaryota; kingdom Metazoa; phylum Chordata; class Chondrichthyes; order Carcharhiniformes; family Scyliorhinidae; genus Scyliorhinus; species Scyliorhinus torazame. Next base: position 159,014 of record NC_092707.1, on the reverse strand, counting down.
GCAGAAGGGGGCCAGTGTTCAGGTAGGTGGTTTGAAGTGTGTCTACCTCAATGCCAGGAGTATACGAAATAAGGTAGGGGAACTGGCAGCATGGGTTGGTACCTGGGACTTCGATGTTGTGGCCATTTCGGAGACATGGATAGAGCAGGGACAGGAATGGATGTTGCAGGTTCCGGGGTTTAGGTGTTTTAGTAAGCTCAGAGAAGGAAGCAAAAGAGGGGGAGGTGTGGCGCTGCTAGTCAAGAGCAGTATTACGGTGGCGGAGAGGATGCTAGTTGGGGACTCGTCTTCCGAGGTAGTATGGGCTGAGGTTAGAAACAGGAAAGGAGAGATCACCCTGTTGGGAGTTTTCTATAGGCCTCCAAATAGTTCTAGGGATGTAGAGGAAAGGATGGCGAGGATGATCCTGGATAAGAGCGAAAGTAACAGGGTAGTTATTATGGGCGACTTTAACTTTCCAAATATTGACTGGAAAAGATATAGTTCGAGTACATTAGATGGGTCGTTTTTTGTAGTGTGTGCAGGAGGGTTTCCTGACACAATATGTTGACAGGCCAACAAGAGGCGAGGCCACGTTGGATTTGGTTTTGGGTAATGAACCAGGCCAGGTGTTGGATTTGGAGGTAGGAGAGCACTTTGTGGACAGTGACCACAATTCGGTGACGTTTACGTTAGTGATGGAAAGGGATAAGTATACACTGCAGGGCAAGAGTTATAGCTGGGGGAAGGGCAATTATGATGCCATTAGACGTGACTTGGGGGGATAGGTTGGAGACGTAGGCTGCAAGTGTTGGGCACACTGGATAAGTGGAGCTTGTTCAAGGATCAGCTATTGCGTGTTCTTGATAAGTACGTAGTGGTCAGGCAGGGAGGAAGGCGTAGAGGAGGGAACCGTGGTTTACCAAAGAAGTGGAATCTCTTGTTAAGAGTAAGAAGGAGGCCTATGTGAAGATGAGGTGAGAAGTTTCAGTTGGGGCGATGGATAGTTACAAGGTAGCAAGGAAGGATCTAAAGAGAGAGCTAAGACGAGCAAGGAGGGGACATGAGAAGTATTTGGCAGGTAGGATCAAGGAAAACCCAAAAGCTTTCTATAGGTATGTCAGGAATAAGCGAATGACTAGGGTAAGAGTAGGACCAGTCAAGGACAGGGATGGGAAGTGGTGTGTGGAGTCTGAAGAGATAGGCGAGATACTAAATGAATATTTTTCGTCAGTATTCACTCAGGAGATAGATAATGTTGTGGAGGAGAATGCTGAGACCCAGGCAATTAGAATAGATGGCATTGAGGTACGTAGGGAAGAGGTGTTGGCAATTCTGGACAGGCTGAAAATAGATGTCCCCGGGGCCTGATGGGATTTATCCTAGGATTCTCTGGGAGGCCAGGGAAGAGATTGCTGGACCTTTGGCTTTGATTTTTATGTCATCATTGGCTACAGGAATAGTGCCAGAGGACTGGAGGATAGCAAATGTGGTCCCTTTGTTCAAAAAGGGGAGCAGAGACAACCCCGGCAACTATAGACCGGTGAGCCTCACGTCTGTAGTGGGTAAAGTCTTGGAGTGGATTATAAGAGACAAGATTTATAATCATCTAGATAGGAATAATATGATCAGGGATAGTCAGCATGGCGTTGTGAAGGGTAGGTCATGCCTCACAAACCTGATCGAGTTCTTTGAGAAGGTGACTGAACATGTAGACGAGGGTAGAGCAGTTGATGTGGTGTATATGGATTTCAGTAAAGCGTTTGATAAGGTTCTTAAGGGCAGCACGGTAGCATTGTGGATAGCGCAATTGCTTCACAGCTCCATGGTCCCAGGTTCGATTCCGGCTTGGGTCATTGTCTGTGCGGAGTCTGCACGTCCTCCCCGTGTCTGCGTGGGTTTCCTCCGGGTGCTCCGGTTTCCTCCCACAGTCCAAAGATGTGCGGGTTAGGTGAATTGGCCAATGATAAATTGCCCTTGGTGTTGGGTGGAGGTGTTGAGTTTGGGTATGGTGCTCTTTCCAAGAGCCGGTGCAGACTCAAAGGGCCGAATGGCCTCCTTCTGCACTGTAAATTCAATGATAATCTATGATTAATCTAGGACAAAGGTTCGGCACAACATCATGGGCCGAAGGGCCTGTTCTGTGCTGTATTTTCTATGTTCTATGTTCCCCACGGTAGGCTATTGCAGAAAATACGGAGGCTGGGGATTGAGGGTGATTTAGAGATGTGGATCAGAAATTGGCTAGCTGAAAGATGACAGAGGGTAGTGGTTGATGGGAAATGTTCAGAATGGAGTTCAGTTACAAGTGGCATACCACAAGGATCTGTTCTGGGGCCGTTGCTGTTTGTCATTTTTATCAATGACCTAGAGGAAGGCGCAGAAGGGTGGGTGAGTAAATTTGCAGACGACAATAAAGTCGGTGGTGTTGTCGACAGTGTGGAAGGATATAGCAGGTTACAGAGGGACATAGATAAGCTGCAGAGCTGGGCTGAGAGGTGGCAAATGGAGTTTAATGTAGAGAAGTGTGAGGTGATTCACTTTGGAAGGAATAACAGGAATGCGGAATATTTGGCTAATGGTAAAGTTCTTGGAAGTGTGGATGAGCAGAGGGATCTAGGTGTCCATGTACATAGATCCCTGAAAGTTGCCACCCAGGTTGATAGGGTGGTGAAGAAGGCCTATGGAGTGTTGGCCTTTATTGGTAGAGGGATTGAGTTCCGGAGTCGGGAGGTCATGTTGCAGCTGTACAAAACTCTGGTACGGCCACATTTGGAGTATTGCGTACAGTTCTGGTCACCGCATTATAGGAAGGACGTGGAGGCTTTGGAGCGGGTGCAGAGGAGATTTACCAGGATGTTGCCTGGTATGGAGGGAAAATCTTATGAGGAAAGGCTGATGGACTTGAGGTTGTTTTCGTTGGAGAGAAGAAGGTTAAGAGGAGACTTAATAGAGGCATACAAAATGATCAGGGGGTTAGATAGGGTGGACAGTGAGAGCCTTCTCCCGCGGATGGAAATGGCTGGCACGAGGGGACATAGCTTTAAACTGAGGGGTAATAGATATAGGACAGAGGTCAGTTCTTTACGCAAAGAGTGGTGAGGCCGTGGAATGCCCTACCTGCAACAGTAGTGAACTCGCCAACATTGAGGGCATTTAAAAGTTTATTGGATAAGCATATGGATGATAATGGCATAGCGTAGGTTAGATGGCTTTTGTTTTGGTGCAATATCGTGGGCCGAAGGGCCTGTACTGCGCTGTATTGTTCTATGTTCTATGAAAGGGGCAACACAGGTGGAGAAGGTAGTCAAGAATGCATACGGCATGTTGGAAGAAGGAACTGAAGGCACTGTTGCTAAGTTTGCAGATAATACAAAGATCTGTGGAGGAACAGGTAATATTGAGAAAACAAGGGGACTGCAGATGGGCTTGGGTCACTGTCTGTGCGGAGTCTGCACATCCTCCCCGTGTGTGCGTGAGTTTCCTCCGGGTGCTCCGGTTTCCTCCCAGTCCAAAGATGTGCAGGTTAGGTGGATTGGCCATGATAAATTGCCCTTCGTGTCCAAAATTGCCCTTAGTGTTGGGTGGGGTTGCTGGGTTATGGGGATATGGTAGAGGTGTTGACCTTGGGTAGGGTGCTCTTTCCAAGAGCCGGTGCAGACTCAATGGGCCGAATGGCCTCCTTCTGCACTGTAAATTCTATGCTATGATGAGAGTGGGCAGTGAAGTGCCAGATGGAATACAATGTGGAAAAGTGTGAGGTTATGCACTTTGGAAGGAGGAATGGAGGCATAGACCATTTTCTAAATGGGAAGATGCTTAGGAAATCAGAAGCACAAATGACTTGGGAGTCCTTGTTCATGATTCTCTTCAGGTTAACGTGCAGGTTCAGTCGGCAGTGAAGAAGGCAAATGCAATGTTAGCGTTCATGTTAAGAGGGCTAGAATACAAAGTATTTCTGAGGCTCCAGGAGACTCTGGTCAGACCCCATTTGGAGTATTGAGAGCAGTTTTGGGCCCCGTATCTAAAGATGTGCTGACCTTGGAAAGGGTCCAGAGGAGGTTCACAAGAATGACCCCTTGAATGAAGAGCTTGTCGTATGTGGAACGGTTGAGGACTCAGTCTGTACTTGTTGGGAGTTTGGAAGGATGAGGGGGGGGGGGATGAGGGGGGAATCTTATTGAAACTTACAGGATACTGCGAGGCCTGGATAGAGTGGACGTGGCGAGGATGTTTCCACTCGTAGGAAAACTAGAAGTAGAGGGCACAATTTCATACTAAAGGTACAATCCTTTAAAACAGAAATGAGGAATTTCTTCAATAAGGGGATCAGGGGTTATGGGGAAAAGGCAGGAGAATGTGGATGAGAAAAGTATCAGCCATGATTCAATGGCAGAGCAGACACGATGGGCCAAGTGGCGTAATTCTGCTCCTTATGGAGTCTATTCAGCCTCACATAGCTAACATCCTCCAGACCAGGCAACGTCCTGGTAAACATTCTCCAGACCAGGCAACATCCTGGTAAACCTCCTCTGCACCCTCCAAAGAACATAAGAACGAGGAGTAGGCCATCTGGCCCCTCGAGCCTGCTCCGCAATTCAATGAGATCATGGCTGATCTTTTGTGGACTCAGCTCCACTTTCCGGCCCGAACACCATAACCCTTAATCCCTTTATTCTTCAAAAAACTATCTATCTTTATCTTAAAAACATTTAATGAAGGAGCCTCTACTGATTCACTGGGCAAGGAATTCCATAGATTCACAACCCTTTGGGTGAAGAAGTTCCTCCTAAACTCAGTCCTAAATCTACTTCCCCTTATTTTGAGGCTATGCCCCCTAGTTCTGCTTTCACCCACCAGTGGAAACAAGCTGCCCGCATCTATCCTATCTATTCCCTTCATAATCTTATATGCTTCTATAAGATCCCCCCTCATCCTTCTAAATTCCAACGAGTACAGTCCCAGTCTACTCAACCTCTCCTCGTAATCCAACTCCTTCAGCTCTGGGATTAACCTAGTGAATCTCCTCTGTACACCCTCCAGTGCCAGTACGTCCTTTCTCAAGTAAGGAGACCAAAACTGAACAAAATACTCCAGGTGTGGCCTCACTAACACCTTATACAATTGCAGCAGAACCTCCCTAGTCTTAAACTCCATCCCTCTAGCAATGAAGGACAAAATTCCATTTGCCTTCTTAATCACCTGTTGCACCTGAAAACCAACTTTTTGCGACTCATGCACTAGCACACCCAGGTCTCTCTGCACAGCAGCATGTTTTAATATTTTATCATTTAAATAATAATCCCTTTTGCTGTTATTCCTACCAAAATGGATAACCTCACATTTGTCAACATTGTATTCCATCTGCCAGACCCTAGCCCATTCACTTAGCCTATCCAAATCCCTCTGCAGACTTCCAGTATCCTCTGCACTTTTTGCTTTACCACTTATCTTAGTGTCGTCTGCAAACTTGGACACATTGCCCTTGGTCCCCAACTCCAAATCATCTATGTAAGTTGTGAACAGTTGTGGGCCCAACACTGATCCCTGAGCGACACCACTAGCTACTGATTGCCAACCAGAGAAACACCCATTAATCCCCACTCTTTGCTTTCTATTAATTAACCAATCCTCTATCCATGCTACTACTTTCCCCTTAATGCCATGCATCTTTATCTTCTGCAACAACCTTTTGTGTGGCACCTTGTCAAAGGCTTTCTGGAAAACCAAATATACCACATCCATTGGCTCCCCGTTATCTACCGCACAGTTAATGTCCTCAAAAAATTCCACTAAATTAGTTAGGCACGACCTGCCCTTTATGAACCCATGCTGCATCTGCCCAATGTGACAATTTCTATCCAGATGCCTCGCTATATTTCTTCCTTGATGTTAAGATTCCAGCATCTTCCCTACGACCGAAGTCAAGTTACTGGCCTTTAATTACCCGCTTTTTGAAACAGTGGTGTCACGTTTGCTAATTTCCAATCTGCCGGGACCACCCCAGAGGCTATTGAATTTTGGTAAATCACCACTAGTGCATTTGCAATTTCCCTAGCCATCTCTTTTAGCACTCTGGGATGCATTCCATCAGGTCCAGGAGACCCAAAAAACCTGTTCAGTTCCTCAGCCATTTCCTCATCTCCCATTATCAAATCTCCCTTCTCATCCTCTGAAGGACCAATATTTACCTTAGCCACTCTTTTTTGTTTGATGTATTTGTAGAAACTTTTACTATCTGTTTTTATATTCTGAACAAGTTTACTCTCATAATCTATCTTACTCTTCTTTATAGCTTTTTTTAGTAGCTTTCTGTTGCCCCCTAAAGATTTCCCAGTCCACTGATCTTTGCTACTTTGTATGTTTTTTCCTTCAATTTGATACTCTCCCTTATTTCCTTCGATATCCACGGTCGAATTTCCCTCTTACCGTCCTTCCTTTTTGTTGGTATAAACCTTTGCTGAGCACTGAAAAATCACTTGGAAGGTTCTCCACTGTTCCTCAACTGTTTCACTATAAAGTCTTTGCTCCCAGTCTACCTTAGCTAGTTCTTCTCTCATCCCATTGTAATCTCCTTTGTTTGAGCACAAAAGACTAGTGCTTGATTTTACCTTCTCACCCTCCATCTGTATTTTAAATTCCACCATATTGTGATCGCTCCTTCCGAGAGGATCCCTAACTATGAGATCCTGAATCAATGCTGTCTCATTACACAGGACCAGATCTAGGACCGCTTGTTCCCTCGTAGGTTCCATTACATACTGTTCTAGGACACTATCGCGGATACATTCTATAAACTCCTCCTCAAGGCTGCCTTGACCGACCTGGTTAAACCAATCAACATGTAGATTAAAATCCCCCATAACTGCTGTACCATTTCTACATGCATCTGTTATTTCTTTGTTTCTGCCCCACCAGAATGTTACTATTTGGTGGCCTATAGATTACTCCTATCAGTGACTTTTTCGCCTTACTATTCCTGATTTCCACCCAAATGGATTCAACCTTATCCTCCACAGCACCTATGTCATCCCTGACTGTTGCCCGGATGTCATCCTTAAATAACAGAGCTACACCACCACCCTTACCATTCACTCTGTCCTTCCGAAAAGTTTGATACCCTCGGATATTTAACTCCCAGTCGTGACCATCCTTTAACCATGTTTCAGTAATGGCCACTAAATCATAGTCATTCACGATGATTTGCGCCATCAACTCATTTACCTTATTCCGAATACTACGAGCATTCAGGTAAAGTACACTTATGTTGGCTTTTTTACCTCTGTTCTGAATCTTAACACCTCGATCAGTAACCTCTCCTAAGTTATATTTCCTCTTAACCCTTCTCCTAATTTTCCTTGTCGTCGAACCCATATCTTCATGTAACAACCTGCCGCGTCGCTTACCATTAATATTTTCACTTCCCGTTTTATTTATTTTAGTATTCCTGGTCCTATTCACTGAGCTCCCCTCAGTCACTGTACCTTGTACTGTCGCCCTTTTTGATTATGGCTTCTCTGCCTTACACCTTTCCCCTTACTGCCTTTTATTTCTGTCCCTGTTTTACTACCTTCCAACTTCCTGCATCGGTTCCCACCCCCCTGCCACATTAGTTTAAACTCTCCCCAACAGCTCTAGCAAACACCCCCCTAGGACATCGGTTCCAGTCCTGCCCAGGTGCAGACCGTCCGGTTTGTACTGGTCCCACCTCCCCCAGAACCGGTTCCAATGTCCCCGGAATTTGAATCCCTCCCTCTTGCACCATCTCTCGAGCCACGTATTCATCCTCTGTCCTGACATTCCTACTCTGACTAGCCCGTGGTACTGGTAGCAATCCTGAGATTACTATCTATGAGGTCCTACTTTTTAGTTTAAGTCCTAGCTCCCTAAATTCAGCTTGTAGGACCTCATCCTGTTTTTTTCCTATATCGTTGGTGCCTATGTGCACCACGACAGCTGGCTGTTCACCCTCCCTCCCTCAGAATGTCCTGCAGCCGCTCCGAGACATCCTTGACCCTTGCACCAGGGAGGCAACATACCATCCTGGAGTCTCGATTGCGTCCGCAGAACCGCCTGTCTATTCCCCTTACAATTGAGTCCCCTATCACTATAGCCCTGTCATTCTTCTTCCTGCCCAGCTACGCAGCAGAGCCAGCCACGGTGCCATGAACCTGGCTGCTGCTGCCTTCCCCTGGTGAGCCATCTCCCTCAACAGTATCCAAAGCGGGATATCCGTTTTGCAGGGAGATGACCGCAGAGGACACCTGCACTGCCTTCCTACTCTTGCTCGGTCTTTTGGTCACCCATTTTCTATCTCCCTCAGTACCTTTCACCTGCGGTGTGACAAACTCGCTAAACGTGCTATCCATGACGTCCTCAGCATCGCGGATGCTCCAAAGTGAGTCCATCCGCAGCTCCAGAGCCGTCAAGCGGTCTAACAGGAGCTGCAACTGGACACACTTCTTGCACGTGAAGGAGCCAGGGACAGTGGACGTGTCCCTGAGCTCCCACATTGCACATGAGGAGCATGACAGGGGTCTGATATCCTGCATGTCTTAAACCTTCGGTTAACTTCAACAACTACAATTTCAACAAAAAAAACAGAAAAAATAAATAAATATACCAATGAAAAGAAACAACAGAAACACTACTTACCAGGGATAAAAAGCACTTCCTCCCCACGCAGCTTCGAATTCCCACCTAGATTCAAATTCCCAAACTCACTCTTTGCTGTGTCTCTCCTGGCTCTGTCTTCTCTCTGACTCACTGGGAGAACTCACTGGGAGTGAGTTACAAGTTCCCCTTTTTAAACTGTCCTGAATTGACTCCCCTCCGCCACCTGCTTTTAGATCAAGGTTGATTTAAGTGACTGACACTTAACTGCCAACCAGTTGTGAGTGGGTGGGGCAGCCCTTGTTAACCTACACTGCACAATACTAGCTTAATTTAAATTAATTTAAACTCCTGAAATTTAAAAGGAGCTGCCTTACTGATTTAATTCAATTCAATTCCCACCTAAATTCAAATTCCCAAACTCACTCTTTGCTGTGTCTCACTCCTGGCTCGGTCTTCTCTCTGGCTCACTGGGACAACTCACTGTTCACTGTAGAATCTCTGTTCCAAAGCCTCCACATTCTTCTGGTAGTCCTGCGACAAGAATTAAGACCATAAGACATAGGAGCGGAAGTAAGGCCATTCGGCCCATCGAGTCCACTCCACCATTCAATCATGGCTGATTTCTACTCCATTTACCTGCCCTCTCTCCATAGCCCTTAATTCCTCGAGAAATCAATAATTTATCAACTTCTGTCTTAAAGACACGCAATGTCCCGGCCTCCACCACCCTCTCTGGCAATGAATTCCAGACCCACCACTCTCTGGCTGAAGAAATTTCTCCCCAACTCTGTTCTAAAGTGACTCCCTTTTATTCTAAGGCTGTGCCCCCAGGTCCTAGTCTCCCCTAATGGAAACAACTTCCCTACATCCACCCTATCTAAGCCATTCATTATCTTGTAAGTTTCTATTACATCTCTCCTCAACTCCAATGAATATAATCCCAGGATCCTCAGACGTTCATCGTATGTTAGGCCTACCATTCCTGGGATCATCCGTGTGAATCTCCGCTGGACCCGCTCCAGTGCCTGTGGGGCCCAAAATTGCTCAGTATTCTAAATGGGGCCTAACTAATGCTTTATAAAGCTTCAGAAGTACATCCCTGCTTTTATATTCCAAGCCTCGAGAGAAATGACATGCTCCGAAGGAAAGCAAATGGGAATGTCTGCATTTATAAGCAAAAGTAATTGTGTATAAAAGGTAAGGACATGCTGTTGCGACTATACAAGGCATTGGTAAGACAGCACTTTGGGCTAATGGTGCACTTTTGGTCCCCTTATTCAAGACAAGATGTAATGGCATTGGAGGAATGTTCAGAGGAGGTTCATTAGATTGATCCCAGGGATATCACATGAGAAATTCAAGTTTTGACCCACGAGGGGAGATCTAATTGTGGTATACAAGATGCTAAAAGGTATGGATGGACATGGAGCTGATGCATCTTCTTGTGGGGCATTCCAAACTGGGTCATAGTTTTAGAATAAGAGGTAGCAAATTTAAAACAGAGGAAAAACTACTTCTCCAAGAGTTGTGAATCTGTGGAATTTGCTACCCCAGAGTGCAGTGGATGTAGGGACAGTGAGTAAATTTAAAGAGCAAGACAGATTTTTTAAATTGGTAATGGGGTGAAGGGTTATGGAGGAAGTTGACACCAAGATGGGATCAGCCATGATTACATTAAGGGTGTTTAGGCTCTTCTAAACCTACTCCTGCTTCTAGGTCACATGTTCTAGGGAGGTGCTCTGGCTGATTTCACAATGCAGCTCTTGGTCTGGAACATTGTAGGTAGCACATGAGAAACACAGATGGGCCAAATGGTCTAATTCTGCTCCTATATCTTATGAACTTATAAGCTCCAACCTCCCCATCAACAAGTTACCACTCTTGCAGCTGCATAAAGATGGCCTTAATTAGAATGTATATCCTGTGATAATGGTGAAATTTTCTTAACCGTCATGGCTTTTGACATTGTTGGTTAACAAACTTCAACATTATCCCATTGGCCTACTCCATCTTATCCTTGGACATCTCCCATTTTCCACAAACAGTAATAATCTTGTCACAAGTAGGCTTACATTGACAAAGTAATGAAGTTGGGTCTCTACCCCTTCAATTTGATTCTCAGGTACTTGAATAAGGCATCATTTCCTCCAGTTAATATTCAAGATTATGGCATTTGCACCACCACAACTTCATATCAATTCTATTTCCCTTCCCACAGTTATGTGTTTTGTTGAAACCTTGATTTGCCACGGGTTTAAAAAAAAGTCAATATGTCATGGCTAAGGCAATGAACTGAAGGCAGGTGCGTCATCATGTGGCCATTAAAAGCTACTTTACAATATTGAAACAGATTATAATTCAAATCTGAAGACTGCATTGCAGGTACCTTTCCATTTTAGAATAAATTTACCCAAGAGGCCAGAATAAGCTTGCAACAATTTTATTTTGAATGACATGGGAACACACTTTAATGAACTTAAGCTAAAGGCAAGACAACTACCCACAACAATGAAGCTAAGTACAACAGTAGTTTAACAAGTGCCCCCTCTCAGACGCAATACCAAATGCAAAGTTGATTCTTTCTGGATGTTGTAGTCAGACAGGGTGCGACCATCTTCCAGTTGTTTGCCTGCAAAAATCAAACGTTGCTGATCAGGTGGGATGCCTTCTTTATCTTGAATCTTGGCCTTGACATTTTCAATGGTGTCACTGGGCTCCACTTCAAGGGTGATGGTCTTGCCAGTCAGAGTTTTCACAAAGATCTGCATGCCACCTCGGAGGCGCAGTACCAAATGCAAAGTCGACTCTTTCTGAATGTTGTAGTCAGACAGGGTGCGACCATCTTCCAATTGTTTGCCAGCAAAGATCAAACGTTGCTGATCAGGTGGGATGCCTTCTTTATCTTGAATTTTGGCCTTGACATTTTCAATGGTGTCACTGGGCTCAACCTCCAAAGTTATTGTCTTGCCGGTCAGAGTTTTCACAAAGATCTGCATGCCCCCTCTCAGACGCAATACCAAATGCAAAGTTGATTCTTTCTGGATGTTGTAGTCAGACAGGGTACGCCCATCTTCCAGTTGTTTGCCTGCAAAAATCAAACGTTGCTGATCAGGTGGGATGCCTTCTTTATCTTGAATCTTGGCCTTGACATTTTCAATGGTGTCACTGGGCTCCACTTCAAGGGTGATGGTCTTGCCAGTCAGAGTTTTCACAAAGATCTGCATGCCACCTCTGAGACGCAGTACCAAATGCAAAGTCGACTCTTTCTGAATGTTGTAGTCAGACAGGGTGCGTCCTTCTTCCAGTTGTTTGCCAGCAAAGATCAAACGTTGCTGATCAGGTGGGATGCCTTCTTTATCTTGAATCTTGGCCTTGACATTTTCAATGGTGTCACTGGGCTCAACCTCAAGAGTTATGGTCTTGCCAGTCAGGGTTTTCACAAAGATCTGCATGTTCTGAAAAGGAAGAAACCAGAGTCACCACTTGGATAGTCGAAACAAAAAACTCTTGAATTGATACAGAGAAACAAGTACTCAATTTTAAAACTATCCACATTAACTTTACCCTTTTGCACCATCTACCCTGTCAACACCCAGTATGAGCAAGGCTTTATTGAAGGATTCCTGTGGCTACCCAAACCGAACACGACTACATAGAGAAAGGTGAAACTGCAGCTTTTAATGACGACTCACCAACTGTACAAGTCAAAATTAAACTGGCTCCGGCCCCCCCCCCGCGGCGTCTGAGAGACTGAGACAGACTGCGCAGCCGCGACCATTGTGACGCGATGGCCCCGCCCCTCCACTGGCCGTGACGCGTCCGTCTGAGCCCACCCCCAATGACGCGCCGGGCCCCCACCCGGCCGTGACGCAGCTGACCCGTGCGCGCCATGACATTCTAACCCTGCCCAAATGACGCACCGGCCCCGCCGCGATTTGCGAAGTCTCGCGGGAGTGCCGGGCCGGGGAGAAGCTGCGTCACCGACGCCGCCGCCATTTTCCCTCCATTTCAGTGAAAGAAGCGGAGCCATTCCCAGAACCCCAACCGCCCGGGGCCCCCCGGGGAATAAACAGACTCCGGCACTGACTGAGCCCCCTCCCCGCGGACCCCCTCCCCGCCGCCCCGCAACGTCTGCAGCCAAAACACATGCCCGCCCCGCGGGGGACTCACCGCGCTGCGCCTGTGTGGGGCTGGGTGTCGGGCTGTGGGTGCTGCTGACGGGCTCTCTCTCTCTCTCTCTCTCTCGCGCTCTGACTGTCTCTGTCTCTCGCTGCCGCCGCTCCGAGAAATGGCGCCGCGCTCCCGGCGCCGCCTTTATATCCGCGCCGCGCCCGGGACTACTTTCCGGAACTACATCCCGGGACGCCCCGCCCCCCCTCACCCCCTCCCCCCGCCCCGCCCCCCCTCACCCCCTCCCCCCGCCCCGCCCCCCCTCACCCCCTCCCCCCGCCCCGCCCCCTCCCCCCCGCCCCCCCCTCACTCCCCCTCCTCACTCCCCCTCAAACACTCAGCCCCCCCCCCCCGGATTCCGCCACCGAACCCCCGCCGCCATCTCCCGCCGCCAAACACAGGCGCAGGAACCGCGGAGCCGGAGTGAGAGGGCGGAAAGTTCCAGAAAGAGGGGGGAGGGGGGGGGGGGGAATGAGGGGATGGATGGGGGAGGGGGGAATGAGGGGATGGATGGGGGGGAATGAGGGGATGGATGGGGGGGAATGAGGGGATGGATGGGGGAGGGGGGAATGAGGGGATGGATGGGGGGGAATGAGGGGATGGATGGGGGGGAATGAGGGGATGGATGGGGGGGAATGAGGGGATGGATGGGGGGGGGGAATGAGGGGTTGGATGGGGGGGGGGGAATGAGGGGATGGATGGGGGGGGAATGAGGGGATGGGTGGGGGAGGGGGAATGAGGGGATGGATGGGGGGGAATGAGGGGATGGATGGGGGGGAATGAGGGGATGGATGGGGGGGGGGAATGAGGGGTTGGATGGGGGGGGGGAATGAGGGGTTGGATGGGGGGGGGAATGAGGGGATGGATGGGGGGGGGGAATGAGGGGTTGGATGGGGGGGGGGGAATGAGGGGATGGATGGGGGGGGGAATGAGGGGATGGGTGGGGGAGGGGGAATGAGGGGATGGATGGGGGGGAATGAGTGGATGGATGGGGGGGAATGAGGGGATGGATGGGGGGGGGGAATGAGGGGTTGGATGGGGGGGGGGAATGAGGGGTTGGATGGGGGGGGGAATGAGGGGATGGATGGGGGAGGGGGGAATGAGGGGATGGATGGGGGGGAATGAGGAGATGGATGGGGGGGAATGAGGGGTTGGATGGGGGAGGGGGGAATGAGGGGATGGATGGGGGGGGGAATGAGGGGATGGATGGGGGAGGGGGGAATGAGGGGATGGATGGGGGGGGGAATGAGGGGATGGATGGGGGGGAATGAGGGGATGGATGGGGGGGGGGAATGAGGGGTTGGATGGGGGGGGGAATGAGGGGATGGATGGGGGAGGGGGGAATGAGGGGATGGATGGGGGGGAAATGAGGGGATGGATGGGGGGGAATGAGGGGATGGATGGGGGAGGGGGGAATGAGGGGATGGATGGGGGGGAATGAGGGGATGGATGGGGGGGAATGAGGGGTTGGATGGGGGAGGAGGGAATGAGGGGATGGATGGGGGGGAATGAGGGGATGGATGGGGGAGGGGGGGATGAGGGGATGGATGGGGGGGAATGAGGGGATGGATGGGGGAGGGGGGAATGAGGGGATGGATGGGGGGGGGAATGAGGGGATGGATGGGGGGGAATGAGCGGATGGATGGGGGGGAATGAGGGGATGGATGGATGGGGGGAATGAGGGGATGGATGGGGGGGGGGAATGAGGGGATGGATGGGGGGGGGGGAATGAGGGGATGGATGGGGGGGGGATGAGGGGATGGATGGGGGGGGAATGAGGGGATGGATGGGGGGGAATGAGGGGATGGATGGGGAGGGGGAATGAGGGGATGGATGGGGGGGAATGAGGGGATGGATGGGGGGGAATGAGGGGATGGATGGATGGGGGGGAATGAGGGGATGGATGGATGGGGGGAATGAGGGGATGTATGGGGGGGAATGAGGGGATGGATGGGGAGGGGGGAATGAGGGGATGGATGGGGGGGGGAATGAGGGGATGGATGGGGGGGAATGAGGGGATGGATGGGGGGGAATGAGGGGATGGATGGGGGAGGGGGGAATGAGGGGATGGATGGGGGGGAATGAGGGGATGGATGGATGGGGGGGAATAAGGGGATGGATGGGGGGGGGAATGAGGGGATGGATGGGGAATGAGTGGATGGATGGGGGGGAAAGGGGATGGATGAGGGGGGAATGAGGGGATGGATGGGGGTGAGGGGTGGATGGGGAGGGGATGGATGGGGGAGGGGTCGGGAGGGGATGGATGGGGGGGGAATGAGGGGATGGATGGGGGGAGGGGTGGATGGGATGGGGAGGGGATGGAGGGGGAGGGGATGGATGGGGGGAGGGAATGGAGGGGGAGGGGATGGATTGGGGGGGATGAGTGGATTGGGGGGAATAATGAGGGGATTGGGGGGGGAATGAGGTTTTTTTTGGGGGGGAAATGAGGGGATTTGGGGGGGAATGAGGGCATTTGGGGGGATTGGGGGGAATAATGAGGGGATTGGGGGGGAATGAGGATTTGGGGGGAAATGAGGGGATTTGGGGGGGAATGAGGGCATTTGGGGGGGATTGGGGGGAATAATGAGGGGATTGGGGGGGGAATGAGGATTTGGGGGGGGAATGAGGGGATTTGGGGGGATGAGGGGATTGGGGGGGGAATGAGGATTTGGGGGGGGAATGAGGGGATTTGGGGGGATGAGGGGATTGTGGGGGGGAATGAGGGGATTGGGGGAATAATGAGGGGATTTGGGGGGAATGGGGATTTGGGGGGGGAATGAGGGGATGGATGGATGGGGGGAATGAGGGGATGGATGGATGGGGGGAATGAGGGGATGGATGGGGGGGAATGAGGGGATGGATGGGGGGGAATGAGGGGATGGATGGATGGGGGGTAATGAGGGGATGGATGGGGGGGTAATGAGGGGATGGATGGGGGGGAGAATGGGGATGGATGGGGGTGAATGAGGGGATGGATGGGGGAATGAGGGGATGGATGGGGGGGAATGAGGGGATGGATGGGGGGGGAATGAGGGGATGGATGTGGGGGTGGATGGGGAGGGGATGGATGGGGGGGACTGAGGGGATGGATGGGGGTGAGGGTGGATGGGATGGGGATGGATGGGGGAGGGGATGGAGTGGGAGGGGGTGGATGGGGGGGATAGAGGGGGGGATGAGGGGATTGGGAATAATGAGGGGATTGGGGGGGAATGAGGGGATTTGGGGGTGGGATTGGGGGGGATGAGGGGATTTGGGGGGGAATGAGGGGATTTGGGGGGGAATGAGGGGATTGGGGGGATAAGGGTATTGGGGGGATTGGGGGGGAATGAGGGGATTGGGGGGAATAATGAGGGGTTTGGGGGGGAATGAGGGGATTTGGGGGGAATGAGGGGATTGGGGGGATGAGGGGATTGGGGGGAATAATGAGGGGATTGGGGGATTTGGGGGGAATGAGGGGATTTGGGGGGGAATGAGGGGATTTGGGGGGGAATGAGGGGATTTGGGGGGGATTGAGGGGATTTGGGGGGGATTGGGGGGGAATGAGGGGATTGGGGGGGGGATGAGGGGATTTGGGGGGGAATGAGGGGAATTGGGGGGGAATGAGGGGATTGGGGGGAATGAGGGGATTGGGGGAAAGAGGGGATTGGGGGAATGAGGGGATTGGGGGGAATGAGGGGATTGGGGGGAATGAGGGGATTTGGGGGGGGGGAAATGAGGGGATTTGGGGGGGAATGAGGGGATTTGTGGGGGGTGAAGGGATTTGGGGGGAATGAGGGGATTTGGGGGGGAATGAGGGGATTTGGGGGGGAATGAGGGGATTTGGGGGGAATATGGGGATTTGGGGGGGAATGAGGGGATTTGGGGGGGAATGAGGGGATCGGGGGGGTAATGAGGGGAATGGGGGAATGAGGGGATTGGGGGGGAATGAGGGGATTTGGAGGGAATGGGGATTTGGGGGGGACTGGGGATTGGGGGGGGAATGAGGGGATTTGGGGGGGAATGAGGGGCTGGGGGGGAATGAGGGGATGGGGGGGATGAGGGGATTGGGGGGGGAATGAGGGGATTTGGGGGGGGAATGAGGGGATTGGAGGGGGAATGAGGTGATTGGGGGGGAATGAGTGGATTGGGGGGGAGGGATGAGGGGATTTTGGGGGGGAATGAGGGGATTTGGGGGTGGGAATGAGCCGATTTGGGGGAATGAGGGGATTTGGGGAATGGGGATTTGGGGGGGAATGGGGATTTTGGGGGGAAATGAGGGGATTGGGGGGGAATGAGGGAATTTGGGGGGGAATGAGGGGATTTGGGGGGAGGAGGGAGGGGAGGGGGGAATAGGGAGGGGGGGAATAGGGGAGGGGGGGAGGGGGGAAGGAGGGGAGGGGAGGGGGGGAATAGGGAGGGGGGGAATAGGGGAGGGGGGGAGGGGGGAAGGAGGGGAGGGGGGAATGAGGGGAGGGCAGGGGGGAATGGGGAGGGAGGGGGGGAATGAGGGGAGGTGGGGAATGAGGGAGGGAATGGGTAGGGAGGGGGAAGCGAATGGGGGGAGGTGTGGAATAAGGACGGGGGGCAGGGAATGAAGGAGGGTATGAGGGGGAAGGGAGTGGGAGGGAGGTTATGGGGAGAATGAGGGGGGGGAAAGGGTTGGGTGATCTGTCATTGCCAAGGTGTTGGGATGCCAGGTTGCCGGGGGGGGGGCGGGGGGGGGGACCTCAAGGATCCCAGAAGAGGTAAGTGCGGGGGGGGGAGTCCAGAGGCCACGGTGGGGGTGCTGAGGGCGTCAAATTATTGGTGCCACCTTTAACATTGGTGCCCGGTCTTCCTGAGCTGCGGCCTTGAAGGGAAGTTCCTCGTCGAGACCAAAAACAGCAAAATGCCGGCGAATAGCCGGGTTTCACCAAAGAGAAGGAATTGGTGGGTGTTGAGTCTGGAGAAGGGTGTGTAGATAGCCTGGGTCACATTGAGAGCCAAAAAGACAAGGTGTTGGGCGTCATGAAAAATATTAAGGTGGAATTAAGAAATGTGAGGTAATGCATTTTGGAAGGCCTAATGCAGGTAGGGAATATACAGTGAATGGTAGAACCCTCAAGACTATATTTTTTTTAAAATTTAGAGCACCCAGTTCATTTTTTCCAATTAAGGGGCAATTTGGCGTGTTCAATCCACCTACCTTGCACATCTTTGGGTTGTGGGGGCGAAACCCACGCAAACACGGGGAGAATGTGCAAACTCCACACAGGTAGTGACCCAGAGCTGGGATCGAACCTGGGACCTCGACGCTGTGCTACCAGTGCGCCAACGTGCTGCCCGAACCCTCAACACTATTGACAGTCAGAGAGATCTAGGTGTACAGGTCCACAGGTCACTGAAAGTGGCAACACAGGTGGAGAAGGTAGTCAAGAAGGCAGACGGCATGCTTGCCTTCATTGGCCAGGGCATTGAGTATAAAAATTGGCAAGTCATGTTGCAGCTGTATAGAACCTTAGTTCGGCCACACTTGGAGTACAGTGTTCAATTCTGGTTGCCACACTACCAGAAGGATGTGGAGGCTTTAGAGGGGGTGCAGAAGAGATTTACCAGGATGTTGCCTGGTATGGACGGCATTAGCTATGAGGAGATGTTGAATGAACTCGGTTTGTTCTCACTGGAACGACGGAGGTTGAGGGGCGACCTGATAGAGGTCTACAAAATAATGAGGGGCATCGACAGAGTGAATAGTCAGAGGCTTTTTCCCAGGGTAGAGGGGTCAATTACTAGGGGACATAGGTTTAAGGTGCGAGGGGCAAGGTTTAGAGTAGATGTACAAGGCAAGTTTTTTACACAGAGGGTAGTGGGTGCCTGGAACTCGCTGCCGGAGGAGGTGGTGGAAGCAGGGACGATAGTGACGTTTAAGGGGCATCTTGACAAATACATGAATAGGATGGGAATAGAGGGATACGGACCCAGGAAGTGTAGAAGATTTTAGTTTCGACGGGCAGCATGGTCGGTGCGGGGTTGGAGGGCCGAAGGCCTTTTCCTGTGCTGTAATTTTCTTTGTTCTTTGTTCTTTCTTTGTTCTTTGCGTTGAGCTTCACTGGAACATTGCAGCAGGCCAAGGACAGGAATGTGGGCATGGGATCAGGGTCTTGTGTTGAAATGGCAAGACCCTGTTGCAGCTGTATAGAACCTTAGTTCGGAAGGTGAGGATCCTGAATGCGCACAGACCGAAGGTGCTCAGCAAAGCGATCACCTAGTCTGCCTTTGGTCTCTCCGATATAGAGGAGACCACATTGGGAGCAGCGATTGCAATAGACCAAATTGGAAGAGGTGCAAGTGAAACACTGCTTAACCTGGAATGAGTGTTTTGGGCCTGGGATGTTAAGCATGGAAGAGGTAAAGGGGCAGGTGTTACACCTTCTGCGATTGCATGGGAAGGTCCCATGGGTGATGGGAGAGGTGTTGGGTATGGTGGAGGAGTGGACTAGATTGTCTCGGAGGGAACGGTCTCTGCGGAATGCTGACAGAGGCAGTGAAGGGAAGATGTGTTTGGTGGTGGCCTCACGCTGGAGTTGGCGAAAATGTCGGACGTTTATGCTTTGCATACGGAGGCTGGTGGGGTGAAATGTGAGAACGAGGGGGACTCTATCTTTGTTCTGGGAGAGAGGGGAGGGGGCGAGGGTAGTGGCGTGGGAGATGGACCGCACACTGTTGAGGGCCCTGTCAACAACTAGGTGGGAAATCACGGTTGCGGAAGAAGGAACACATTTTCGAAGCACCATTTTAGAAAGTGGCATCATCGGAGCAAATGTGACCGAGGCGAAGGAGCTGAGAGAAAGGGATGGAGTCCTTACAGGGTGTAGGGTGCGAAGAGCTGTAGTCCAGATAGCTGTGGGAGTCAGTGAGCTTGGAGTGGATATTAGTAGATAGTCTATTGCCGGAAATGGAGACAGAAAGATCAAGGAAGGGAAGGGAAGTGTCTGAGATGGACCAGGTGGAAGGGTGGAAACTGGAAGCGAAGTTGACAAATTTTTCCAGGTCCGGACGAGAGCATGGAGCGGCACCAAAATAGTCATCAATGTATCGGTAAAGGAGTTGTGGGTGGGGCCCGGATAGGCCTGGAACAAGGAATGTTCTATATGCCCCATAAAAAGGCAAGCGTAGCTATGTCCCATTGCTACACCTTTAATTTGGAGAAAATGGGATGAGTTAAAGGAGAAGTTGCTGAGAGATAGAACGAGTTCAGCCAGGTGGAGGAGAGTGGTGGTGGATGGGAATTGTCGGGTCTCTTTTCGAGAAAGAAGCGAAGAGCTCTCAGGCCATCCTGGTGTGGGATGGAGGTGTAGAGGGATTGCACATCCATGGTGAGTAGGAGGCGGTTAGGGCCCGCGGACTGGAAGCTGGCAATATGACGCAGGGCATCAGTGGAATCCCGGATAGAGGTGGGGAGGGAATGGACCAGAGGAGTGAGGATGGAATCAAGATAAGAGGAAATAAGTTTGGTGGGGCAGGAGCATGCTGACACTGGGGCAGGAGCATGCTGACACAGTGGGCAGGGGCATGCTGACACTGGGGCAGGGGCATGCTGACACTGGGGCAGGGGTATGCTGACACTGGGGCAGGGGCATGCTGACACTGGGGCAGGAGCATGCTGACACTGGGGCAGGGGCATGCGGACACTGGGGCAGGGGCATGCTGACACTGGGGCAGGGGCATGCTGACACTGGGGCAGGGGCATGCTGACACTGGGGCAGGGGCATGCTGACACAGTGGGCAGGGGCATGCTGACACTGGGGCAGGGGCATGCTGACACTGGGGCAGGGGCATGCTGACACTGGGGCAGGGGCATGCTGACACGATGGGCCGGGACCGTCCTTTTTGTGGATTTTGGGTACTAGGTAATAGCGGGGGCCTTTCACATCTTTTGTTCTCTCTGGGGACTGCCAATAGCACTCTTTCCCTTGGCTGACTGGCAGAAAGCAGAGAGTGGGGATAAAGGTCTTTTTCAGGTTGGCAGCCGGTGACTAGTGGTGTGCCTCAGGGGTCTGTGCTGGGACCACAACTTTTCACAATATACATTAATGATCTGGAAGAAGGAACTGAAGGTACTGTTGCTAAGTTTGCAGATGATACAAAGATCTGTGGATGGACAGGTAGTATTGAGGAAACGGGGGCTGAAGAAGGACTTGGAACAGCTAGGAGAGTGGGCAATGAAGTGGCAGATGGAATACAATGTGGAAAAGTGTGAGGTTATGCACTTTGGAAGGAGGAATGGAGGCATAGACTATGTTCTAAATGGAAAGATGCTTAGGAAATCAGAAGCACAAAGGGACTTGGGAGTCCTTGTTCACGATTCTCTTAAGGTTAATGTGCAGGTTCAGTCGGCAGTCAGGGATGCAAATGCAATGTTAGCATTCATGTCGAGAGGGCTAGAATACAAGATCAGGGATGTACTTCTGAGGCTGTATAAGGCTCTGGTCAGACCCCATTTGGAGTATTGTGAGCAGTTTTGGGCCCCGTACCGAAGAAACGATGTGCTGGCCTTGGAAAGGGTCCAGAGGAGGTTCACAAGAATGATTCCTTGAATGAAGAGCTTGTCGTATGAGGAACGGTTGAGGACTCTGGGTCTGTACTCGTTGGAGTTTAGAAGGATAAGGAGGATCTTATTGAAACGTACAAGATACTGCGAGGCCTGGATAGAGTGGACGTGGAGAGGATGATTCCACTAGTAGGAAAAACTAGAAGTAGAGGGCACAATTTCAGACTAAAGGGACGATCCTTTAAAACAGAGATGAGGAGGGATTTCTTCAGCCAGAGGCTGGTGAATCTGTGGAACTCTGCCGCAGAAGGCTGTGGAGGACAAATCACTGAGTGTCTTTAAGACAGAGATAGATAGGTTTTTGATCAATAAGGGGATCAGGGGTTATGGGAAGAAGGCAGGAGAATGGGGATGAGAAAAATATCAGCCGTGATTGAATGGCGGAGCAGACTCGATGGGCCGAGTGGCCTAATTCTGCTTCTCGGTCTTATGGTTTCTGTGGCTATTAGCACCCGGTTTCCCTGGGTTTCTGTGGCTATGACTCATCTTTCATTCTCACTCCACAGTATAAATATTTCCATCTTTCTCTGTCTTTAGCTTTGACAAAGAGTCATTTGGACTCAAAACGTTAGTACTATTGGCTAATGATGTTGAGCATGGAGCTCATCGCAGAGCGGGCTGTCACCATCCTCCATCCCATGGACCAGATCGCTGTCACTGCCAACACAGTGCCCCAGCTCGTAGGTCGGCAGGTATATATGATGGAGGGGGTTGTGCATGCGGGTGTTCGGTGGTGTGGGAGGTGAGGGGTTCGGTGGTGAAGGGGTGTGGTATTGTGGTGTCCGTGCCGCTGCCCCCTCATTGGTGAAACATGTCTCGATGAGTGTGTCCCATGTGCGCTGGCCTTGGCGGTCCTGTTGTGCAGTCTCCCGTGCCTGGCCAGGCCCCTTGTCTCACTCCCCATCATCCTCCTCGTCTGATGAGGCTTGCCCTTCCTCCTCATCCTCCTCCAGCATATCGCCCCTCTGCTGGGCTATATTGTGGAAGTCGCAGCAGACCACCACGATGCATCCGACCCTACTAGCCTCATCTGATGGTCACAGACCACCTGAACGTTCATTGAGTGGTACCCCTTCCTGTTTGTGAACAACGACCTGTTATCCGCCGGTGGCCGCAGGGCGACATGCACCCCATTGATTACCCCCTGGACCCGGGCATCCCGGCGATGGCAGCATCCTGATGGACGCGGTCCACAGGTAATTGGATGTACCGCTCCGCCTGGGCATACAGGGCATTGGTAACTGCACGGATGCACCTGTGTACCGATGCCTGGGAGATGTCGGACAGTCCCCACTCGGCGACTGCCGTAAAAGTTCAGCGCGACTGTCACCTTGACGGCCACTGGGAGAGGGTGTCCTCCCCCATGCCCTTGCGGTGCCAGGTGTGCCATCATCTGGCAGATGTGCTGCACTGTCTCCCTGCTCCTCCGCAGTCTCCTGCATGCCCTGTCCGGAAGGTCCTCAATGGACATGTGGCGCCGGTACATGCGTGGCCTCATCCGGCGGCTCTCTGGCACCTCCTCCACCTCCTCGGCCTGTCGGGCGGGCGGCCCTCCAGCCTGAGCAGCTGCCACCCACCCCTCTGCAGCCCGCTCCTCTGCTGCAGCCTCCACCTCCTCTCTGAGCTGCCCCCGCTCATCCTGCCACAGAGCTGCATGCAGGGCAGCGGCCCCCGCCACGGCGGTCAGCATCACGGGTTGATGTCTGAAAGCCATTTAATAATAATAATATTTTCTGCAGGGGGTGAAAGGCAAACATGGAAACATGGCGCATAACGGCCGTTGTCACCGTGCGCCCCACCCACACACGCCTCCCATCTGTGCACCCCGGCCCCGTCGGTACCCCCGGTCCTGCCGCCCAACCCTGGTGCCAGGGCCACCGTTTCATGGATGCTGCCATTTGGGTGGGGTGCTGGGAGGGGTCACCCATACAGCCGGCGTCACTGCAAGCACCCAAGGGCCGGGGTGGATGGCCAGCAAGATGGCTGCCGTAATGGCGGTCCGTGCCTGGGCACCACCCTGTCACTCGGCCTCACCCCTCCCTTCATCCGGCCCTGGCAAGGACCCAGGGACCCGCCCTCCACCCCAGAAAACACACCTGCCATCTGAGCCGGGAGCCCGCAGTCCCTCCACGCCTCAAAGAAAAAAGAAATGTACAGCACAGGAACAGACCCTTTGGCCCTCCAAGCCTGCGCCGACCATGCTGCCCGACTAAACTAAAATCTTATACACTTCCGGGGTCCGTATCCCTCTATTCCCGACGGATGAGGCCACCTCCTACTTCCTCTCGCAGCCACCTGAGCCAGCACGCCAGTCTGGAAATCAGTCCATCCGGGACGCTGAATCGGCTCGGCCCTGGAGAATCGGTCGTCAGGACCCGTAATGAGATACAAACTGTGCTTTCGGGCTGCGCGGCGAGCGCTGCAATCTCGCCATTTTGGGGGTTGGGGATTGCCAAATCGGCCTGAAACCCGCGTCAGCCTCAATTTCGGTGTCAAAGCCAATACTCTGGCCGATCGCGTTTCGCGATTTCGGCATCACCTGACGGAGAATCCAGCCCCGGGTTTTTTCAAATTCGGAAACAAACAAAGTGGGCTTGATTCTCCGATTCTGGGGCTATGTCCCCACACCGGCGTGGGAACGGTGGCGTTTTACGACAGAAAAAATGGCATAAAACGGTCACCGATCCTCCGTTTGGCTGGGGGCTAGCATGCCGGCGGTGTAGAGCACCTGGCTCTAGCTGCCGATGCAGCCCGGAGGATTGGCGGGTCTGTGGTCGCACATGTGCACGGATACAGCCTGCAGCGGCCACGCTGTCCAACATGGCTCCAGTCGCTTGCGGTCCCGGCCTGTGAAATAGGCTCCCCCTTTGGCCGGCTCACGCGCCCCAGCCCACACCCCCCTCCCCCCCCACAGTGTCCCCAGCCCCTTGCAAAGTCTCCCCTGCCCGTGGATCGGCCCTCCCACGACTGTGGCAGCGCTGGACTGAGTCCGCAGTCGCCGCGCCGAGTTCCCGACGGACCACACGCGACTGATGCCATCGGGAACTCGGCCGGTCGGGGGCGGAGTATCGGGGGGTGGGCCCCAGGCAATGTCCTGAGGCCGTCGATTCGACGTTTTGGAGGGTGCGGAGCATCGCGAAAGCGACACCTCCCCCCATTCGGTGGGGAACAGGAATTCTGCCCCTGCGAAAAACAGGCCGCTCTACACTAACCAAAGGGGGTGCCACTTGATGAACATCCAGCTGGTCTGTGACCACCAGCTGCACATCGTACACCTCTGCGCCAGATACCCGGGCAGTGTGCATGGCTCCTTCATCCTGGCACACTCGGCGGTCCCTTACATGTTCGAGGGGCAACCCCCCCCCGGCTGTGGGGTTGGCTCTTCGGTGACAGGGGTTACCCAATGCAACAGTGGCTCATGACGCCTATCTGGAGACCAGCTACAACGACGTCCAGAAAGCGAACAGGAGTGTGATCAAGCGGCACCTCGGCGTCCTGAACATGCCGTTCAGGTGCCTGGACTTCTCTGGAGGGGCCTCCAGTATGAGGCTGGGAGGGTCTCCCGCACCATGGTGGTCTGCTGTGTCCTCCACATCGTCACGCAGCAGAGGGGCGATGTACTGGAGGAGGAGGGTGAGGAGGAAGGGCAGGCCTCGTCCAATGAGGAGGATGCGGGGGAATGGGACGATGAGCAGGACATGGGGCCCCGGCAGGCAGGGGAGGCCGCACAATCTTACCGCCAGGGCCAATGCGTACAGGACACTCTGATCGCCTCCAGATTCATGGTATGGGGGGGGGGGGGGGGGGGGGGCCAGGGGCACGGACACTACATCCCACACCCACACTCCCTCACTTCCCACACTACCAAACCGCCCGCATGCACGCCCCCCTCCGTTATACATACCTGCGGCGCAACGAAAGGGGCCCTGCGCAGTGACAGCGGGTCTGGTCCATGGAATGATGACAACCCGCTCTGCGATGAGCTCCGTGCTCCAAATCATTTGACAATGTCTGACTCAGTAACATCTTCCACCTGGGTGATCCCTGCATGCAAGCTGGCCAGTCCATCACACTGTCCCGTCGAATCGCTGGGGTGGGGGTGCTGGGGACGGTCGGGGCTGGGTCACCCCACAGGGCCTGCACTGGTTCCACCCCCTCCAGCCAGCCCGGACCAGCCCACCACCACACACAACAAACAGAGCACAGAGGCAGGTTGTAACGATGTTAACATGTTGATGCACGATCAATTGCACAAAGACTAAAGTTGGGTACAACTGTGGCTTTATTACAGTCAGATGCGAGGCCTCCTGCTGCAGCTGGCGAAATGGCAGGGCACTGGAGGTCACGCATATTTATACAGTTCTCCGTGGGCGGAGCCAGCCGGCAGAAGCTAGCGGCGAACCTGTAGTGCAGGTCCTACCTTACATCTCCTATTACAGTGGTTCACCACATTCACCCCCTGTTAAAAACGAGTCCGGCGGGGGTGACGTGAAACTAGATACAATTAGTGCAATTATGTACAGTGGTAGGGAAAGAAAAGTCCATGTTGACGGTCCGGAGTCCGTCAAAGGTTCAGCCGGTCCGGTGCTTTGGTGCTTCGTTGGGAGCGGCGTAATTGTGGCGGCGAAGTCGGTGCTGGCGGTGGTGGAGGTGGCGCCGATGGCGGTGGTGGTGGTGCTGATGCTGGTCAGTCATCGGGGAACTCCGGGAGCGTGCCAAAGTCCTCTTCGTCCTCTTGTGCGGAAAAGGGGAGGGAGGGTGGAGTTAATCTGGTGGGGTCAATATTGGCGGCTTGGTGGGAGGTGGGGGGTGTGTGTTGGGGTGGAACCTGACGGTGCCAGGTCCCTGAGTGAGACAGTATCTTGGCGGCCGTCGGGGAACTCAACTTAGGCATATTGAGGGTTGACGTGGAGCAGGTGAACCCTGTCCACCAAGGGGTCCGCCTTGTGGAGTCGGACGTGCCTACGGAGAAGAACCGGTCCTGGAGCAGCGAGCCAAGTCGGGAACGACACCCCGGATGTGGACTTCCTGGGGAAGGTAAAAACACGTTCATGGGGTGTGTTATTAGTGGCGGTGCACAATAGTGACCGGATGGAGTGCAGAGCGTCAGGGAGGACCTCCTGCCAGCGAGAGGCTGGGAGATTCCTGGACCGTAGGGCCAGCTGGACGGCCCTCCAAACCATCCCGTTCCCCCGTTCTACTTGCCCGTTTCCCCGGGGGTTGTAGCTGGTCGTCCTGCTGGAGGCTGTACCGCTGCTGAGCAGGAACTGACGCAGCTCATGGCTCATGAATGAGGATCCCATGTCACTGTGGATGTAGGCGGGGAAACTGAACAGGGCGAAGATGGTGCTGAGGGCCTTGATGACGGTGGCAGACGTCATATCGGGGCATGGGATGGCGAAGGGGAATCTGGAGTACTCATCGACCACACTGAGAATGTACGTGTTACGGTCGGTGGAGGGGAGGGGCCCTTTGAAATCCACGCTGAGGCATTCAAAGGGGTGGGAAACCTTCACCAGGCACACACGGTCCGGCTGGTAGACGTGCGGCTTGCACTCCGCACAGACCTGGCAGTCCCTGGTGACTGTCCTTACTTCCTCGACGGAGTTGGGCAGATTGCGAGCTTTGACCAGATGGTACAATCGAGTGACCCCTGGGTGACAAAGGCTGTCGTGTAGGGCCCGGAGTTGGTCTACTTGTGCGCTGGCACATGTACCTCGGGAGAGGGCGTCTGGGGGCTCGTTCAGTTACCGGGGCGATACAAGATCTCGTAATTATAGGTGGAGAGCTCGATTCTCCACCGCAAGATTTTATCGTTTTTGATCTTGCCCCGCTGTGTGTTATTGAACATGAAGGCTACCGACCGTTAGTCCATAAGGAGAGTGAATCTCTGACCGGCCAGGTAATGCCTCCAATGCCACACAGCTTCAACGATAGCTTGGGCCTCCTTTTCGACGGATGAGTGTCGAATTTCCGAAGCAAAAAGGGTGCGGGAAAAGAATGTCACGGGTCTGCCTGCCTGGTTTAGAGTGGCGGCAAGGGCGACGTCTGAAGCGTCGCTTTCTACTTGGAAAGGAAGTGACTCGTCCACTGCGCGCTTCCCGGCCTTGGCGATGTCTGCTCTGATGCGGGCGAAAGCATGTTGTGCCTCGGCCGCGAGGGGAAATTGGGTGGACTGAATGAGTGGGCGGGGCCTTGTCCGCATAGTTTGGGACCCACTGAGCGTAGTAGGAAAAGAACCCCAGGCAGCGTTTGAGGGCCTTGGGGCAGTGGGGGAGGGGAAGTTCCATGAGGGGGTGCATGCGGTCGGGGTCGGGCCCGAGAAGTCCGTTTTGGACTATATAGCCGAGAATGGCTAACCGGGTCGTGCTGAACACACACTTCTCTTTGTTGTAGTTCAGGTTGAGAAGAGTGGCAGTGCGGAGGAACTTATCGAGATTGGCATCGTGGTCCTGCTGGTCATGGCCGCAGATGGTGACATTGTCTAAGTACGGAAAGGTGGTCCGCAAACCGTACTGGTCGACGATTCGGTCCATCTCTCTTTGGAAGACCGAGACCCCATTTATGACACCGAAAGGGACCCTAAGGAAGTGGTAGAGGCGACCGTCCGCCTCGAAGGCAGTGTATGGCCGGTCCGACTTCCGGATGGTGAGCTGGTGGTAGGCGGATTTCAGGTCAATTGTTGAGAAGACCCGGTACTGCGCAATCTGACTGACCATATCAGATATGCGTGGGAGGGGGTATGCGTCGAGCTGCATGTACCGATTGATGGTCTGGCTGTAGTCCACGACCATCCTGTGTTTCTCCCCAGTTTTAACCACTACCACTTGGGCTCTCCAGGGGCTGTTGCTGGCCTCGATAATACCCTCCTTAAGCAGCCGCTGGACTTCGGACCTGATGAAGGTCTTGTCCTGGGTGCTGTACCGTCTGCTCCTAGTGGCAACGGGCTTGCAATCCGCAGTTAGATTGGCAAAAAGGGAGGGGGGATCGACCTTGAGGGTCGCGAGGCCGCAAACGGTAAGGGGGGGTAAGGGCCCGCCGAATTTGAGGGTGAGGCTCTGGAGGTTGCACTGGAAGTCCAGGCCCAACAGGAGTGCAGCGCAGAGATTAGGAAGGACGTAGAAGTGGAAGTTACTAAATTCTATGCCCTGTACCGTGAGGGTGACTGTACAAAAGCCTCGGATCGGGACGGAGTGGGATCCGGAGGTTAGGGAGATCCTTTGATTGGCAGGGTGGACCGCGAGGGAGCAGCGCCTTACCGTATCTGGGTGAACGAAGATTTTGGTGCTCCCGGAGTCCAGCAGGCACGAGGTCACGTGGCCGTTGATTTTAACCGTCGTCGACGTGGTGGCCAGGTTGTGCGAGTGAGATTGGTCCAGGGTCATCGAAGCGAGCTGCGGGTAGCCATCGGATGCTTCGGGTGGCGAGCGTGTGCGGTTCCGATGTCGAGATGTCCGGAGATCCTGTGGGGGACAAGATGGCGGCGCCCATGGTGCGCATATTGCGGGGTCGGGACAAGATGGCGGCGCCCATTGGTCGCACATGTACCCGGGAGGAGAAGATGGCAGCTCCCATTGTGCGTCTGGCGTGGGGGAGGGGGCAATAGCGGGCGCGATCGCAGCGACTGCGCGGGCCTGGCTCACAGCCACGAAGTGGCCCTTTTTACTGCAGCTTTACAAACTGCAGTGCGGGCCGGGCAGTGTTGGCGGGGGTGCTTCTGCTGACGGCAGAAGTAGCAACGGGGACCCCCGAGGTGCGCGGATCGGCGTGCGGCGCAGGCGTATTGCGAAGGCAGGGCCCCAGCTGAGGAGGTCGTCGGCGGGGTCCAGGAGGGGTAGGAAGGAGTAGAAGGGTGGGCAGAGCGGCGGGAGAGGTACGATTGTACGTTACGGAATGCGACCATCATGGAGAGCGCCAAAGTTTTTGTCTCCGTCAGTTCGAGCATGGCCCCTTCCAGCAATCGTTCTCAGAGGCGGTCCGACGCAATCCCCGTCACAAAGGCATCGCGCATGAGGAGATTCGTGTGTTCGGCGGCCGTGACGATCTGACAGTCACAGTCCCGGACGAGTGGAATTAGGGCCCGCCAGAAGTCTTCGATGGACTCACCAGGTAGTTGCGAGCGGGTGGCAGGTACATGCCTGGCGAAGCGCATGTTCGCCTTCTGCGCGTAGTGTTCTTGAGGAGTTCCATTGCTTTTGTATAATTCGTGGCGTCTTGGATCAACGGGAACACGCTGGAGCTCAGTCTGGAGTACAGGACGTTTATCTTCTGAGCCTCCGTTGGCGCGCGGTCCGCCGCGTTGATGTAGACCTCAAAACATGCTAACCAGTGATTAAAGTCTTTCCTGGCGTCGGGCGAGTGCGGATCCAGCTGCAGGCGATCGGGCTTAATTCTGATATCCATTCTGTGGAAAATCTGACAAATAAATTGATGCACGATCAATTGCACAAAGACTAAAGTTAGGTACAACTGTGGCTTTATTACAGTCAGATGCGTGGCCTCCTGCTGCAGCTGGCGAAATGGCAGGGCACTGGAGGTCATGCATATTTATATAGTTCTCCGCGGGCGGAGCCAGCCGGCAGGAGCTACCGGCGAACCTGTAGTGCAGGTCCTACCTTACATCTCCTATTACAGTGGTTCACCACACATGTGTTTACTTTGAACAAATATATACAGTCTGTGCCCAAGCCCCTATAACTAAACTGTGCCCTGCATGCATGCCAACTTAACTGGTTATGGGGAGAAGGCAGGAGAATGGGGATGAGAAAATATCAGCCATGATTGAATGGTGGAGCAGACCGATGGGCCGAGTGGCCCAATTCTGCTCCTATGTCTTATGGTGTCTAACTTTATGGCCTTACAGGCCCGAACACAGATTCATCAGGGACGGGGGGGAGTCTGAGGTGCTGCGGTTTTCCGGCACCTTCCCTGCAGGAGTCACCTGACGCTGCCAGTCCTTGAAGCCTGCTCCGATATCAACAAGGGTCTGAACGTTAGCGGCTAAGGAGCACAGGGAGTGGCCCATCTCTGCCTGGCACTGCAACACTTCAGCCAGTGAGTGGGCTACCTCCCTGAGGGTCTGTGCCACATTAACTAGTGAGCGGGTGCTGTCATGTGAGAGTACCTTTACGAAATGGGTGTTTTTATAGAATAACTGTAGTGGGTGTACCTTTAAGAAATGGGTCTTTATTACTGCAGTGATGTCAGAGTGTGTGTGGAGCTGGGCTGTCTGTCAGCTTTTGGTTTCACTTTGAGAAAAGCTTGGGTGTGTCTGTGTTTTTTTGGTTGTGTTTCAGTGTTGGAGCTGAAGCCAGACAAAGCAGATGTACTGTTGTTCTCTCTGCCATGAAAAGACTATGTCTTGATCATTTGGTGAATTCAGAATTATAAATTTTCTCAATAGTGAATTTAAACCTGATCTTTGTGTTAAAAGGGTCTTTTGTCTTCTGAATGTTGTTTGGGAATTTATTAAGGATTACTTAGTGTTGTATTCTTTGGGGGTTGTATTTGAATTGATGGTTGCTAAGATGTTCACTGTATGTTTTAAAAAGGTGAACTTGAGTTCATAGAATAAACATTGTTTTGCTTGAAAAAATACGTTTCCATTTCTGCTGTACCACACCTGTCGAGTGGGCCGTGTGCTCTCCATACCACAATCTAGTAAAGGTTGTGGGTCAGGTGAACTACATGATTTGGGTTTCTCCAAACCCTGGCCCATAACAAATTGGGGGTTCGAGGGGGATAAAAATCTATCTATTGGATTGGCTTAGTGAACTTATAGACAGTGAGAGGTGAGCATATTGTGGTTGCTTTCCAGGTGTGGTATTTTAGTTTAAGGGGGGAGTGTGTTGTGGACAATGGCACTTTCAGAGGTTCTGAAGTTTTTAGGGGTGGAGACGGTCACATGCAGTACCTCACGGACAGGACTAAAAGCAGGCTGTTAGATTTGGCATAAACATTACAGTTAACATTACCTGACAAAATGTGAAAAAATTTGGTAATTATGGTGGTGGCTAAGCATTTAAAGTTGCCTGAGATACAGTTTGACTCATTGGAAATAGCAAAAATTCAGTTACAAATTAAACAAATGGAACATGAGAAAGAATTAAAGCAGCTTGAATACAAAAGAGAGAGAGAGGAAAAAGGGAGAGAGAGGAAAAAGAGAGAGAGAGAGAGAGGATGAAGAAAAGGAGAGAGAAGAAAGGAGAAAAGAAAGAATAGCCCTAGCAGAACAAAAAGAAAGGGAGATACAGATCAGGGAAAAAGATAAAGAGAGAGAGTTTGAACTTCAGAAAATGGCCATGAAACATGACAGTTAGTTAAAATTGGCAGACGTAAAGGGAAATGTACAGTTGGTGGATAGTGATGAGGATAGTGAGAAAGAGCGTCATAGTCGAAGGCTTAGTGGGGATCTATTTAAATATGTCCAGGCATTGCCAAGGTTTGATGAGAAGGAGGTAGAAGCCTTTTTCATTTCATTTGAGAAGGTGGCTAAACAAATGAAATGGCCACAGGACGTCTGGGTATTACTGATTCAAACAAAGCTGGTAGGTAGGGCTAGTGAAGTGTTTGCGTCACTACCGGAGGAGGTATCTGGGACGTATGAGGAGGTGAAAAAATCCACCTTGGATGAATATGAACTAGTGCCTGAAGCCTACAGACAAAGGTTTAGAAATTTAAGGAAATAATTTGGTCAAACATACATGGAGTTTGAAAGGCTCAAACAGAGTAATTTTGATAGGTAGAAAAAGGCTTTGAAAATAGACCAAACGTATGAAGCTCTCAGAGAAATTATACTTTTGGAGGAGTTTAAAAATTCAATTCCTGATGTACTGAGAACTCATGTGGAAGAGCAGAGGGTTAAAACTGTGAGGTTAGCAGCAGAAATGGCAGATGATTATGAATTAGTTCATAAATCAAAGCTTAGTTTCCGACATCAGTTTCAGCCTGTGAGGGATAGAAACTGGGGACATGAGAAATAGTCAAGTGGTAAAGGTAAAGGTGATCTGATGGGAGATAATAAGGAGAGTGTACCTCAGATTAAAAAAGAAATCCAGGAGGGTGGAAAAGAAATGAAAAATTTCAAATGGTTTCACTGTAATAAACTAGGCCATGTAAAGTCACAGTGTTGGTGGTTGAAGAAAAGCACTGGGAAGGCTGATGTGGTAAAACAGGATAAGACAGTGGGGTTTGTTAAAGTGGTAAATGAAGCCCAAATGAAGCGAAGGAGGTGCAAACGATTGTACAGCCTGATCAAGAGGTGTTTGAGAAGAAGGTGCCAGATCTCTTTAAAGAATTTACTTGTGTGGGTAAAGTTTACTTACGTGATTCAGGAGGAGCAGTTAAAGAAGTCACAATTTTAAGAGATACGGGAGCTAGTCAATCTTTAATGGTAAGAGATGAGGAATTATGTAGTTTGGGAAGAATATTACTAGAAAAGGTGGTAATATGTGGAATTCAGGGTGAGAGGAATAGTGTTCCATTATATAAAGTAAGGTTGGAAAGTCCGGTGAAGAGTAGTGAAGTGGTGGTAGGAGTAATAGAGAAACTCATGTCCAGGAATACAGTTTACCTTGGGTAATGATATAGCTGGATCGCAGGTGGGAGTGATGCCTACTGTGGTTGATAAGCCAGTGGAAAATCAGACAACTGAAGTGTTGAAGGACGAATTTCCTGTGATTTTTCCGGATTGTGTAGTAACAAGGTCGCAAAGTCACAGGTTAAGACAAGGGGAGAAATCAAAGAGTGAAGATGAAGTGGAAGTGCAATTATCAGAAACGATTTTTGATCAGATGGTTGAAAAAGAACAAGGACAGGTGGAGGATGAGGCGGATATTTTTAGTTCAGAATATAGAAATAAAACGGATGTATCGGAAAGCATACACGGAAGAGGAATCTGCGTGTATACCAGAGTGTTATTACCGTAAAAGTGATGTCTTGATGAGAAAATTGAGACCTGTACACATGCAGGCGGATGAAAAGTGGGCAGAAGTTCCTCAAGTAGTATTGCCGGTAGGGTATAGAAAGGAGGTGTTGCGAGTTGCACATGAGGTACCAGTGGGAGGTCATTTGGGAATAAGGAAAACTCAAGCTAAAATACAAAAACATTTTTATTGGTCTGGACTACATAAAGATGTAGTTACATTTTGTCAATCATGTCACACATGTCAAGTGAGGGAAACCTCAAGCAGTGATAAAACCAGCGCCCTTAATACCCATTCCAGCATTTGAGGAACCTTTTACAAGGGTCCTAATTGATTGCGTAAGACCACTTCCTAAAACAAAAAGTGGGAATCAATATCTTTTGATGATAATGGATATGTCTACTAGGTTTCCAGAGGTCATTCCAGTACGTAATATTACAGCTAAAAAGATTGTGGAGGAGTTAGTTAAATTCTTTACAAGATACGGACTACCCACAGAAATACAATCGGATCAAGGATCGAATTTTACCTCCAGGTTATTCAAAGAAGTTATGGATAGCTTTGGAATAAAACAATTTAAATCCACTGCGTACCATCCAGAATCGCAGGCAGCGTTAGAAAGGTGGCATCAGACATTAAAGACAATGTTGAGGGATTTTTGTCATGATTATCCAGAGGATTGGGATAAAGGAATTCCATTCGTACTGTTTGCAATTAGGGATGCACCTGATGAGTCAACCAAATTTAATCCTTTTGAACTATTTTTTGGTCATGAGGTAAGAGGACCAATTAAATTGATTAAGGAAAAATTGGTGAGTGAGAAATCGGAAATTACATTATTGGATTACGTGTCAAATTTTAAGGAACGATTAAATAGAGCAGGTGAATTGGCGAGGCAACATTTAAAAGTTGCACAAAATGTGATGAAACGGGTAGCGGACAAGAAATCCAAAGTCCGTAGTTTTGCCAGTGGAGATAAAGTTTTAGTGTTGTTACCAGTGGTAGGTGAACCTTCAAAAGCTAGGTTTTGTGGACCGTATCAGATTGAAAGGAAATTAAGTGAGGTGAATTATGTGGTAAAACACCAGATAGAAGGAAGACTCACCGAGTGTGATGTGAATATGCTTAAAAGGTACTTTGAAAGGGAAGGAGAAAAAAAGGAGGTATTAATGATTCTGATTCAAAGTGAAGAACCAAATCCAGATGACTGTGAATTTGACATACCTCAAATTAAATTGGAAATGAGGATATTCTTAAAAATTGGGATTAATTGTTGAGTTATCTTCCAGTGGAAAAACAAACTGACCTGAAAGAGTTATTGATATCACATGGGCAAGTTTGTAGAGATAAATTCGGAAGTACTATAATGGCTACACATGATGTAGATGTGGGAAATGATGTTCCAATCAAACAACATCCATATAGACTTAACCTTGAAAAATGGCACAGGTTAACAAAGAGATTGAGATTATGCTTAAAAATTGCATAATTGAAGTGGGTTGCAGCCAATGGAGCTCACCCATAGTGATGGTACCGAAACCAGATGGTACCCAACGGTTGTGTGTGGACTATAGAAAGGTTAATGCAGTTACATGAACAGACTCTTATGCTATCCCACGTTTGGAAGATTGCATTGAGAAAGTAGGACAATCCGCTTTTATTTCCAAACTGGATTTACTTAAAGGTTACTGGCAGGTACCTTTATCCGAAAGGGTGAAGGAGATTTCAGCTTTTGTGACTACAGATGATTTATACCAATTCAAATTTATGCCATTTGGCATGAAAAACGCCCCAACCACATTTCAACGGTTAACTAACAAAGTTGTTTCAGGATTACCTAATTGTGTGGTATACATCGACGATCTGGTAATTTTCAACCAGACATGGAAAGAACATTTAAAAGATCTGATGGAGTTATTCGATTGACTTCAGGAGGCGAGTTTTGTGATAACCCTAGCCAAAAGTGAATTTGGAAAAGCCCAAGTCACTTTCCTTGGCCATACAACCGGACAGGGTCGAATGGTCCCACGGGATGTGAAGACACCAGTTATTGAGGAGTTTCCAATGCCCTCAACACAACGGGAAATAATGCAATTTGAAATGAAATGAAATGAAAATCGCTTATTGTCACAAGTAGGCTTCAAATGAAGTTACTGTGAAAAGCCCCTAGTCGCCACATTCCGCCACCTGTTCGGGGAGGCTGGTACGGGAATTGAACCGTGCTGCTGGCCTGCCGTGGTCTGCTTTAAAAGCCAGCTCTTTAGCCCTGTGCCAAACCAGCCCTTTGGCATGAGTGAATTTGATCGAACATTTGTGCAAAATTTAGTAGCGTGGTTGCTCCACTGATGGACTTGCTGAAGAAACATCGAAAATTTCAGTGGACAGCACAGTTTCAACAGGCATTTGACTGCCTGAAAGCTGTGATAACCAATGATCCTGTGTTGGAAAATTACAAGGGTCTCTGTGATCAGATTGAACTAAATGGCAGCACGGTAGCCTTGTGGATAGCACAATTGCTTCAGAGCTCCAGGGTCCCAGGTTCGATTCCGGCTTGGGTCACTGTCTGTGCGGAGTCTGCACATCCTCCCCGTGTGTGCGTGGGTTTCCTCCGGGTGCTCCGGTTTCCTCCCACAGCCCAAAAATGTGCAGGTTAGGTGGATTGGCCATGATAAATTGCCCTTAGTGTCCAAAATTGCCCTTGGTGTTGGGTGGGGTTACTGGGTTATGGGGATAGGGTGGCGGTGTTGACCTTGGGTAGGGTGCTCTTTCCAAGAGCCGGTGCAGACTCGATGGGCCGAATGGCCTCCTTCTGCACTGTAAATTCTATGATTCTATAAAGTATCTGACTTTAAAGAGAAATGCCGAGTTGTAGAGAAATGGATGGATCATGCAGAGACCTTCTTGTTCAAAGAGACTGTCAATCAAGAAGGATCCCAGTTGGAGGAAGAAACAAAATGGTCTGTATTATTATACCTGTTTGCGTATGTTTTTTTTTAAACAAAAAATTATTTTTACTGTGTGCATTTCTTAAAGATAGTGAAAAGGTGAAAAATGAAACTATCTTGAAGTTGATGGTTTCTTTTTTTTTCTTGGGGGAGGTGTCATGTGAGAGTACCTTTAAGAAATGGGTGTTTTTATAGAATAACTGTAGTGGGTGTACCTTTAAGAAATGGGTGTTTATTACTGCAGTGATGTCAGAGTGTGGGTGGAGCTGGGCTGTCAGCTTTTAGTTTCACTTTGAGAAAAGCTTGGGTGTGTATTATTTTGGTTTTGTTTCAGTGTTGGAGCTGAAGCCAGACAAAGCAGGCGTACTGTTGTTCTCTCTGCCATGAAAAGACTATGTCTTGATCATTTGGTGAATTCAGAATTCTAAATGTTCTCAGTAGTGAATGTAAACCTAATGTGCTTCTGGTAAAAGGTGTTTCTTAAGTCTTCTGGATGTCAAAAGGACAGCTTACGGATTACTTTGTGTTGTATTCTTTGGGGGTTGTATTTGAATTAATGGTTGCTTAGATGTTCACTGTATGTTTTAAAAATGTTACCTTGAGTTCATAGAATAAACATTGTTTTGCTTTAAAAATTACTTTTCCATTTGAAATGAAAATCGCTTATTGTCGCAAGTAAACTTCAAATGAAGTTACTGTGAAAAGCCCCTAGTCGCCACATTCCGGCGCCTGTTCAGGGAGGCTGGTACGGGAATTGAACCGTGCTGCTGGCCTGCCTTGGTCTGCTTTAAAAGCCAGCGATTTAGCCCAGTGTGCTAAACCAGCCCCTGCTGTACCACACTTGTAGAGTGGGCCGTGTGCTCCCCATACCACAATCTATTAAAAGTTGTGGGTCAGGTGAACTCCATGATACACTTTGGGGTTCTCTAAACTCTGGCCCATAACAGTACATCCCTCTGGGACTGGGTCACCTCCCTCTGTGTCTGCGCTACGTCGGCATGCACCTGGGCAATGCCGCGTCAGCCATGGCCTGCTGTGACTGCTCCATGCTGAGGAGCGCCGCTGCAATCTCCAGCCTTTGAGTTGGAAACCCTGCCCTGGGCCTTGGTCCCCGCCTGCACAGAATGCAGAATGCCCCAGGCCTTCTTAAAATGGCTGATTCCCTATTAATTTGGCCAAAACCTTTGGATTTCGGCGGCAGCGGTGCGCAGGGGCCTTCTTGGAGGTGAGTAGTGAGTTTAAAAGCACTTACCTTTACAGGAGCAGCCCTTTGGATTTCGGCGGCAGCGGTGCGCAGGGGCCTTCTTGGAGGTGAGTAGTGAGTTTAAAAACCTTACCTTTACAGGAGCAGCCCTTTGGATTTCGGCGGCAGCGGTGCGCAGGGGCCTTCTGGGAGGTGAGTAGTTAGTTTAAAAGCACTTACCTTTACAGGAGCAGCCCTTTGGATTTCGGCGGCAGCGGTGCGCAGGGGCCTTCTTGGAGGTGAGTAGTGAGTTTAAAAGCACTTACCTTTACAGGAGCAGCCCTTTGGATTTCGGCGGCAGCGGTGCGCAGGGGCCTTCTGGGAGGTGAGTAGTTAGTTTAAAAGCACTTACCTTTACAGGAGCAGCCCTTTGGATTTCGGCGGCAGCGGTGCGCAGGGGCCTTCTTGGAGGTGAGTAGTGAGTTTAAAAGCACTTACCTTTACAGGAGCAGCCCTTTGGATTTCGGCGGCAGCGGTGCGCAGGGGCCTTCTGGGAGGTGAGTAGTGAGTTTAAAAACCTTACCTTTACAGGAGCAGCCCTTTGGATTTCGGCGGCAGCGGTGCGCAGGGGCCTTCTGGGAGGTGAGTAGTTAGTTTAAAAGCACTTACCTTTACAGGAGCAGCCCTTTGGATTTCGGCGGCAGCGGTGCGCAGGGGCCTTCTTGGAGGTGAGTAGTGAGTTTAAAAGCACTTACCTTTACAGGAGCAGCCCTTTGGATTTCGGCGGCAGCGGTGCGCAGGGGCCTTCTGGGAGGTGAGTATTTAGTTTAAAAGCACTTACCTTTACAGGAGCAGCCCTTTGGATTTCGGCGGCAGCGGTGCGCAGGGGCCTTCTTGGAGGTGAGTAGTGAGTTTAAAAGCACTTACCTTTACAGGAGCAGCCCTTTGGATTTCGGCGGCAGCGGTGCGCAGGGGCCTTCTTGGAGGTGAGTAGTGAGTTTAAAAACCTTACCTTTACAGGAGCAGCCCTTTGGATTTCGGCGGGAACCGGAAGTTCAACCTCTGGCAAGTCCCCCCCCCCCCCCCCCCAATAAATTCTGGTGGAGAGGAAACCCGAGACACTACACGTGTAGTGTCTCCCACCCACCCTCCTCCTCTAACCTAATAATAAGACCCATTGGTGTAAGGTAAGTGCCATATTATATTATATATTATTAGCATTGTGCAGGCCAAGGATTGGAGGTGGAGGAGCAGTCTCTGTCAGCGAGAGAACCTGAGAACATCTCAGAAGGTAAGCAAGTGATTTTTACTTTTATACCTTTTTTCAAATTGTGTGTGTCGGGGGGGACAGAAAAGCTGTGACCTGAGTGGCTGGTTGGGATTCTAACCTAATTTTTTTTTGACTATTTGGGAACTAATTAAACATAATAACTTAATTATAATTTAGAGGATATCTAAGCCAGAGATCGGAGGATATTATAGTTAGCTATCGCATTTCTATTAGAAATCTAGTGCTAGGAAACAGATAGTTGACAGTAACTTTGTAATTTAAAAAAAAAAAGTATTTATAAAAAAAAAGACAAATTTTAATTTTAATTAATTGACGCAATGTCAGTTAGAGGGGTGCTGTGCTCTGACTGTGAGATGTGGCAGGTCCGGGAGGCTTCCAGCGTCCTGGATGGCTTCATCTGCAGAAAGTGCACCCAACTGCAGCTCCTCACAGACCGCATGGTTCGGTTGGAGCAGCAATTGGATGCACTTAGGAGCATGCAGGTGGCGGAAAGCGTCATAGATCGCAGTTATGTAAGTGTGGTCACACCCAAGGTGCAGGCAGAGAAATGGGTGACCACCAGAAAGGGCAGGCAGTCAGTGCAGGAATCCCCTGTGGTTGTCCCCCTCTCGAACAGATATACCCCTTTGGATACTGTCGGGGGGGATAGCCTATCAGGGGAAAACAGCAGCAGCCAGAGCAGTGGCACCAC
Organism: Scyliorhinus torazame; assembly: GCF_047496885.1. Classification (NCBI taxonomy): domain Eukaryota; kingdom Metazoa; phylum Chordata; class Chondrichthyes; order Carcharhiniformes; family Scyliorhinidae; genus Scyliorhinus; species Scyliorhinus torazame. Next base: position 119,646 of record NC_092707.1, on the reverse strand, counting down.
GGCTGGCTCTGATGTTCAGAAGGGAGGGTCAAAGCGCAGAAGAGTAATAGTTATAGGGGACTCTATAGTCAGGGGAACAGATAGGCGCTTCTGTGGACGTGAAAGAGACTCCAGGATGGTATGTTGCCTCCCTGGTGCCAGGGTCCAGGATGTCTCCGAACGGGTAGAGGGAATCCTGAAGGGGGAGGGCAAACAGGTAGAGGTCGTTGTACATATTGGTACTAACGACATAGGCAGGAAGAGGCATGAGGTCCTGCAGCAGGAGTTCAGGGAGCTAGGCAGAAAGTTAAAAGACAGGACCTCGAGGGTTGTAATCTCGGGATTACTCCCTGTGCCACGTGCCAGTGAGGCTAGAAATAGGAAGATAGAGCAGACAAACACGTGGCTAAACAGCTGGTGTAGGAGGGAGGGTTTCGGTTATCTGGACCACTGGGAGCTCTTCCGGGGCAGGTGTGACCTGTATAAGATGGACGGGTTGCATCTAAACCGGAGAGGCATAAATATCCTGGCCGCGAGATTTGCTAGTGTCACACGGGAGGGTTTAAACTAGTATGGCAGGGGGGTGGGCACGGGAGCAATAGGTCAGAAGGTGAGAGCGTTGAGGGAGAACTAGGGAATAGGGACAGTGTGGCTCTGAGGCAGAGCAGACGGGGAGAAGTTGCTGAACACAGCGGGTCTGGTGGCCTGAAGTGCATATGTTTTAATGCAAGGAGCATTACGGGTAAGGCAGATGAACTTAGAGCTTGGATTACTACTTGGAACTATGATGTTGTTGCCATTACAGAGACCTGGTTGAGGGAAGGACAGGATTGGCAGCTAAACGTTCCAGGATTTAGATGTTTCAGGCGGGATAGAGGGGGATGTAAAAGGGGAGGCGGAGTTGCGCTACTTGTTCAGGAGAGTATCACAGCTATACAGCGAGAGGACACCTCAGAGGGCAGTGAGGCTATATGGGTAGAGATCAGGAATAAGAAGGGTGCAGTCACAATGTTGGGGGTATACTACAGGCCTCCCAACAGCCAGCGGGAGATAGAGGAGCAGATAGGTAGACAGATTTTGGAAAAGAGTAAAAACAACAGGGTTGTGGTGATGGGAGACTTCAACTTCCCCAATATTGACTGGGACTCACTTAGTGCCAGGGGCTTAGACGGGGCAGAGTTTGTAAGGAGCATCCAGGAGGGCTTCTTAAAACAATATGTAAACAGTCCAACTAGGGAAGAGGCGGTACTGGACCTGGTATTGGGGAATGAGCCCGGCCAGGTGGTAGATGTTTCAGTAGGGGAGCATTTCGGTAACAGTGACCACAATTCAGTAAGTTTTAAAGTACTGGTGGACAAGGATAAGAGTGGTCCGAGGATGAATGTGCTAAATTGGGGGAAGGCTAATTATAACAATATTAGGCGGGAACTGAAGAGCATAGATTGGGGGCGGATGTTTGAGGGCAAATCAACATCTGACATGTGGGAGGCTTTCAAGTGTCAGTTGATAGGAATACAGGACAGGCATGTTCCTGTGAGGAAGAAAGACAAATACGGCAATTTTCGGGAACCTTGGATGACGAATGATATTGTAGGCCTCGTCAAAAAGAAAAAGGAGGCATTTGTCAGGGCTAAAAGGCTGGGAACAGACGAAGCCTGTGTGGCATATAAGGAAAGTAGGAAGGAACTTAAGCAGGGAGTCAGGAGGGCTAGAAGGGGTCATGAAAAGTCATTGGCAAATAGGGTTAAGGAAAATCCCAAGGCTTTTTACACTTACATAAAAAGCAAGAGGGTAGCCAGGGAAAGGGTTGGCCCACTGAAGGATAGGCAAGGGAATCTATGTGTGGAGCCAGAGGAAATGGGTGAGGTACTAAATGAATACTTTGCATCAGTATTCACCAAAGAGAAGGAATTGGTAGATGTTGAGTCTGGAGAAGGGGGTGTAGATAGCCTGGGTCACATTGTGATCCAAAAAGACGAGGTGTTGGGTGTCTTAAAAAATATTAAGGTAGATAAGTCCCCAGGGCCGGATGGGATCTACCCCAGAATACTGAAGGAGGCTGGAGAGGAAATTGCTGAGGCCTTGACAGAAATCTTTGGATCCTCGCTGTCTTCAGGGGATGTCCCGGAGGACTGGAGAATAGCCAATGTTGTTCCTCTGTTTAAGAAGGGTGGCAGGGATAATCCCGGGAACTACAGGCCGGTGAGCCTTACTTCAGTGGTAGGGAAATTACTGGAGAGAATTCTTCGAGACAGGATCTACTCCCATTTGGAAGCAAATGGACGTATTAGTGAGAGGCAGCACGGTTTTGTGAAGGGGAGGTCGTGTCTCACTAATTTGATAGAGTTTTTCGAGGAGGTCACTAAGATGATTGATGCAGGTAGGGCAGTAGATGTTGTCTATATGGACTTCAGTAAGGCCTTTGACAAGGTACCTCATGGTAGACTAGTACAAAAGGTGAAGTCACACGGGATCAGGGGTGAACTGGCAAGGTGGATACAGAACTGGCTAGGCCATAGAAGGCAGAGGGTAGCAATGGAGGGATGCTTTTCTAATTGGAGGGCTGTGACCAGTGGTGTTCCACAGGGATCAGTGCTGGGACCTTTGCTCTTTGTAGTATATATAAATGATTTGGAGGAAAATGTAACTGGTCTGATTAGTAAGTTTGCAGACGACACAAAGGTTGGTGGAATTGCGGATAGCGATGAGGACTGTCTGAGGATACAGCAGGATTTAGATTGTCTGGAGACTTGGGCGGAGAGATGGCAGATGGAGTTTAACCTGGACAAATGTGAGGTAATGCATTTTGGAAGGGCTAATGCAGGTAGGGAATATACAGTGAATGGTAGAACCCTCAAGAGTATTGAAAGTCAAAGAGATCTAGGAGTACAGGTCCACAGATCACTGAAAGGGGCTACACAGGTGGAGAAGGTAGTCAAGAAGGCATACGGCATGCTTGCCTTCATTGGCCGGGGCATTGAGTATAAGAATTGGCAAGTCATGTTGCAGCTGTATAGAACCTTAGTTAGGCCACACTTGGAGTATAGTGTTCAATTCTGGTCGCCACACTACCAGAAGGATGTGGAGGCTTTAGAGAGGGTGCAGAAGAGATTTACCAGAATGTTGCCTGGTATGGAGGGCATAAGCTATGAGGAGCGATTGAATAAACTCGGTTTGTTCTCACTGGAACGAAGGAGGTTGAGGGGCGACCTGATAGAGGTATACAAAATTATGAGGGGCATAGACAGAGTGGATAGTCAGAGGCTTTTCCCCAGGGTAGAGGGGTCAATTACTAGGGGGCATAGGTTTAAGGTGAGAGGGGCAAAGTTTAGAGTAGATGTACGAGGCAAGTTTTTTACGCAGAGGGTAGTGGGTGCCTGGAACTCACTACCGGAGGAGGTAGTGGAGGCAGGGACGATAGGGACATTTAAGGGGCATCTTGACAAATATATGAATAGGATGGGAATAGAAGGATACGGACCCAGGAAGTGTAGAAGATTGTAGTTTAGTCGGGCAGTATGGTCGGCACGGGCTTGGAGGGCCGAAGGGCCTGTTCCTGTGCTGTACATTTCTTTGTTCTTTGTTCTTTGTAAACCCGATTTAAAACGGCTAACCGAAAAGGCTGATGGGAAAAGCAGCCAACAGGACACAAACGGACAGCTGCAGACAGAACAGCGTATTCGGCTCTGGGGAAGTCGGCCCAGATCGATACCTGCGACTATTAGCAGCACATCAACCCAGACATCTGCAGTTTAATCGGCTATGCCCGGGAACAATTGCAACATATTAGCAATTGAATGCCGGGCCAGACCTCTCGGCGCCTGCAGTGGCCGAAACAAAGACAGGTGAACGACCACCCCCCGATCGAGGAATCGTCCCATTATTGGAGCATATCGAACCCAGTGATTGGGAACAAGTCCAATCACTTGGGACTCAGGGTCAAGGGCCGCCCCGAGAGGTGGGAAGCTCCTGGGCCCTATAAAGTGAGGGGCCAAGTTCAGATCTCTCTCTCTCTCTCCCTTCTTCTGCTCGCAACCTTCGCAAGAACCTTCGACAAAGAACCGTAAGTCTGACTCCAGCGATCGCTACCTGATAGAGATTCCTAGCCATCGACCCATATCAGCCTTTTGAATCCCGCGGGCCAGATCCAATTCAATAAACTATTCGTTTCCCTGACCTGATGGGCCATCTCCTAAAGTTAAGTATTGGCCAGTAGTGGTAGGTTTTCATATAGATCGTAGGATTATTGTATAAGTATTGATTGCTGTACATAATAAATGACCGTTGATTTCAATCTTACTAAGCGGTGTGCTGACTTATTAATAATAACTCGAGCTTGAACCACGTGGCGGTATCAGAAAGATACCTGGCGACTCGTGAGCAAAGGTGACATAATCAGAGCTAATAAAACTAAGGCTAAAAAGAGCAACACACACGCTGACCCAGGTCCCACACCGTCGTACCCATTGACCCCACGTGCAGTGTTGGCCTGGGTGGCACGCGTGACCAGCACCACCTCCTGCTCCTGCAGGCGGATGGACTCCTCCACCTGCCCCTGCAGATGCTACAAGCCGGCCGTCATCCCCTCCCGTAGTCCCTGGATCTCCGACTGCACCTGCACTGTGGGTGGGACTGTTCCAGGAACCCGGGACCCGTCTGGATGGCAGCTGGTTGCTAGGGCCGGTCTGCCCTCTGACCGTCCGGCCCCTTGGCTGCTCCTACCTCCACCTGCTGTACCGGACCGACTGGGTGGTGTGCACCTGAGAGTGTCCCAGGAGCCTCTTCACTAATGTGCCCAACCGAGGTGGTAGTCTCTGAGATGGTGGAGGCTGTTGGAGACAGCTGTGATGGAACATCTGTGACCTCCTCCGACCCGAGTTCCGGGGTCTCCTGAGTCTCGGGCAGAGAGCTGGTGTTCCGGCTGCTCTCCCCATCGGTGCTCTGCCATATGCCGGGGGGCTCCGGATGGGCCGGTCCCGTCACCGGCAGGTCCTGTAAGACACAAGACGGCATGTCAGGTTAAACAGCGGGACAGTGGTGAGGTGTGAGGGTGAGGGCTGAGGTGAAGGGGTGTGGGGTGGGGTGAGGGGGGTTGGGGTGGGGTGAGGAGGGGCACACAAGTGTCATGAGGACCTGCGACTAGGCAGGAGTCTCATTCCGTCACACGCTGCCGATCTCCGCGTCGGTGACCTCCCTTTCCTCCGGGCCGCCAACCACGTCCAGTGCCCTCCGCTCGGGCATGGTGAGGGGCCGCAGGTCTGGTGGTCCCTCTCCGGTCTTCTCCCGCTCCCGGCGGTTGTGCGTGGCCTTCACCTTGGGGGGGGGGGGGGGCAACCACAAACAACGACAATGTTAGACAGTCCGGCTCATGCAGCCCAGGGGTTACGTCACTCATGGCATCTGTGGCCAGGGCACCTGGCCATTGCGGCTGGCATGGGTCCTGGCATGCAGGGCAGGATGGGGGTCTGGCCGTCCCTGGGTGGGGGTCCAGGTCACATATGTGTGGGGGTAGGGTGGCGACTGCCAGAGGCACAGCGCTGCCTACTCACCCTGGCCACCCTGAGGGGGTTGTGCAGTTTTGTTCTGCACTGGTTGCCAGTCTGGGCGACTTTGCTGACGACGCTGACGGCGGCGTCCACTCCGCCCAGGAACGGCGAACAGTGGCGCCTGACTCGCTCCCGGGCCGGGGTACAGCACCAGCCTCCTCTCCTCCACGGAATCAAGGAGGGTCTCCAGTTCCGCGGCACTGCTCTCTTTGCGCCCATGTTGGCTGCAACACTTGTGTGTGGGAGGGGAAGAATCCCTTAAGTGCGAGCCACACTAGACTTGGTATTGGGGAATGTGTCATGCCAGGTGAACACTCCAAGTGTGCCAGAGAAGACACATCCAGAGTGAGAAACACCTAGAGTGTGACACACCCAGAGTGAGGCATATCCAGAGTGAGACACACCCAGAGTGAGACACACCCAGAGTGAGACACACCCAGAGTGAGACACACCCAGAGTGAGACACAGCCAGAGTGAGACACACCCAGAGTGAGACACAGCCAGAGTGCTCCTATGTCTTATGGTCCTTCACCTGTTGAGATTCACCTGAGGGAGCAGTGTTCCGAAAGCTAGTGATTCGAAAAAAATCTGTTCGACTTTAACCTGGTTTTGTGAGACTTACTGTGCTCACCCCAGTCCAAAGCCGGCATCTCCACATCATGAGCAGCAAGTAAGGCAGGTAAGTCTTTCATATCGGGAATGGAGCTGAGTGGGAGAAATCGGGACTACAGTCTGAGAAGGTAATTGGTATTTGTGTCTGTGTCTCTCAGTGTATCTGCGTCTCTCTGTGTGTCTGTGTCTCTTTGTGTGTCTGTGTATCACTCTGTCTGTGTCACTCTCTGTGTCTGTGTCTCTCTCTGTCTCTGTGACTCTCTCTATGTGTGTCTGTGTCTCTCTCTGTGTCTGTGTCTCTCTGTGTGTCTGTGTCTCTCTCTCTCTCTGTCTGTGTCTCTCTCTGTGTCTGTGTCTCTCTCTGTGTCTGTGTCTCTCTCTCTGTCTGTGCCCCCCCCCCCCAAAAAAAAAAAAATCCAATTAATTAAGTAAAGAATGAGCCCGGCCAGGTGGTAGATGTTTCAGTAGGGGAGCATTTCGGTAACAGTGACCACAATTCAGTAAGTTTTAAAGTACTGGTGGACAAGGATAAGAGTGGTCCGAGGATGAATGTGCTAAATTGGGGGAAGGCTAATTATAACAATATTAGGCGGGAACTGAAGAACATAGATTGGGGGCGGATGTTTGAGGGCAAATCAACATCTGACATGTGGGAGGCTTTCAAGTGGCAGTTGAAAGGAATACAGGACCGGCATGTTCCTGTGAGGAAGAAAGATAAATACGGCAATTTTCGGGAACCTTGGATGACGAGTGATATTGTAGGCCTCGTCAAAAAGAAAAAGGAGGCATTTGTCAGGGCTAAGAGGCTGGGAACAGACGAAGCCTGTGTGGCATATAAGGAAAGTAGGAAGGAACTTAAGCAAGGAGTCAGGAGGGCTAGAAGGGGTCACGAAAAGTCATTAGCAAATAGGGTTAAGGAAAATCCCAAGGCATTTTACACGTACATAAAAAGCAAGAGGGTAGCCAGGGAAAGGGTTGGCCCACTGAAGGATAGGCAAGGGAATCTATGTGTGGAGCCAGAGGAAATGGGCGAGGTACTAAATGAATACTTTGCATCAGTATTCACCAAAGAGAAGGAATTGGTAGATGTTGAGTCTGGAGAAGGGGGTGTAGATAGCCTGGGTCACATTGTGATCCAAAAAGACGAGGTGTTGGGTGTCTTAAAAAATATTAAGGTAGATAAGTCCCCAGGGCCTGATGGGATCTACCCCAGAATACTGAAGGAGGCTGGAGAGGAAATTGCTGAGGCCTTGACAGAAATCTTTGGATCCTCGCTGTCTTCAGGGGATGTCCCGGAGGACTGGAGAATAGCCAATGTTGTTCCTCTGTTTAAGAAGGGTAGCAAGGATAATCCAGGGAACTACAGGCCGGTGAGCCTTACTTCAGTGGTAGGGAAATTACTGGAGAGAATTCTTAGAGACAGGATCTACTCCCATTTGGAAGCAAATGGACGTATTAGTGAGAGGCAGCACGGTTTTGTGAAGGAGAGGTCGTGTCTCACTAATTTGATAGAGTTTTTCGAGGAGGTCACTAAGATGATTGATGCAGGTAGGGCAGTAGATGTTGTCTATATGGACTTCAGTAAGGCCTTTGACAAGGTCCCTCATGGTAGACTAGTACAAAAGGTGAAGTCACACGGGATCAGGGGTGAACTGGCAAGGTGGATACAGAACTGGCTAGGCCATAGAAGGCAGAGGGTAGCAATGGAGGGATGCTTTTCTAATTGGAGGGCTGTGACCAGTGGTGTTCCACAGGGATCAGTGCTGGGACCTTTGCTCTTTGTAGTATATATAAATGATTTGGAGGAAAATGTAACTGGTCTGATTAGTAAGTTTGCAGACGACACAAAGGTTGGTGGAATTGCGGATAGCGATGAGGACTGTCTGAGGATACAGCAGGATTTAGATTGTCTGGAGACTTGGGCGGAGAGATGGCAGATGGAGTTTAATCCGGACAAATGTGAGGTAATGCATTTTGGAAGGTCTAATGCAGGTAGGGAATATACAGTGAATGGTAGAACCCTCAAGAGTATTGAAAGTCAAAGAGATCTAGGAGTACAGGTCCACAGGTCATTGAAAGGGGCAACACAGGTGGAGAAGGTAGTCAAGAAGGCATACGGCATGCTTGCCTTCATTGGCCGGGGCATTGAGTATAAGAATTGGCAAGTCATGTTGCAGCTGTATAGAACCTTAGTTAGGCCACACTTGGAGTATAGTGTTCAATTCTGGTCGCCACACTACCAGAAGGATGTGGAGGCTTTAGGGAGGGTGCAGAAGAGATTTACCAGAATGTTGCCTGGTATGGAGGGCATAAGCTATGAGGAGCGATTGAATAAACTCGGTTTGTTCTCACTGGAACGAAGGAGGTTGAGGGGCGACCTGATAGAGGTATACAAAATTATGAGGGGCATAGACAGAGTGGATAGTCAGAGGCTTTTCCCCAGGGTAGAGGGGTCAATTACTAGTGGGCATAGGTTTAAGGTGAGAGGGGCAAGGTTTAGAGTAGATGTACGAGGCAAGTTTTTTACGCAGAGGGTAGTGGGTACCTGGAACTCGCTACCGGAGGAGGTAGTGGAAGCAGGGACGACAGGGACATTTAAGGGGCATCTTGACAAATATATGAATAGGATGGGAATAGAAGGATACGGACCCAGGAAGTGTAGAAGATTGTAGTTTAGTCGGGCAGTATGGTCGGCACGGGCTTGGAGGGCCGAAGGGCCTGTTCCTGTGCTGTACATTTCTTTGTTCTTTGTTCTTAAATTAATTAACTAGTTAAGGGAATTTGGTGCTCATCTTAAGGAGGTGCAGAGAAGCAGACCTGTGAGGGAGCCTCGGGAACAATTACATCACAGCCAGCAGGTGAGTGATTGGCTTGTAACTGGTAAGTGATTTCTCTCTCTTTGACTTTCTCTTAGCTGTGTAGTGTAGTTCAAATTTAACTTCAGGTTTAAGTCATGGCAGGAGAGCTCAGACCCGTGCAATGCTCCTCTTGTGAGATGTGGCAAGTCAAGGACCCTTCTGGTGTCCCTGACTCCTTCATCTGCAAGAAGTGTGTCCAACTGCAGCTCCTGTTAGACCGCTTGACGGCTCTGGAGCTGCGGATGGACTCACTTTGGAGCATCCGCGATGCTGAGGAAGTTGTGGATAGCACATTCAGTGAGTTGGTCACACCGCAGATTAAAATTACTGAGGCAGATAGGGAATGGGTGACCAACAGACAGAGGAAGAGTAGGAAGGCAGTGCAGGGATCCCCTGCGGTCATCTCCCTCCAAAACAGATTTACCGTTTTGGAAACTGTTGGGGGAGATGGCTCACCAGGGGAAGGTGGCAGCAGCCAGGTTCATGGCACCGTGGCTGGCTCTGCTGCACAGAAGGGCGGGAAAAAGAGTGACAGAGCTATAGTGATAGGGGATTCAATTGTAAGGGGAATAGACAGGCGTTTCTGTGGACGCAAACGAGAATCCAGGTTGGTATGTTGCCTCCCTGGTGCAAGGGTCAAGGATGTCTCGGAGCGGCTGCAGGGCATTCTGGAGGGGGAGGGTGAACAGCCAGCTGTCGTGGTGCATATAGGCACCAACGATATAGGTAAAAAATGGGATGAGGTCCTACAAGCTGAATTTATGGAGTTAGGAGTTAAACTAAAAAGTAGGACCTCTCAGGATTGCTACCAGTGCCACGTGATAGTCAGAGTAGGAATGACAGGATAGCTAGGATGAATACGTGGCTTGAGAGATGGTGCAAGAGGGAGGGTTTCAAATTCCTGGGACATTGGGACCGGTTCTGGGGGAGGTGGGACCTGTACAAATCGGACGGTCTGCATCTGGGTGGGACCGGAACCAATGTTCTCGGGGGTGTGTTTGCTAGTGCAGTTGGGGAGGGTTTAAACTAATGTGGCAGGGGGATGGGAACCGATGTAGGAAGTCAGTGGGGACAGAAACAAAAGGCAGGAAGGGAGAGTGTGTAAAGCATGACCTGAGAAAGCAGGGCAGAGAGCAAGGAAGGTCTACATTAAACTGCATTTATTTCAATGCAAAGGGCCTGACGGGCAAAGCGGATGAACTCAGGGCATGGACGGGCACATGGGACTGGGATATTATAGCTATGACTGAAACATGGCTAAGGGAGGGGCAGGACTGGCAGCTCAATGTTCCGGGGTACAGATGCTATAGAAAGGATAGAACAGGAGGTAAGAGAGGAGGGGGAGTGGCGTTTTTGATTAGGGAGAACATCACGGCAGTACTTAGAGGGGATATATCCGAGGGTTCGCCCACTGAGTCTATATGGGTGGAACTGAAAAATAAGAACGGAGAGATCACCTTGGTAGGACTGTACTACAGGCCCCCAAATAGTCAGCGGGAAATTGAGGAGCAAATATGTAAGGAGATTACAGATAGCTGCAAGAATAATAGGGTGGTAGTAGTAGGGGACTTTAACTTTCCCAACATTGACTGGGACAGCCAGAGCATTAGGGGCTTGGATGGAGGGAAATTTGTTGAGTGTATTCAGGAGGAATTTCTCATTCAGTATGTGGATGGACCGACTAGAGAGGGGGCAAAACTTGGCCTCGTCTTGGGAAATAAGGAAGGGCAAGTGACAGAAGTGCTAGTGAGAGATCACTTTGGGACAAGTGACCATAACTCCATTAGTTTTAAGATAGCTATGGAGAATGATAGGTCTGGCCCAAGAGTTAAAATTCTTAATTGGGGCAAGGCCAATTTTGATGGTATCAGACAGGAACTTGCAGAGGTAGATTGGGGGAGACTGTTGGCAGGCAAAGGGACGGCTGGTAAATGGGAGGCTTTTAAAAATGTGTTAACCAGGGTGCAGGGTAAGCACATTCCCTTTAGAGTGAAGGGTAAGGCTGGTAGAAGTAGGGAACCCTGGATGACTCGAGATATTGAGACTCTGGTCAAAAAGAAGAAGGAGGCATATGACGTACATAAGCAACTGGGATCAAGTGGATCCCTTGAAGAGTATAGAGATTGTCGAAATAGAGTTGAGAGGGAAATCAGGAGGGCAAAAAGGGGACATGAAATTGCTTTGGCAAATAATGCAAGGGAGAATCCAAAGAGATTCTACAAATACATAAAGGGGAAAAGACTAACTAGGGACAGAGTAGGGCCTCTTAAGGATCAACAAGGGCATCTATGTGCAAAGCCACAAGAGTTGGGTGAGATCCTGAATGAATATTTCTCATCGGTATTCACGGTGGAGAAAGGCATGGATGTTAGGAAACTAAGGGAAATAAATAGTGATGTCTTGAGAAGTGTGCATATTACAGAGGAGGAGGTGCTGGAAGTCTTAAAGCGCATCAAGGTAGATAAATCCCCGGGACCTGATGAAATGTATCCCAGGGTGTTGTGGGAGGCTAGGGAGGAAATTGCGTGTCCCCTAACAGAGATATTTGAATCACCGGCAGCCACAGGTGAGGTGCCTGAAGATTGGAGAGTGGCGAATGTTGTGCCCTTGTTTAAGAAGGGCAGCAGGGAAAAGCCTGGGAACTACAGACCGGTGAGCCTAACGTCTGTAGTAGCTAAGTTGCTAGAAGGTATTCTGAGAGACAGGATCTACAAGCATTTAGAGAGGCAAGGACTGATTCGGGGCAGTCAGCATGGCTTTGTGCGTGGAAAATCATGTCTCACAAATTTGATTGAGTTTTTTGAGGGGGTGACCAAGAAGGTAGATGAGGGCAGTGCAGTAGTCGTTGTCTACATGGACTTTAGCAAAGCCTTTGACAAGGTACCGCATGGTAGGTTGTTGCAGAAGGTTAAAGCTCACGGGATCCAGGGTGAGGTTGTCAATTGGATTCAAAATTGGCTGGACGACAGAAGGCAGAGGGTGGTTGTAGAGGGTTGTTTTTCAAACTGGAGGCCTGTGACCAGTGGTGTGCCTCAGGGATTGGTGCTGGGTCCACTGTTATTTGTGATTTATATTAATGATTTGGATGAGAATTTAGGAGGCATGGTTAGTAAGTTTGCAGATGACACCAAGATTGGTGGCACAGTGGATAGTGAAGAAGGATCTTGATCAATTAGGCCAGTGGGCCGATGAATGGCAGATGGAGTTTAATTTAGATAAATGTGAGGTGATGCATTTTGGCAGATCGAATCAGGCCAGGACCTACTCAGTTAATGGTATGGTGTTGGGGAGAGTTATAGAACAAAGAGATCTAGGAGTACAGGTTCATAGCTCCTTGAAGGTGGAGTCGCAGGTGGACAGGGTGGTGAAGAAGGCATTCGGCACGCTTGGTTTCATTGGTCAGAACATTGAATACAGGAGTTGGGACGTCTTGTTGAAGTTGTACAAGACATTGGTACGGCCACACTTGGAAAAATGTGTGCAGTTCTGGTCACCCTATTATAGGAAGGATATTATTAAACTGGAAAGAGTGCAGAAAAGATTTACTAGGATGTTGCCGGGACTTGATGGTTTGAGTTATAAGGAGAGGCTGGATAGACTGGGACTTTTTTCCTTGGAGTGTAGGAGGCTTAGGGATGATCTTATAGAGGTCTATAAAATAATGAGGGGCATAGATAAGGTAGATAGTCAACATCTTTTCCCAAAGGTAGGGGAGTCTAAAACTAGAGGGCATAGGTTTAAGGTGAGAGGGGAGAGATTCAGAAGGGCCCAGAGGGGCAATTTCTTCACTCAGAGGGTAGTGAGTGTCTGGAATGGGCTGCCAGAGGTAGTAGTAGAGGCGGGTACAATTGTGTCTTTTAAAAAACATTTAGATAGTTACATGGGTAAGATGGGTATAGAGGGTTATGGGCCAAGTGCGGGCAACTGGGACTAGCTTAATGGTAAAAACTGTGCGGCATGGACTGGTTGGGCCGAAGGGCCTGTTTCCATGCTGTAAACTTCTATGATTCTATGATTCTATGTGTCTGTGTGTGTCTCTCTCTGCCTGTGTATCTCTCTCTTTGTCTGTCTCTCTGTGTTTTCAAATTGTGTGTGTGTGGGGGGGGGGGGGGGGGGGGACGGACTGAAAAGTGACCCCACAGTAAAGTTGTGACCTGATTGGCTGGGAGGGAATCTTGGTTAAATTTGAAAAAAAATCATTGAAAAACAAATTAAAGCTAATTGATTAACTAGGTAGAGGAGTAACTAAACCTGAGGGCAGAGATTATTATTCAATGTTACAGTAAATATCTAGCACGAGGGATCCTATAGTTAATTATAACTTAATCTAATAATGACTTAAGTATTTATTTTAAATTAATTAACTGGTGCTAAAATGTTACTCAGCTGGGTGCAGTGCTCTGACTGTGAGATGTGGGAAATCCGTGACGCTTCCAGCATTCCAGTCGACTATGTCTGCAGGAAGTGTAACCAATGGCAGCTCCTCACAGACCACGTGGTTCAGTTGGAATGGACGATACAGTGGTCCTGAGGGTGCGACCCATCAACAGCTGGACTGGCGAGAGGCCCGTGGACAGTGGGGCCAAGCGATAGGCCAGCAGGGCTAAATAGAAGTCAGATCCGGCATCAGCAGCCTTGCAGAGGAGCCGCTTCACAATGTGGACGCCCTTTTCCGCCTTGCCATTCGACTGAGGATGCAAGGGACTGGACATCACGTGTGTGAAGTTGTATGAAGTGGCAAAGGAAGACCATTCTTGACTCGCAAAGCAATGCCCGTTGTCAGACACGATGGTGAGCGGAATTCCATGGCGAGCAAAGGTTTCTTTGCATGCCCGGATGACAGCTGATGACGTCGTGTCGTGCAGGCGTATGACCTCCGGATAACTTGAGAAGTAGTCAATAAGAATAATGTAGTCCCTGCCGAGCGCATGAAAGAAGTCCACGCCCACCTTCGACCAGGGGGACGTGACCAACTCATGGGACTGAAGGGTCTCAGGGGATTGCGCCGGCTGAAACCTCTGGCAGGTGGGGTAATTGAGCACCATGTTGGCGATGTCGTTGATGATGCCCGGCCAGTACACAGCTTCTCGGGCCCTCCGCCTGCGCTTTTCAACTCCAAGGTGGCCTTCGTGCAGTTGCTCGAGGACAAGCCGGTACATGCTGTGTGGGATCACGATCCGGTCCAACTTCAAGAGGACACCATCAATGACGGCCAAGTTGTCCCGGACGTTGTAAAATTGTGGGCACTGCCCCTTGAGCCACCCTTCCGTCATGTGGCGCATCACACGTTGTAGAAGGGGGTCAGCCGCAGTCTCACGGTGAATGTGGGCCAGACGTGCATCAGTAGCCGGCAGATTGGCCGACAAAGTGAAGGCTACCTGTTCGTCGACCTGACAAGCGAACCCCTCCGAGTCGGGAGGTGTATTGACCGCCCTGGACAGATCATCTGCGATGATGAGATCCTTCCCCGGGGTGTAGACAAGTTGGAAGTCGTACCTCCGGAGCTTGAGCAGAATGCGCTGGAGGCTGGGGGTCATGTCGTTGAGGTCCTTCTGAATGATGCCGACCAGGGGGCGATGGTCGGTCTCCACAGTGAACTGCGGAAGACCATATATATAGTCGTGGAACTTGTCGATGCCAGTCAACAGGCCTAGGCACTCCTTCTCAATCTGTGCATAGCGCTGTTCTGTGGGGGTCGTGGCCCGCGACGCATAGGCGACTGGAGCCCATGATGAGGTGTCGTCCCGTTGCAGGAGTACCGCCCCAAATCCAGACTGGCTGGCGTCAGTTGAGATCTTTGTTTCCCGTGTGGTATCGAAAAGCGCCAGTACCGGGGCGGTGGTGAGCTTGACCTTGAGCTCCTCCCATTCACTCTGGTGTGCGGACAGCCACTGGAATTCCGTTGTCTTTTTGACCAGGTGGCGAAGAGCAGTCGGGTGCGAAGCAAGGTTAGGAATGAACTTCCCCAGGAAGTTGACCATCCCGAGAAAACGCAGCACTACCTTCTTGTCTGCCGGCTGCTGCATGGCTGCGATGGCTGCCACTTTGTCGGCATCCGGCCGCACGCCCAACCGGGAGATGTGGTCCCCCAAAAACTTTAACTCAGTCTGGCCAAAAGAGCATTTGGCTCGGTTAAGACGCAGGCCCTGATCCCGTATCCGTGCAAAGACACGCTGGAGATGACTGATGTGCTCCTGCGGTGTGGTGGACCAGATGATAATGTCGTCTACGTAGACGCGTACCTCTTCGATGACCTCCATCGTCTGTCCGTCTGTGATGGAACACTTCGGAGGCCGAAATGATGCCGAATGGCATCCTATTGTAGCAATATCTGCCAAATGGAGTGTTGAAAGTGCACAGCTTCCTGCTCGACTGATCCAATTGAATCTGCCAAAAGCCCTTTGAGGCACCAAGCTTGGTGAATAATTTTGCCTGAGCCATCTCGCTCGTGATTTCTTCTCGTTTGGGTATGGGGTAGTGTTCCCTCATAATGTTGTGATTTAAATCTTTCAGGTCGATACAGATCCGGAGCTCGCCGGAGGGCTTCTTGACGCACACCATGGAGCTGACCCATGGCGTTGGCTCCGTGGCCCGGGAAAGCACTCCTTGGTCCTGCAGGTCTTGCAGCTGCTGCTTGAGGCGGTTCTTGAGTGATGCTGGGACCCTACGAGGTGCGTGAATGACTGGGGTGGCGTCCGGTTTGAGCCGTATTTTGTACGTGTAGGGCAGTGTGCCCATGCCCTCGAAAACCTCCTGGTTAGGGTTAGGGTTAGGGTTAGGTACTCGATTGACTGGACCCGTTCCGTCTCGTGGGGCCCGTGCCATGCCGTTTCGGCCGCCTGGATTTGGGAGTACCGGCTGGTCGCATTTTCGTGGAGGACGCAGGTCTCGATGGCAGTTGCTAGAGTGAGTCGTTTTATTTTAAGGAGCTGCTGGCGTAGGGTGTCCGAGATTACCCCAAAAACTATCTGATCCCGTATCATGGAGTCGGACGTGGCCCCATAGCCGCAGGACTGCACGAGGATTTGGAGGTGTGTTAAGTGTGGAAAGGCTCATCCTTACCCTGCAGGCACTGCTGGAATAGGTACCTCTCGAAGGTTTCATTGACTTCCACGCTGAAGTGTTCATCGAACTTCAGAAGCACCGTCTTATATTTTGTTTTGTCCTCGCCTTCCGTGAATGCCAGGGAGTTACAGATGTGGATGACCTGTTGCCCCGCCCTGGAGAGGAGGAGGGCGATCTTCCTGGTGTCCGATGCATTCTCCCTGTCTGTGGCTTCTAGGAAGAGCTGGAAGCGCTGTTTAAACACTTTCCAGTTTACGCCAAGATTGCCAGCAATTCGGAGCGGCTGCGGCGAGCTGATGTTTTCCATGGAGCAGGATGGCGGATCTCTGAAAGGGTGCAGGTCGGTCTCACAGTCGCTGGTTTGCGTCCACAACTGGTATCATGCCGTGTTGGGTGTTCTGATGGAACAAATGATCCAACACGGCTGTGGATGGTACAACTCTGTTTTATTGTCTAATCAACGGTAACAACTAACTACTGGCTCGGGTACGTACTTCACCAGCTAACCTGTGGACCCAGCCCTATCACTATCTTAGTGAGGCACTCAGCACATGGTGTATGTCTGAGTGGCACGCTGTGAGCTCTGTGCTCTGAGCTATCGCCTGGTAGAATCAGCGGGAACTGTGGTGTTCCCTGTTTTATAGTGCGTGTGCTCTCACTGGGCTGTGATGTTGTGTGTGTGTTGGTTGGTCCAACTGCCTGTCCATCAGTGTGTGTGTGATTGCACCATGATATGCTGATGTGGATATCATGACACTGTCCTGGGAGTGTTTGATGGGGACAGTGTAGAGAGAGCTTTACTCTGCATCTAACCCCGTTCTGTAGCTGTCCTGGGAGTGTTTCGTGGAGGCATTGTTGAAAGCGCTTTATTCATGAAACCCTGTGATGTACATAATCTGGGAATATTTGATGGACCATTGTGTAGGGAGGTTTAACCAGTTATCGGCCTGATATAATTATTGCTACAATACTCGAATCACTTGATACTCCTTGGCCGGGATTCTCCGATCCCGCGCCGGGTCGGATAATCAGCGGGGGGCGGGGCGGATCGCGCAACGCCGCTCCGGCGACTGGAGAATCGGCAGCAATTGCGCCAGGGCAGTCGTCGCGGCGCCAGTCGGGGGCCATTGTAAGCAGCCCCCCGGCGATTCTCCACGCTCGACGGGCCGAGTTCCGCCGGCGTCGTTTGCCTATGGTCCCAGCCGGTGGGACCTCGGTATTTTGGCTACGGTGACCGTCCTGATGGGGATGCGGGGGAGCCGACTCCAAGGGGGGGCCTCATTCCGGGGGGGGGGGGGGGGAGCCTATGTTCCACCGCACCGGGCCCCTGTAGGGCTCTGCCATATTGCCCATTGGCCGAGTGGAGACAGCCGTGGCGTCATGCGCGGACCCACGCTGGCCGTGGCAGGCCAGCTTTTGGCGCCGGAGCAGCGCACAGCACTCCAGCGCCGTTCCAGTCCCCTAGGAAGGGGTGAATGCCTGGGCCTGGAGGCCCGTTGACACCGGTGTCGCTCACGCCAGCTTTGATGCCGGCGTCAACACTTGGCCGGGGTTTTGGAGAATCCCGGCACTTATCATTCCAATAATTATTGCCTCTGATGCTAAGGAATATTACAGGGAATGATGGGTGGCACAGTAGCACAGTGTTTAGCACTGTTGCTTCACAGCTCCACGGTCCCAGGTTCAATTCCTGGCTCGGGTCACTGTCTGTGCGGAGTCTGCACGTTCTCCCAGTGTCTGCGTGGGTTTCCTCCGGGCGCTCCGATTTCCTCCCACAAGTCCCGAAAGACGTGCTATTGGGTGAATTGGACATTCTGAATTCTCCCTCTGTGTACCCGCTGGAGTGTGGCAACGAGGGGATTTTCATAGTAACTTCATTACAGTGTTAATGTAAGCCTACTTATTACAATAAAGTTTATTATTAACTGATTTCAGTTAATAATGACAGTTAACCACATTGCTGTGGTCTGGAGTTTTATTTAGATCAGACCAGGTAAGGGGCAGTGACATCCCTGCCCCATCCCAACACCATTCCCTCAAACTGCTTCCTATTGGAGCAGGACAGAGATACATTCCCTGATATAAAGAGAGGGAGCCTGTGTGAGGTATAAAATGTGAGGGACATTATTGAATAGTGGAACATCACATTTGTAACACCAGAGACAGGGTTGATGAGGGGTAATTTTGGGAGTCTGCTCTCAGGAGACTCAGTCCATGGGGAGTCCACGGCATCAGAAACAGGACTGATTGGCCATGAACACAGGTTATATGATGAGCCAACAGACTGGCCAAGAGCCTGGTCATGTGACCCTGTTACATCTGGAGTGGGAGGGACCACAGTTGCTCTGTGACATCATTCCGAGCGGCTATGATTGGCTGTTGTCTCCTTTGTGATGTCACCTGGAGACGGGTTTGTGATCCTGGTTACACCCCAACAGGGTGACGGCGTCACTCTGGGAGGAGCTGGATTTCAGTCTGGAGGTGACTCCGTGTAGGGGGCTGTTGGAAGAGCAACAAGTGGATCCCTCAGTGTCCTGGAGTTTATAACCACCATCTGTCCGAAAAGACTTTGATCTGCATTGTGTCTGAATCTCAGTGCGGCCTGTACGATGCCATGTACGTAAATCGTTAGTGCCAATGGTCAGTTGATCTAATCAAGCAGCATGTATCTCTGGTTGTTAATAGCAGGCAAAGTACAGACCGCACTTAACCAGCCCGTGCTCACAACACACAAAATAAAGCGTCTCCTGTTAGATATGATTGTGTGATTGGGCAGCACTTGTTGAACAATTTTTAGTGCGCTGACAACTAATTTAGCACTAACAGTAACTTATTTAGCACTAACACTAAATTAGCACTAACACCAACTAATTTAACACTCATACTAACTAAGTTGACATAAACACTAACTAATTTGACACTGACTCTAACTAATTTGACACTAATAACTAATTTAAGATAATCAGTCAAGATCAAATGTGGGTCATTTACACTTTCCACAAAGTGACAAAGGTTCATACAAAAATAGAAGGAATGTGTTCAATTTGCTGTGTGTTTTTGAATTACGCGGACGTTTGGGGAGACTATTGCTCCTCCTGCATTCTCCATGGCAATGCCTCAGCCAATCAGAGTTGACTTGATATCAATCAGAACACTTTAGTTCAAATTGCTGTTATTGTTTGAAATTGGACATAATTCCATTTGTCCCGATCAGTGCAATATGAAAAGCATTGACAATATGTTTCCCTTGTCAGTAATATTGAAATCTTTTCTGTTGTATTCTTGCCCACAGGCAATATGATGGTGATCTTACAGGTGGCAAGCCTGTTTCACCAGGCCCCAGCCTATGAGAGCAGGTAGGTGTACTGAGGGGATGAGAGAAACACGGCGGTGAATTCCAGTAGTGGGGGTAGCAGTAGATTGGTCATGATTTCTGGGGCATGGTTCACCAGTGTTCATGGAGAGTGAATAGTGGTTGGGGAAGAGATAGTGGTTGGGTGAGGGAGGACAGATCACTGGTTATGGGATAGATTACACTGTGTAACTTGTTCGACCTGGTGCAAATAATATTTCTCTCCTGGTCCACAAGCAGTGCTGTAAATACACTCAAGCAAAGGATTTGAGTACAGGAGCAGAGATCAGGGCAGTAATGAGACCATACCTGGAATATTGTGTGCAGGTTTGCTCTCTTTATCTGAGCAAAGATCTTCTTGCTATGGATGGACTGCAGCGAAGGTCTACCAGATGATCGCTGGGATGGCGAGACTGACGTATGAGGAGAGATGGAGTTGGTTAACATTATATTTGCTGGAGTTCAGAAGAAAGGACAGTGGGATCTCATCAATTCAGGAAGGATGTTCCTGATGGTGGGAGTGACCAGAACCATGGGTCACAGTCTGAGGACACAGTAGACCGTTTAGGACTAAGATGAGGAGAAATATCTTCACCCAGAGAGTGGTGAGCCTGTGGAATTCTCACATTGCTCAACCTCAATCGGAATGTGAGCTTCCAGCATGTTCTGGCCTGGAGGATCCTTGATTTGGAGATCACTAATTAATCCTGTCTCATTACATAACAGGTATAAAATATCCTTGCTTGGTTCCAGATCGTATTGTTCTAAGAAACTGTCGTGAATACACTCATTGAATTTCTCCTCCAGGCTAAATTTGTCAATTTGATTTGTCCAATCAGCATCAAGATCAAAATTGTTCACAATTATTGCAGTTACTTTCTTACAGGCCTCCCAAGATTTCTTAATGTACATTTCTTTCCAGAGGGCAGCACGATGGTGCAGTGGTTAGCACTTCTGCCTCACGGCGCTGAGGACCCGGGTTCGATCCCAGCCCCGGGTCACTGTCTGTGTGGAGTTTGCGCATTCTCCCCGTGTTTGCGTGCATCCCACCCCCACAACACAAAGATGTGCAGGGTAGGTGGATTGACCACACTAAATTGCCCCTTAATTGGAAAAAAATAATTGGGGACTCTAAATTTATTAAAAAATTTAAAGACATTTTTTTCCAGACTGTAGCTACTGATAGGGGGTCTCTAAGCGACTCCCACCAGTGAGTTATTTGCTTTGCTTTGTTTAACTTCACATAAACTGATTGTACAACTTGATCTTCTGAGGCAAGACCATTCCTCAAAACTGTACTGATGTCAACATTTATATCAGAGCGACACCAGCCCCTCCTTTTCCATTCAGTCCTTTCCCGTCCGACTTTATTATTTCCGTGAGTTTGCAGTTGAAATTTTGCAAATATTGGAATTTCCCACCTTTGACCTCTTCAATTTCTTCATTTCAGACCAACTTTGAACAGCCCAAGAGAGGTGGTGGCTTTGCTGACAGCTTATTGCCAGCCCTGGCCAGTGTCAACACAGACGTAGGACATGTACAAAGAACAAAGAACAAAGAAATGTACAGCACAGGAACAGGCCCTTCGGCCCTCCAAGCCCGTGCCGACCATGCTGCCCGACTAAACTACAATCTTCTACACTTCCTGGGTCCGTATCCCTCTATTCCCATCCTATTCATGAATTTGTCAAGATGCCCCTTAAATGTCACTATCGTCCCTGCTTCCACCACCTCCTCCGGTAGCGAGTTCCAGGCACCCACTACCCTCTGCGTAAAAAACTTGCCCCGTACATCTACTCTAAACCTTGCCCCTCTCACCTTAAACCTATGCCCCCTAGTAATTGACCCCTCTACCCTGGGGAAAAGCCTCTGACTCTCCACTCTGTCTATGCCCCTCATAATTTTGTAGACCTCTATCAGGTCGCCCCTCAACCTCCTTGTAACTAAAGACCTTTGCCTTGTCCTAACCAGTCGATGCACTCAGCACATGGTGAATGTCTGTGCTGCAGGCTGTGAGCTCTGTCCTCCTAGCTAGCTGCAGCTCGAATGAGCGGGAACTTTGATGCCCCCTGTCTTTATAGTGCGTGTGCTCTAACTGGTGATTGGCTGCGGTGTTGTGTGTGTTGATTGGTCCCACTGTGTGTCCATCAGTGTGTGTGTCTGCACCATGATATACTGGTGTATATTATGAAATCCCCCCTTTTATAAAAGAATGTACCTGTGTGGCAATAAATAGTATATGATGAGAATGGCCCTGACTACGTGTGTGTGAAATATTTACAGGACTATGACGACATAGCCATAAAAACTAAGCTATTTACATGGGATGGTGCCTGGTGCAGAAAAACAGTGTGTCACAAGAATAACGAGATGAACACTATATACAAACCATATAAACGATCAAACAGAAGAACAGAACAAATCAGAAAGTCCATAAGTCCACAAAGTTCACAAATTAAGTCTCTGAGGTGGGCGACGAATTCTGATTGACCGCCTCAAGGGTGAGTCGGGAGCCGCCGGCTGAGGAGCGGGATGGACTGCGTCAGAGTGAGGAGGATGCAGAGTGACTGGGATCTCTGCATAGTCCATGGCAGGGTCAGCAAGAGGGCGAGGCGACAGTGGAGGATCACGTAGCGAGCGCGGAACGAGACAAAGGGCGCGTCGATTGCGGCGCATAATGGAGCCATCCAGTAGACGAACCAGGAACGAGCGGGGGGCCACCTGCTGAAGGACAACAGCGGTTGCAGACCAACCCCCATCCGGAAGATGGATGCGGACGTTGTCATCTGGAGCCAGAGCAGGGAGATCAGCTGCATGGGAGTCATGAGCCGCCTTCTGCTGTGTACGAGACAGCTGCATCCGGCGAAGGACCGGAACGTGGTCGAGGTCTGGGACATGAATGGACGGCACCGTCGTCCTCAGGGTGCAACCCATGAGCAACTGGGCTGGCGACAGGCCAGTGGACAGTGGGGCGGAGCAATAGGCCTGCAAGGCGAGGTAGAAATTGGACCCAGCATCGGCAGCCTTGCAGAGGAGCCGTTTGACTATGTGGATGCCCTCCGCTTTGCCGTTGGATTGGGGGTACAGGGGACTGGATGTCACATGGGCAAAATGTACCGCCTGACAAAGTTGGACCATTCCTGGCTTGCGAAGCAGGGGCCATTGTCCGACATCACAGTGAGTGGGATGCCGTGTCGAGCAAAGGTGTCCTTACAGGCACGAATGACTGCAGACGATGTGATATCGTGCAACCGTATCACCTCCGGGTAATTTGAAAATTAGTCCACAATCAGGACATAGTCCCTGCCCAGCGCGTGGAACAGGTCGATGCCCACCTTGGTCCATGGTGACGTGACCAACTCATGGGGCTGCAGGGTCTCACGTGGTTGGGCCGGCTGGAACCGCTGACAGGTGAGGCAGTTGAGCACTGTATTGGCTATGTCCTCATTAATGCCGGGCCAGTACACTGCCTCTCGGGCCTGTCGGCGGCACTTTTCCACGCCAAGATGGCCCTGGTGTAGCTGTTCCAGGACGAGCTAGCACATTCTTTCCGGGATGACAATGCGGTCCAGTTTCAGAAGAACCCCGTCTACTACCGTCAGATCATCTCTGACATTATAGAACTGAGGGCATTGGCCCTTGAGCTACCCGTCCGTTAGGTGGCGCATGACGCGCTGTAGCAAGGGGTCTGCCGCCGTCTCGCAGCGAATTTGGATCCGTGGCAGGTAGATTGGAGGCCACGAAGGCCACATGGGCGTCAACCTGGCAGACGAATCCCGCTGGGTCACACGGAGTGTTGACTGCCCTGGAGAGAGCGTCGGCAATGATGAGGTCTTTGCCTGAGATGTATACCAGCTGGAAGTCGTATCGCTGGAGCTTGAGAAGAATACGCTGGAGGCAAGGCGTCATGTCGTTCAAGTCTTTCTGTATTATATTGACCAGCGGGTGATGGTCGGTCTCGACGGTGAATTGAGGAAGTCTGTACACATAATCGTGAAACTTAACCACACCGGTCAGAAGGCCCAGGCACTCCTTTTCTATCTGCGCGTAGCGCTGTTCCGTGGGAGTAATGGCACGTGACGCATATGCAACGGGGGCCAATGATGAGGCCTCATCACGTTGCAGGAGCACTGCCCCACCAATGCCGGATTGGCTGGCAACAGTCGAAATTTTGGTCTCTTTTGATGTATCAAAGAAAGCTAAGACCGGGTGAGTTTGGTTTTGAGTTCTCTCCATTCGCGCTCGTGTGCAGGGAGCCATTGGAAGTCTGTCGTCTTCCTGACCAGGTTCCTGAGAGCCATGGTATGAGAGGCGAGGTTAGGGATGAACTTCCCTAAAACGTTGACCATGCCCAGAAATCGGAGGACCTCCTTCTGGCGTTTTCATGGCTGTGATAGCAGCCACCTTGTCCGCATCTGGCCACACACCCAACTGGGAGATGTGGTCCCCGAGGAACTTGAGTTCTGTCTGACCAAAAGAGCATTTGGCCCTGTTGAGGCGTAGGCCCTGCTCACGTATGCGTTTGAACACGCGCTGGAGGCGACTGACATGCTCCTGCAGGGTGGTGGACCAAATGATTATGTCATCGACATAGACGCGAACACGTTCAATGCCTTCCATCATTTGTTCCATGATCCTATGGAACACTTCTGAAGCAGATATGATCCCAAACGGCATCCTGTTGTAACAATATCTGCCAAAGGGGGTATTGAATGTGCAAAGTTTCCTGCTGGATTTATCGAGCTGGATTTGCCAGAATCCTTTTGAGGCGTCGAGTTTGGTGAAGTGCTTGGCCCCGAGCCATCTCGCATGTGATCTCTTCGCGCTTGGGAATTGGATAATGCTCCCTCATGATATTGCAATTTAGATCCTTGGGATCAATGCAAATTCTCAATTCGCTGGAAGGCTTTTTCACACATACCATGGAACTGACCCAGTCGGTTGGTTCCGTCACTTTGGAAATCACCCCTTGGTCCTGGAGGTCCTGCAGCTGCTGCTTGAGGCGGTCCTTAAGGGGTGCTGGGACCCTGCGAGGTGCGTGAACCACAGGTGTGGCATTCTGTTTCAATAAGATCTTGTAAGTATATGGGAGCGTGCCTATGCCTTCAAAGACGTCGTGGTGCTGGTCGATGATGGCGTCGAGTTGCGCCCTGAAGTCAGTGTCCTGAAAGGCAGACGTGTCATCAAGAGAGAGAGAGTGAACTCTCTGAACTAGGGTCAACAGCTTGCATGCCTGCGCGCCAAGCAGGGAGGCTTTCGAGGAGCCCACGATTTCAAAAGGATGGATGGCTTTGCGTGACCTGTGCATCACTTCAAGTTGGCGTGAGCCGCTAGCAGCAATGACATTGTCATTGTAATCCAGCTACAGGCTGATGGAAGGATGGCTGGCTTGACACAAAGGCTTTGGAAGTCAGATCACGCAATGAGATTGGCGGAGGCACCAGTGTCCAGGCGGAATCGTATTTGGGACCGGTTGACCGTCAGGGTGGCACACCACTCATCGTCTGGATCGATGCTGTTTCCCTACAGCGGCTGGTGTCTTTGCTTCGGGGACAGCCTGTTTTTTGTCACAACACCGACTCAAAAAGGCACCTTTGGGTCCTCGGTGTCACTGCTGTGTGGTAGGTCCACATCGGACTCGGTGACTGTGGGTTGAATTGCCCGGACATTCCTGCGAGGCTGGCTGAAGCAATATGAATTGGCAGGCTGAGCTGCTCGGCAGAAGGCAGCGTAGTGGCCAAGTCTGCCACATCTTAGGCATTGTCGAGATTTGGCAGGGCATTGCCGTTTCAAAAGGGCGGAGCCACAGTTGCCGCACGTCGTAGCGTCAGCGCGTTCGCTGCGCCACCGCGCATGCACGGTGCAGTCGTGCGTGGTGCGCGCCTGTGCATTACGTTCTTCGACGTCGCCGTCCCCTCGTTTGGTGCGCACAAGCACGGGAGTCCGCGAAATGGCCGCCCTCATCCAGGCTGAGGCCCTGAAGTTGCTCAATCGCTTGGACCCGTTCCGCCTCGTGGGGATCTTGCTGCGCCGTTTCAGCCGCTCGGATGTGAGAATACCGACTCGTGGCATTTTCGTGTAAGAAACAGGTCTCAATGGCGGTCGCTAGGGTGAGCTGTTTTACTTTGAGGAGCTGCTGTCTGTTTTTGAAAACTCACCACTCTTCTTAGAAGTCCCCCTGTACCAAAAAGGGCCGACATTCTAAATGGTGATCAGGGATTCTCACTCCCCGACTCCGATGCAAGCTTCAGTGGGTGCTATTCAGGTCAAACAGTATTTTCAAGTTATCCCCCGGTATAACCCATACCTTCACCGAAGAATTTGACCTACTTACCCCTCAGTAGCATTGATATCCTGGGTCCCGCATTGCTAAGTAAGTAAAGTAGACTAATAACCACTGTTTCAGGTTAAAACTTTTAAGCTATTTTATTTATTTATTTATTTTTCTTTTTAAAAGATGCAATCACTGTCTTTACAGAAAAGTAAAAAGATCTTGCTTCTGGATCCTTCTGGTTGGTTGAAGGGACCTTCAGGCCCAACTTGACAATCAATCTTCTTTAAAGTCTGGTCTTCTTTAGATGTATTCGCTGATGAGCTCAGTTGCTTTGTCCTATCTTTCCCATGTACAGAGCTATGAGAGCTGACTCTGCTCACTATCTCTGAGCTGACGCTTGAGCTGAATTTGCCTACTCTTTAAATTCTAGTGTTCCTTAGATGTATTAGCTATTTTAGCTCGGCTGCTTTCCATGACCGAGCTGATTGTAATAGAACATAGAACGATACAGCGCAGTACAGGCCCTTCGGCCCTCGATGTTGCACCAAAACAAAAGCCATCTAACCTACACTATGCCATTATCATCCATATGTTTATCCAATAAACTTTTAAATGCCCTCAATGTTGGCGAGTTCACTACTGTTGCATGTAGGGCATTCCACGGCCTCACCACTCTTTGCGTAAAGAACCTACCTCTGACCTCTGTCCTATATCTATTACCCCTCAGTTTAAAGCTATGTCCCCTCGTGCCAGCCATTTCCATCCGCGGGAGAAGGCTCTCACTGTCCACCCTATCTAACCCCCTGATCATTTTGTATGCCTCTATTAAGTCTCCTCTTAACCTTCTTCTCTCCAACGAAAACAACCTCAAGTCCATCAGCCTTTCCTCATAAGATTTTCCCTCCATACCAGGCAACATCCTGGTAAATCTCCTCTGCACCCGCTCCAAAGCCTCCACGTCCTTCCTATAATGCGGTGACCAGAACTGTACGCAATACTCCAAATGCGGCCGTACCAGAGTTTTGTACAGCTGCAACATGACCTCCTGACTCCGGAACTCAATCCCTCTACCAATAAAGGCCAACACTCCATAGGCCTTCTTCACAACCCTATCAACCTGGGTGGCAACTTTCAGGGATCTATGTACGTGGACACCTAGATCCCTCTGCTCATCCACACTTCCAAGAACTTTACCATTAGCCAAATATTCCGCATTCCTGTTATTCCTTCCAAAGTGAATCACCTCACACTTCTCTACATTAAACTCCATTTGCCACCTCTTGCTAATCTGACTCTAGCTGCTTGTTCCTTCTCTCTCTATCTCTCTGAGTTCTGGTTGTCGTTCTGGTTCTCGTTCTGGTAGTTCCTGCTCTGGTCTCTCGGTTTATATTCGCTTTCTAACAATTAAGTTTTTTTTAAAAAATATATTTTATTGAAAATTTTTTCTAAACAACATTTTTCCCTCTTACAAAACAAACGGGACGATAACAAAATAGAAATTTTTAACAATACACAAGTAACAAAACCCCATTATCTATTGAGCTATATTAAACTAAACCCCCCCCCTCCCCCCCTCCCCCCCCCTTCCCCCTGGGTTGCTGCTGCTGGTCATCTGTCTTCCCTCTAACGTTCCCTTAGGTAGTCGAGAAATGGCTGCCACCGCCTGGTGAACCCTTGAGCCGATCCTCTCAGGGCAAACTTTATCTGCTCCAGTTTAATGAACCCCGCCATATCGTTTACCCAGGCCTCCAGTCCGGGGGGTTTTGCCTCCTTCCACATAAGTAGGATCCTGCGCCGGGCTACTAGGGACGCAAAGGCCACGACATCGGCCTCTTTCGCCTCCTGCACTCCCGGCTCTTCCGCAACTCCAAATAGAGCTAACCCCCCGCTTGGTTTGACCCGGGCATTCACCACCTACGAGATCACTCCCGTCACTCCCTTCCAATATCCTTCCAGTGCCGGGCACGCCCAAAACATATGTGCGTGGTTTGCCGGGCTCCCGCCACACCTCCCACATCTGTTCTCCACTCCAAAGAACCTGCTCAATCTTGCCCCCGTTATGTGTGATCTATGTAGCACCTTAAATTGAATCAGGCTAAGCCTGGCGCATGAGGAAGAGGAGTTTACCCTGCTTAGGGCATCAGCCCACATACCCTCTTCTATCTCCTCCCCTAATTCTTCTTCCCACTTTCCCTTTAGTTCTCCCACCGACTCCTCCCCCTCTTCCCTCATCTCTCTGTAGATCTCTGACACCTTGCCCTCTCCGACCCACACCCCTGAGAGCACCCTGTCCTGTATCCCCTGTGTCGGGAGCAACGGAAATTCCCTCACCTGTTGTCTAGTAAACGCCCTCACCTGCGTATATCTCAAGAAATTTCCCTGGGGTAACTTATACCTTTCCTCCAATGCTCCCAAGCTCACAAAAGTCCCATCTATAAATAAATCTCCCACCTTCCTAATTCCCAACTGGTACCAGCTCTGAAATCCTCCATCCATTCTTCCTGGGGCGAACCTATGGTTGTTCCTGATAGGGGACCCCACCAGGGCTCCCCGCATCCCTCTCTGTCGCCTCCACTGTCCCCATATGTTCAGTGTTGCCGCCACCACCGGGTTCGTGGTATACTTTTTAGGTGAGAGCGGTAGCGGTGCCGTCACCGGCGCCTCTAAACTCGTCCCTTTACAGGACTTTCTCTCCAGTCTTTTCCACGCCGCTCCCTCACCCTCCATCATCCATCTACGTATCATTGCCACATTGGCGGCCCAATAGTAATCTCCCAAGTTCGGTAGTGCCAGTCCTCCTCTGTCCCTACTACGCTGAAGGAACCCCCTCCTTACTCTCGGAACTTTCCCTGCCCACACAAAGCGCGTGATGCTCCTATCTATTTTATTAAAAAAGGTCCTGGTGATTAATATGGGGAGACATTGAAATATAAATAAGAACCTCGGGAGGACCATCATCTTAATTGCTTGCACCCTGCCCGCCAGCGATAAAGGCTGCATGTCCCACCTCTTGAAGTCCTCCTCCATTTGTTCGACCAGCCGTGTCAAATTAAGTCTGTGCAAGGTTCCCCAGCTCCTAGCGATCTGAATCCCCAGGTATCGGAAGTTTCTTTCCACTTTCCTTAGCGGTAAGCCTTCTATCTCTCTACTCTGGTCCCCTGGATGTATCACAAATAATTCACTCTGCCCCATGTTTAGCCTATACCCCGAGAAATCCCCGAACCTCCTCAAAATTCGCATAACCTCTATCATCCCCCCCCGCTGGGTCCGACACGTATAACAATAGGCCATCCGCGTATAACGAGACTCGATGTTCTTCTCCCCCTCTAATCACCCCTCTCCATTTCCTGGAGTCTCTCAACGCCATGGCCAGAGGTTCAATTGCCAACGCAAACAACAATGGAGACAGCGGGCATCCCTGTCTTGTTCCCCTATATAATCGGAAATACTCCGATCTATGTCGACCTGTAACTACGCTTGCCGTTGGTGCCCCATAAAGAAGTCTAACCCAGCTAATAAACCCGTTCCCAAACCCAAACCTCCTTAACACTTCCCATAAATACTCCCACTCCACCCTATCAAATGCCTTCTCTGCGTCCATTGCCGCCACTATCTCCGCCTCCCCCTCCACTGGGGGCATCATTATCACCCCTAATAGTCGTTGCACGTTAACATTCAGTTGTCTCCCTTTTACGAACCCTGTCTGGTCTTCGTGCACCACCCCCGGGACACAGTCCTCTATCCTCGATGCCAGTACCTTTGCCAGCAACTTGGCGTCCACGTTCAATAGTGAAATAGGTCTATAGGACCCGCACTGCAACGGATCTTTGTCTCTCTTCAAAATTAGCGATATCGTCGCCTCCGACATCGTCGGGGGTAGAGTCCCCCCTTCCCTGGCCTCATTGAATGTCCTCGCCATCAACGGGGCCAACAAGTCCACATATTTTCTGTAGTATTCCACCGGGAACCCGTCCGGCCCCGGAGTCTTCCCTGCTTGCATGCTTCCCAGTCCCTTAATAACCTCGTCCACCTCAATCGGCGCCCCCAGGACTGCCACCTCCTGCTGTGGGGAGAGTGGGGATGGGGAAGGGGGAGAGTGGGGATCGGGAAGGTGAGAGTGGGGATGGGGAAGGGGAGAGTGGGGATGGGGAAGGGGGAGAGTGGGGATCGGGAAGGTGAGAGTGGGGATGGGGAAGGGGAGAGTGGGGATGGGGAAGGGGGAGAGTGCGGACGGGGAAGGGGGAGAGTGAGGAAGGGGAGAGTGGGGATGGGGAAGGGGGTGAGTGGGGATGGGGAAGGGGAGAGTGGGGATAGGGAAGGGGAGGGGAGAATGGGGATAGGGGAGAGTGGGGCTCGGGAAGGGGGAGAGTGGGGATGGAGAAGGGGCAGAGTGGGGATGGGGAGAGTGGAGATTGGGATGGGGGAGAGTGGGGATGGGGAAGGGGGAGAGTGGAGATGGGGAAGGCGAGAGTGGAGATGGGGAAGGGAAGAGGGGATGGGGAAGGGGGAGAGTGCGGATGGGGAAGGGGGAGAGTGGGGAAAGGGGAGAGTGGGGTTGGGGAAGGGGAGAGTGGGCATGGGAAAGGTGGAGAGTGGGGACTGGGAAGGGGGAGATTGCGGATGGGGAAGGGATGAGTGGGGATGGGGAAGGGGAGCGTGGCGATGGGGAAGGGGCGTGGTGGCGATGTGGAAGGGCAGAGTGGGGATGGGGAAGGGGGAGAGTGGGGATGGGCAAGGGGGAGAGTGGGGATGGGCAAGGGGGAGAGTGGGGATGGGGAAGCGTGGAGAGGGCATGGGGAAGGGAGGGAGTGGGGATGGGGAAGGGGGAGGGTGGGGATGGGGGCGAGTGGGGATGGGGTTGGGGGAGAGTGGGGATCGGGTTGGGGAAGGGGGAGAGTGGGGACGGGGAAGGGGGATAGTGGGAATGGGGAAGGGGATAGTGGCGAAGGGGAAGGGCAGAGGGGATGGGGAATGGGGAGAGTGGGGATGGGGAAGCGGGGAGTGGGGTTGGGGAAGGGAGGGAGTGGGGATGGGGAAGGGGAGGGTGGGGATGGGGGAGAGTGATAATGGGGAAGGGGAGAGTGAGGATGGTGAAGGGGGAGAGTGAGGATGGGGAAGCGGGGAGTGGGGATGGGGAAGGGGGAGAGTGTGCATGGAGAAGGGGGAGATTGGGCATGGGGAAGGGGAGAGTGGGGATGGGGTTAGGGAAGGGGAGTGTGGGGATGGGGAAGGGGGTTAGTGGGAATGGGGAATGGGTGAGTGGGGAAGGGGAAGGGGAGAGTGGGGATGGGGAAGGGGGAGAGTGAGGATGGGGAAGCGGGGAGTGGAGATGGGGAAGGGGGAGAGTTTGCATGGAGAAGGGGGAGATTGGGGATGGGGAAGGGGGAGATTGGGGATGGGGAAGGGGAGAGTTGGGAAGGGGAGAGTGGGGATGGGGAAAGGGAGACTGGGGATGGGGAAGGGGAGAGGGGATGGGGAAGCGGGACTGGGGATGGGGAAGGGGAGAGTGGGGATGGGGAAGGGGGATAGTGGGGATGGGGAAGGGGAGGGCAGAGTGGGGATAGGGGAGAGTGGGGATCGGGAAGGGGAGAGGGGATGGAGAAGGGGGAGAGTGGGGATGGGGGAGAGTGGAGAATTGGAAGGGGGAGAGTTGGGATGGGGTAGGGGGAGAGTGTGGATGGGGATAGGGGAGAGTGCGGATCGGGAAGGGGGAGAGTGCGAATAGGGAAGGGGGAGAGTGGGGATGGGTGGGAGTGGAGATTGGGAAGGCGGAGAGTGTGGATGGGGAAGGGGAGAGTGCAGATGGCAAGGGGGAGAGTGGGGAAGGGGAAGGGGAGAGTGGGGATGGGGAAGTGGAGATTGGTGATGGGGAAGGGGGAGAGTGCGGACGGGGAAGGGAGAGAGTGGGGAAGGGGGAGAGTGGGGATGGGGAACGGGAGAGTGGGGATGGGGAAGGGGGAGAGTGGGGATTGGGAAGGGGAGATTGCAAATGGGGAAGGGGAGAGTGGGGATGGGGAAGGGAAGAGTGGGGATGGGGAAGGGGAGAGTGCGGATGGGGAAGGGGGAGTGTGGGGATGGGGAAGCGGGGAGTGGGGATGGGGAAGGGAGGGAGTGGGGATGGGGAAGGGGAGGGTGGGGATGGGGGAGAGTGGGGATTGGGTTGGGGAGAGTGGGGATGGGGTTGGGGAAGAGGGAGAGTGGGGATGGGGAAGGGGGATAGTGGGAATGGGGAAGGGGAGAGGGGATGGGGAAGGGGAGAGGGGATGGCGAAGGGGTAGGGGCGGAGTGGCGAAGGGGAAGGGCAGAGTGGCGAAGGGGGAGAGTCGGGATGGGCAAGGGG
This sequence comes from Scyliorhinus torazame, assembly GCF_047496885.1. Classification (NCBI taxonomy): domain Eukaryota; kingdom Metazoa; phylum Chordata; class Chondrichthyes; order Carcharhiniformes; family Scyliorhinidae; genus Scyliorhinus; species Scyliorhinus torazame. The sequence continues at coordinate 87,620 of NC_092707.1, read as the reverse complement.
GAGAGTGGGGATGGGGAAGGGGTAGAGTGGGGATGGGGAAGCGGGGAGTGGGGATGGTTAAGGGAGGGAGTGGGGATGGGGACGCGGGAGGGTGGGGATGGGGGAGAGTGGGGATGGGGTTGGGGGAGATTGGCGATGGGGTTGGGGAAGGGGGAGAGTGGGATGGGGAAGGGGGATAGTGGGAATGGGGAAGGGGAGAGTGGGGATGGGGAAGGGGAGAGTCGGGATGGGAAAGTGGGGAGTGGGGATGGGGAAGGGAGGGAGTGGGGATGGGGAGAGTGGGGATGGGGTTGGGGGAGAGTGGGGATGTGGTTGGGGAAGGGGTAGAGTGGGGATGGGGAAGGGGGATAGTGGGAATGGGGAACGGGAGAGTGGGGTTGGGGAAGGGGAGAGTGGGGATGGGGAAGGGGGATAGTGGGAATGGGGAAGGGGTGAGTGGGGATGGGGAAGGGGAGAGTGGGGTTGGGGAAGGGGGAGAGTGAGGATGGGGAAGCGGGGAGTGGGGATGGGGAAGGGGGAGAGTGTGCATGGAGAAGGGGGAGATTGGGGATGGGGAAGGGGGAGATTGTGGATGGTGAAGGGGGAGAGTGGGGAAGGGGAGAGTGGGGATGGGGAATGGGAGAGTGAGGATGGGGATAGGGGAGAGTGGGGATCGGGAAGGTGGAGAGAGGGGATGGGGAAGGGGGAGAGGGGATGGGGAAGGGGAGAGTGGGGAAGGGGATAGTGGTGATGGGGAAGGGGGAGAGTGGGGATGGGGAAGGGGGAGAGTGGGGATGGGGAGAGTGGGGATGGGGAAGTGGAGAGTGGGGATGGGCAAGGGGGAGAGTGGGGATGGGCAAGGGGGAGAGTGGGGATGGGGAAGGGGGAGAGTGGGGATGGGGAAGGGGTAGAGTGGGGATGGGGAACCGGGGAGTGGGGATGGGGAAGGGAGGGAGTGGGGATGGGGAAGGGGAGGGTGGGGATGGGGGCCAGTGGGGATGGGGTTGGGGGAGAGTGGGGATGGGGTTGGGGAAGGGGGAGAGTGGGGATGGGGAAGGGGGATAGTGGGAATGGGGAAGGGGAGAGTGGGGATAGGGAAGGGGAGATTGGGGATGGGGTTGGGGAAGGGGGAGAGTGGGGATGGGGAAGGGGGAGAGTGAGGATGGGGAAGCGGGGAGTGGGGATGGGGAAGGGAAGGATTGGGGATGGGGAAGGGGAGCGTGGGGAAGGGGAGACTGGGGATGGGGAAGTGGGTCTGTGGATGGGGAAGGGGAGAGTGGGGATGGGGAAGGGGAGAGTGGGATGAGGCTAGGGGAGAATGGGGATCGGGAAGGTGGAGAGTGGGGATGGGGAAGGGGGAGAGTGGGGATGGGGAGAGTGGAGCTTGGGAAGGGGGAGAGTGGGGATGGGGAAGGGGAGAGTGCGGATGGGGAAGGGGAGAGGGGATGGGGGAGAGTGGGGATGGGAAAGGGAGAGAGTGGGGATGGGGAAGCGGAGAGTGGGGATGGGGAAGGGGGAGAGTGCGGAAGGGGAACGGGGAGAGTAGGGAAGGGGAGAGTGGGGATGGGGAAGGGGTAGAGTGGGGATGGGGAAGGGGAGGGGAGAGTGGGGATAGGGGAGAGTGGGGATTGGGAAGGGGAGAGTGGGGATTGAGAAGGGGCGAGTGGGGATGGGGGAGAGTGGAGACTGGGAAGGGGAGAGGGGATGGGGAAGGGGGAGAGGGGATGTGGAAGGGGAGAGTGGGGATGGGGAAGGGAAGAGTGGGGATGGGGAATGGGGAGAGTGGGGATGGGGAGAGTGGGGATGTGGTTGGGGGAGAGTGGGGATGTGGTTGGGGAAGGGGTAGTGGGGATGGGGAAGGGGGATAGTGGGAATGGGGAAGGGGAGAGTGGGAATGGGGAAGGGGAGAGTGGGGATGGGGTTGGGGAAGGGGAGAGTGGGGATGGGGAAGAGGGATAGTGGGAATGGGGAAGGGGTGAGGGGATGGGGAAGGGGAGAGTGGGGATTGGGAAGGGGGAGAGTGAGGATGGGGAAGCAGGGAGTGGGGACGGGGAAGGGGGAGAGTGTGCATGCAGAAGGGGGAGAGTGGGGAAGGGGAGAGTGGGGATGTAGAAGGGGAGAGTGGGGATGGGGAAGGGGGAGAGTGGGGATGGGGAAGCGGGACTGGGGATGGGGAAGGGGAGAGTGGGGATGGGGAAGGGGAGAGTGGGGATCGGGAAGGGGGAGAGTGGGGATGGGGGAGAGTAGAGCTTGGGAAGGGGCAGAGTGGGGATGGGGAAGGGGAGAGTGGGGATGGGGAAGGGGGAGAGTGGGGATCGGGAATGTGAGAGGGGATGGGGAAGGGGAGAGTGGGGATGGGGAAGGGGAGAGTGCGGACGGGGAAGGGGGAGTGTGAGGAAGGGGAGAGTGGGGATGGGGAAGGGGGTGAGTGGGGATGGGGAAGGGGAGAGTGGGGCTAGGGAAGGGGATGGGAGAGTGGGGATAGGGGAGAGTGGGGATCGGGAAGGGGGAGAGTGGGGATGGAGAAGGGGGAGAGTGGAGATGGGGAAGGCGAGAGTGTGGATGGGGAAGGGAAGAGGGGATGGGGAAGGGGGAGAGTGCGGATGGGGAAGGGGAGAGTGGGGAAGGGGGAGAGTGGGGATGGGGAAGGGGAGAGTGGGCATGGGAAAAGGGGAGAGTGGGGACTGGGAAGGGGGAGATTGCGGATGGGGAAGGGAAGAGTGGGGATGGGGAAGGGGAGAGTGGGGATGGGGTAGGGGCGTGGTGGCGATGTGGAAGGGCAGAGTGGGGATGGGGAAGGGGGAGAGTGGGGATGGGCAAGGGGGAGAGTGGGGATGGGGAAGGGGGAGAGTGGGGATGGGGAAGCCGGAAGAGGGGATGGGGAAGGGAGGGAGTGGAGATGGGGAAGGGGGAGGGTGGGGATGGGGGCGAGTGGGGATGGGGTTGGGAGAGAGTGGGGATCGGGTTGGGGAAGGGGGAGAGTGGGGACGGGGAAGGGGGATAGTGGCAATGGGGAAGGGGATAGTGGCGATGGGGAAGGGCAGAGTGGGGATGGGGAATGGGGAGAGTGGGGATGGGGAAGGGAGGGAGTTGGGATGGGGAAGGGGGAGGGTGGGGATGGGGGAGAGTGGTAATGGGGAAGCGGGGAGTGGGGATGGGGAAGGGGGAGAGTGCACATGGAGAAGGGGGAGTTTGGGGATGGGGAAGGGGAGAGTGGGGATGGGGTTAGGGAAGGGGAGTGTGGGGATGGGGAAGGGGATAGTGGGAATGGGGAAGGGGTGAGTGGGGAAGGGGAAGGGGAGAGTGGGGATGGGGAAGGGGGAGAGTGAGGATGGGGAAGCGGGGATTGGGGATGGGGAAGGGGGAGAGTTGGGAAGGGGAGAGTGGGGATGGGGAAGGGGAGAGTGGGGATGGGGAAGGGGAGAGGGGATGGGGAAGGGGAGAGTGGGGATGGGGAAGGGGGAGAGTGGGGATGGGGAAGGGGAGGGGAGAGTGGGGATAGGGGAGAGTGGGGATCGGGAAAGGGAGAGGGGATGGAGAAGGCGGAGAGTGGGGATAGGGGAGAGTGGGGATCGGGAAGGGGGAGAGTGGGGATGGAGAAGGGGGAGATTGGGGATGGGGAAGGGGAGAGTGGGGAAGGGGTTAGGGAAGGGGAGTGTGGGGATGGGGAAGGGGTTAGTGGGAATGGGGAATGGGTGAGTGGGGAAGGGGAAGGGGAGAGTGGGGATGGGGAAGGGGGAGAGTGAGGATGGGGAAGCGGGGAGTGGAGATGGGGAAGGGGGAGAGTTTGCATGGAGAAGGGGGAGATTGGGGATGGGGAAGGGGGAGATTGGGGATGGGGAAGGGGAGAGTTGGGAAGGGGAGAGTGGGGATGGGGAAAGGGAGACTGGGGATGGGGAAGGGGAGAGGGGATGGGGAAGCGGGACTGGGGATGGGGAAGGGGAGAGTGGGGATGGGGAAGGGGGATAGTGGGGATGGGGAAGGGGAGGGCAGAGTGGGGATAGGGGAGAGTGGGGATCGGGAAGGGGAGAGGGGATGGGGTAGGGGGAGAGTGGGGATGGGGATAGGGGAGAGTGCAGATCAGGAAGGGGGAGAGTGCGAATAGGGAAGGGGGAGAGTGGGGATGGGTGGGAGTGGAGATTGGGAAGGCGGAGAGTGTGGATGGGGAAGGGGAGAGTGCAGATGGCAAGGGGGAGAGTGGGGAAGGGGAAGGGGAGAGTGGGGATGGGGAAGTGGAGAGTGGGGATGGGGAAGGGGGAGAGTGCGGACGGGGAAGGGGGAGAGTGGGGAAGGGGGAGAGTGGGGATGGGGAACGGGAGAGTGGGGATGGGGAAGGGGGAGAGTGGGGATTGGGAAGGGGAGATTGCAAATAGGGAAGGGGAGAGTGGGGATGGGGAAGGGAAGAGTGGGGATGGGGAAGGGGAGAGTGCGGATGGGGAAGGGGGAGTGTGGGGATGGGGAAGCGGGGAGTGGGGATGGGGAAGGGAGGGAGTGGGGATGGGGAAGGGGAGGGTGGGGATGGGGGAGAGTGGGGATTGGGTTGGGGAGAGTGGGGATGGGGTTGGGGAAGAGGGAGAGTGGGGATGGGGAAGGGGGATAGTGGGAATGGGGAAGGGGAGAGGGGATGGGGAAGGCGAGAGGGGATGGCGAAGGGGTAGGGGCGGAGTGGCGAAGGGGAAGGGCAGAGTGGCGAAGGGGGAGAGTCGGGATGGGCAAGGGGGAGAGTGGGGATGGGGAAGGGGTAGAGTGGGGATGGGGAAGCGGGGAGTGGGGATGGTTAAGGGAGGGAGTGTGGATGGGGACGCGGGAGGGTGGGGATGGGGGAGAGTGGGGATGGGGTTGGGGGAGATTGGCGATGGGGTTGGGGAAGGGGGAGAGTGGGATGGGGAAGGGGGATAGTGGAAATGGGGAAGGGGAGAGTGGGGATGGGGAAGGGGAGAGTCGGCATGGGAAAGTGGGGAGTGGGGATGGGGAAGGGAGGGAGTGGGGATGGGGAGAGTGGGGATGGGGTTGGGGGAGAGTGGGGATGTGGTTGGGGAAGGGGTAGAGTGGGGATGGGGAAGGGGGATAGTGGGAATGGGGAACGGGAGAGTGGGGTTGGGGAAGGGGAGAGTGGGGATTGGGAAGGGGAGATTGCAAATGGGGAAGGGGAGAGTGGGGATGGGGAAGGGAAGAGTGGGGATGGGGAAGGGGAGAGTGCGGATGGGGAAGGGGGAGTGTGGGGATGGGGAAGCGGGGAGTGGGGATGGGGAAGGGAGGGAGTGGGGATGGGGAAGGGGAGGGTGGGGATGGGGGAGAGTGGGGATTGGGTTGGGGAGAGTGGGGATGGGGTTGGGGAAGAGGGAGAGTGGGGATGGGGAAGGTGGATAGTGGGAATGGGGAAGGGGAGAGGGGATGGGGAAGGGGAAGGGCAGAGTGGCGAAGGGGGAGAGTCGGGATGGGCAAGGGGGAGAGTGGGGATGGGGAAGGGGTAGAGTGGGGATGGGGAAGCGGGGAGTGGGGATGGTTAAGGGAGGGAGTGTGGATGGGGACGCGGGTGGGTGGGGATGGGGGAGAGTGGGGATGGGGTTGGGGGAGATTGGCGATGGGGTTGGGGAAGGGGGAGAGTGGGATGGGGAAGGGGGATAGTGGGAATGGGGAAGGGGAGAGTGGGGATGGGGAAGGGGAGAGTCGGGATGGGAAAGTGGGGAGTGGGGATGGGGAAGGGAGGGAGTGGGGATGGGGAGAGTGGGGATGGGGTTGGGGGAGAGTGGGGATGTGGTTGGGGAAGGGGTAGAGTGGGGATGGGGAAGGGGGATAGTGGGAATGGGGAACGGGAGAGTGGGGTTGGGGAAGGGGAGAGTGGGGATGGGGAAGGGGGATAGTGGGAATGGGGAAGGGTTGAGTGGGGATGGTGAAGGGGAGAGTGGGACTGGGGAAGGGGGAGAGTGAGGATGGGGAAGCGGGGAGTGGGGATGGGGAAGGGGGAGAGTGTGCATGGAGAAGGGGGAGATTGGGAATGGGGAAGGGGGAGATTGTGGATGGTGAAGGGGGAGAGTGGGGAAGGGGAGAGTGGGGATGGGGAATGGGAGAGTGAGGATGGGGATAGGGGAGAGTGGGGATCGGGAAGGTGGAGAGAGGGGATGGGGAAGGCGGAGAGGGGATGGGGAAGGGGAGAGTGGGGAAGGGGATCGTGGGGATGGGGAAGGGGGAGAGTGGGGAAGGGGAGAGTGGGGATGGGGAATGGGAGAGTGAGGATGGGGATAGGGGAGAGTGGGGATCGGGAAGGTGGAGAGTGGGGATGGGGAAGGGGGAGAGTGGGGATGGGGAGAGTGGGGATGGGGAAGGGGAGAGTGGGGATGGGCAAGGGGGAGAGTGGGGATGGGAAAGGGGGAGAGTGGGGATGGGCAAGGGGGAGAGTGGGGATGGGGAAGGGGTAGAGTGGGGATGGGGAACCGGGGAGTGGGGATGGGGAAGGGAGGGAGTGGGGATGGGGAAGGGGAGGGTGGGGATGGGGGCCAGTGGGGATGGGGTTGGGGGAGAGTGGGGATGGGGTTGGGGAAGGGGGAGAGTGGGGATGGGGAAGGGGGATAGTGGGAATGGGGAAGGGGAGAGTGGGGATAGGGAAGGGGAGATTGGGGATGGGGTTGGGGAAGGGGGAGAGTGGAGATGGGGAAGGGGTAGAGTGGGGATGGGGAACCGGGGAGTGGGGATGGGGAAGGGAGGGAGTGGGGATGGGGAAGGGGAGGGTGGGGATGGGGGCCAGTGGGGATGGGGTTGGGGGAGAGTGGGGATGGGGTTGGGGAAGGGGGAGAGTGGGGATGGGGAAGGGGGATAGTGGGAATGGGGAAGGGGAGAGTGGGGATAGGGAAGGGGAGATTGGGGATGGGGTTGGGGAAGCGGGGAGTGGGGATGGGGAAGGGAAGGATTGGGGATGGGGAAGGGGAGCGTGGGGAAGGGGAGACTGGGGATGGGGAAGTGGGTCTGTGGATGGGGAAGGGGAGAGTGGGGATGGGGAAGGGGAGAGTGGGATGAGTCTAGGGGAGAATGGGGATCGGGAAGGTGGAGAGTGGGGATGGGGAAGGGGGAGAGTGGGAATGGGGAGAGTGGAGCTTGGGAAGGGGGAGAGTGGGGATGGGGAAGGGGAGAGTGCGGATGGGGAAGGGGAGAGGGGATGGGGGAAAGTGGGGATGGGAAAGGGAGAGAGTGGGGATGGGGAAGCAGAGAGTGGGGATGGGGAAGGGGGAGAGTGCGGAAGGGGAACGGGGAGAGTGGGGAAGGGGGAGAGTGGGGATGGGGAAGGGGTAGAGTGGGGATGGGGAAGGGGAGGGGAGAGTGGGGATAGGGGAGAGTGGGGATTGGGAAGGGGGATAGTGGGAATGGGGAACGGGAGAGTGGGGTTGGGGAAGGGGAGAGTGGGGATGGGGAGAGTGGGGATGGGGTTGGGGGAGAGTGGGGATGTGGTTGGGGAAGGGGTAGAGTGGGGATGGGGAAGGGGGATAGTGGGAATGGGGAACGGGAGAGTGGGGTTGGGGAAGGGGAGAGTGGGGATGGGGAAGGGGGATAGTGGGAATGGGGAAGGGGGAGAGTGAGGATGGGGAAGCGGGGAGTGGGGATGGGGAAGGGGGAGAGTGTGCATGGAGAAGGGGGAGATTGGGAATGGGGAAGGGGGAGATTGTGGATGGTGAAGGGGGAGAGTGGGGAAGGGGAGAGTGGGGATGGGGAATGGGAGAGTGAGGATGGGGATAGGGGAGAGTGGGGATCGGGAAGGTGGAGAGAGGGGATGGGGAAGGCGGAGAGGGGATGGGGAAGGGGAGAGTGGGGAAGGGGATCGTGGGGATGGGGAAGGGGGAGAGTGGGGATGGGGAAGGGCTAGAGTGGGGATGGGGAGAGTGGGGATGGGGAAGGGGAGAGTGGGGATGGGCAAGGGGGAGAGTGGGGATGGGAAAGGGGGAGAGTGGGGATGGGCAAGGGGGAGAGTGGGGATGGGGAAGGGGTAGAGTGGGGATGGGGAACCGGGGAGTGGGGATGGGGAAGGGAGGGAGTGGGGATGGGGAAGGGGAGGGTGGGGATGGGGGCCAGTGGGGATGGGGTTGGGGGAGAGTGGGGATGGGGTTGGGGAAGGGGGAGAGTGGGGATGGGGAAGGGGGAGAGTGAGGATGGGGAAGCGGGGAGTGGGGATGGGGAAGGGAAGGATTGGGGATGGGGAAGGGGAGCGTGGGGAAGGGGAGACTGGGGATGGGGAAGTGGGTCTGTGGATGGGGAAGGGGAGAGTGGGGATGGGGAAGGGGAGAGTGGGATGAGTCTAGGGGAGAATGGGGATCGGGAAGGTGGAGAGTGGGGATGGGGAAGGGGGAGAGTGGGAATGGGGAGAGTGGAGCTTGGGAAGGGGGAGAGTGGGGATGGGGAAGGGGAGAGTGCGGATGGGGAAGGGGAGAGGGGATGGGGGAAAGTGGGGATGGGAAAGGGAGAGAGTGGGGATGGGGAAGCGGAGAGTGGGGATGGGGAAGGGGGAGAGTGCGGAAGGGGAACGGGGAGAGTGGGGAAGGGGGAGAGTGGGGATGGGGAAGGGGTAGAGTGGGGCTGGGGAAGGGGAGGGGAGAGTGGGGATAGGGGAGAGTGGGGATTGGGAAGGGGAGAGTGGGGATTGAGAAGGGGCGAGTGGTGATGGGGGAGAGTGGAGACTGGGAAGGGGAGAGGGGATGGGGAAGGGGGAGAGTGGGGATGGGGAAGGGGAGAGTGGGGATGGGGAAGGGAAGAGTGGGGATGGGGAATGGGGAGAGTGGGGATGGGGAGAGTGGGGATGTGGTTGGGGGAGAGTGGGGATGTGGTTGGGGAAGGGGTAGAGTGGGGATGGGGAAGGGGGATAGTGGGAATGGGGAAGGGGAGAGTGGGAATGGGGAAGGGGAGAGTGGGGATGGGGTTGGGGAAGGGGAGAGTGGGGATGGGGAAGGGGGATAGTGGGAATGGGGAAGGGGTGAGGGGATGGGGAAGGGGAGAGTGGGGATTGGGAAGGGGGAGAGTGAGGATGGGGAAGCAGGGAGTGGGGATGGGGAAGGGGGAGAGTGTGCATGCAGAAGGGGGAGAGTGGGGAAGGGGAGAGTGGGGATGTAGAAGGGGAGAGTGGGGATGGGGAAGGGGGAGAGTGGGGATGGGGAAGCGGGACTGGGGATGGGGAAGGGGAGAGTGGGGATGGGGAAGGGGAGAGTAGGGATCGGGAAGGGGGAGAGTGGGGATGGGGGAGAGTTGAGCTTGGGAAGGGGCAGAGTGGGGATGGGGAAGGAGGAGAGTGCGGATGGGGAAGGGGGAGAGTTGGGAAGGGGGAGAGTGGCGATGGGGAAGGGGAGAGTGGGGATGGGGAAGGGGGTGAGTGGGGATCCGGAATGTGAGAGTGGGGATGGGGAAGGGGAGAGTGGGGATGGGGAAGGGGGAGAGTGCGGACGGGGAAGGGGGAGTGTGAGGAAGGGGAGAGTGGGGATGGGGAAGGGGGTGAGTGGGGATGGGGAAGGGGAGAGTGGGGCTAGGGAAGGGGAGGGGAAAGTGGGGATAGGGGAGAGTGGGGATCGGGAAGGGGGAGAGTGGGGATGGAGAAGGGGGAGAGTGGAGATGGGGAAGGGGAGAGTGTGGATGGGGAAGGGAAGAGGGGATGGGGAAGGGGGAGAGTGCGGATGGGGAAGGGGAGAGTGGGGAAGGGGGAGAGTGGGGATGGGGAAGGGGAGAGTGGGCATGGGAAAAGGGGAGAGTGGGGACTGGGAAGGGGGAGATTGCGGATGGGGAAGGGAAGAGTGGGGATGGGGAAGGGGAGAGTGGGGATGGGGAAGGGGCGTGGTGGCGATGTGGAAGGGCAGAGTGGGGATGGGGAAGGGGGAGAGTGGGGATGGGCAAGGGGGCGAGTGGGGATGGGGAAGGGGGAGAGTGGGGATGGGGAAGCCGGCAGAGGGGATGGGGAAGGGAGGGAGTGGAGATGGGGAAGGGGGAGAGTGGGGAAGGGGAGAGTGGGGATGTAGAAGGGGAGAGTGGGGATGGGGAAGGGGGAGAGTGGGGATGGGGAAGCGGGACTGGGGATGGGGAAGGGGAGAGTGGGGATGGGGAAGGGGAGAGTGGGGATCGGGAAGGGGAGAGTGGGGATGGGGGAGAGTAGAGCTTGGGAAGGGGCAGAGTGGGGATGGGGAAGGAGGAGAGTGCGGAAGGGGAAGGATAGAGAGTTGGGAAGGGGGAGAGTGGGGATGGGGAAGGGGAGAGTGGGGATGGGGAAGCGGGGAGTGGGGATGGGGAAGGGAGGGAGTGGGGATGGGGAAGGGGGAGGGTGGGGATGGGGGAGAGTGGTAATGGGGAAGGGGAGAGTGAGGATTGTGAAGGGGGAGAGTGAGGATGGGGAAGCGGGGAGTGGGGATGGGGAAGGGGGAGAGTGTGTATGGAGAAGGGGGAGATTGGGGATGGGGAAGGGGAGAGTAGGGAAGGGGAATGTGGGGATGGGGAAGGGGTGAGTGGGGAAGGGGAAGGGGAGAGTGGGGATGGGGAAGGGGGAGAGTGAGGATGGGGAAGCGGGGAGTGGGGATGGGGAAGGGGGAGAGTGTGCAGGGAGAAAGGGGAGATTGGGGATGGGGATGGGGAGATTGGGGATGGGGAAGGGGAGAGTTGGGAAAGGGAGAGTAGGGATGGGGAAGGGGAGAGTGGAGAAGGGGAGAGGGGATGGGGAAGCGGGACTGGGGATGGGGAAGGGGCGAGTGGGGATGTTGAAGGGGGAGAGTGGGGATGGGGAAGGGGAGGGCAGAGTGGGGATAGGGGAGAGTGGGGATCGGGAAGGGGAGAGGGGATGGAGAAGCGGGAGAGTGGGGATGGGGGAGAGTGGAGAATTGGAAGGGGAGAGTGGGGATGGGGAAGGGGGAGAGTGGGGATGGGGATAGGGGAGAGTGCGGATCGGGAAGGGGGAGAGTGCGAATAGGGAAGTGGGAGAGTGGGGATGGGTGGGAGTGGAGATTGGGAAGGGAGAGAGTGTGGATGGGGAAGGGGGAGAGTGCAGATGGGCAAGGGGGAGAGTGGGGAAGGGGGAGAGTGGGGATCGGGGAGAGTGGGGATCGGGAAGGGGAGAGTGGGGATGGGGAAGTGGAGAGTGGGGATGGGGAAGGGGGAGAGTGGGGAAGGGGAAGAGTGGGGATGGGGAAGGGGGAGAGTGGGGATGGGGAAGGGGAGGGGAGAGTGGGGAGAGTGCGGATCGGGAAGGGGGAGTGTGGGGATGGGGAAGGGGAGAGTGCGGATGGGGAAGGGGAGAGTGGGGATGGGGAAGGGGAGAGTGGGGATGGGGAAGGGGGAGAGAGCGAATGGGGAAGTGGGAGAGTGGGGATGGGGAAGGGGAGAGTGCGGATGGGGAACGGGAGAGTGGGGATGGGGATGCGGGGAGTGAGGATGGGGAAGGGAGGGAGTGGGGATGGGGAAGGGGAGGGTGGGGATGGGGGAGAGTGGGGATGGGGTTGGGGGAGATTGGCGATGGTGTTGGGGAAGGGGGAGAGTGGGATGGGGAAGGGGGATAGTGGGAATGGGGAAGGGGAGAGTGGGGATGGGGAAGGGGAGAGTCGGGATGGGGAAGTGGGGAGTGGGGATGGGGAAGGGAGGGAGTGGGGATGGGGAGAGTGGGGATGTGGTTGGGGGAGAGTGGGGATGTGGTTGGGGAAGGGGTAGAGTGGGGATGGGGAAGGGGGATAGTGGGAATGGGGAAGGGGAGAGTGGGGTTGGGGAAGGGGAGAGTGGGGATGGGGAAGGGGGATAGTGGGAATGGGGAAGGGGTGAGTGGGGATGGGGAAGGGGAGTGTGGGGATGGGGAAGGGGAGAGTGAGGATGGGGAAGCGGGGAGTGGGGATGGGGAAGAGGGAGAGTGTGCATGGAGAAGGGGGAGATTGGGGATGGGGGAGAGTGGAGAATTGGAAGGGGAGAGTGGGGATGGGGAAGGGGAGAGTGGGGATGGGGATAGCGGAGAGTGCGGATCGGGAAGGGGGAGAGTGCGAATAGGGAAGTGGGAGAGTGGGGATGGGTGGGAGTGGAGATTGGGAAGGGAGAGAGTGTGGATGGAGAAGGGGGAGAGTGCAGATGGGCAAGGGGGAGAGTGGGGAAGGGGGAGAGTGGGGATCGGGGAGAGTGGGGATCGGGAAGGGGAGAGTGGGGATGGGGAAGTGGAGAGTGGGGATGGGGAAGGGGGAGAGTGGGGAAGGGGAAGAGTGGGGATGGGGAAGGGGAGGGGAGAGTGGGGAGAGTGCGGATCGGGAAGGGGGAGTGTGGGGATGGGGAAGGGGAGAGTGCGGATGGGGAAGGGGAGAGTGGGGATGGGGGAGAGAGCGAATGGGGAAGTGGGAGAGTGGGGAAGGGGGAGAGTGCGGATGGGGAACGGGAGAGTGGGGATGGGGATGCGGGGAGTGAGGATGGGGAAGGGAGGGAGTGGGGATGGGGAAGGGGAGGGTGGGGATGGGGGAGAGTGGGGATGGGGTTTAGGGAGAGTGGGGATGGGGTTGGGGAAGAGGGAGAGTGGGGATGGGGAAGGGGGATAGTGGGAATGGGGAAGGGGAGAGGGGATGGGGAAGGGGAGAGGGGATGGCGAAGGGGAAGGGGAGGAGTGGCGAAGGGGAAGGGCAGAGTGGCGAAGGGGAAGGGGGAGAGTCGGCATGGGCAAGGGGGAGAGTGGGGATGGGGAAGGGGGAGAGTGGGGATGGGGAGGCGGGGAGTGGGGATGGTTTAGGGAGGGAGTGGGGATGGGGACGCGGGAGGGTGGGGATGGGGGAGAGTGGGGATGGGGTTGGGGGAGATTGGCGATGGTGTTGGGGAAGGGGGAGAGTGGGATGGGGAAGGGGGATAGTGGGAATGGGGAAGGGGAGAGTGGGGATGGGGAAGGGGAGAGTCGGGATGGGGAGAGTGGGGATGGGGTTGGGGGAGAGTGGGGATGTGGTTGGGGAAGGGGTAGAGTGGGGATGGGGAACCGGGGAGTGGGGATGGTTAAGGGAGGCAGTGGGGACGGGGAAGTGGGAGGGTGGGGATGGGGAGTGTGGGGATGGGGTTGGGGGAGAGTGGGGATGGGGAAGGGGAGAGTGGGGATGGGGAAGGGGAGAGTGAGGATGGGGAAGCGGGGAGTGGGGATGGGGAAGAGGGAGAGTTTGCATGGAGAAGGGGGAGATTGGGGATGGGGAAGGGGGAGATTGTGGATGGTGAAGGGGGAGAGTGGGGAAGGGGAGAGTGGTGATGGGGAAGGGGAGAGTGAGGATGGGGATGGGGGAGAGTGGGGATCGGGAAGGGGAGAGTGGGGATGGGGAAGGGGGAGAGGGAATGGGGAAGGGGAGAGTGGGGAAGGGGATAGTGGGGATGGGGAAGGGGGAGGCTGGGGATGGGGAAGGGGGAGACTGGGGAAGGGGAGAGTGCGGATGGGGAAGGGGAGAGTGGGGATGGGCAAGGGGGAGAGTGAGGATGGCCAAGGGGGAGAGTGGGCATGGGCAAGGGGGAGAGTGGGGATGGGGAAGGGGTAGAGTGGGGATGGGGAACCGGGGAGTGGGGATGGTTAAGGGAGGCAGTGGGGACGGGGAAGGGGGAGGGTGGGGATGGGGGAGAGTGGGGATGGGGTTGGGGGAGAGTGGGGATGTGGTTGAGGAAGGGGGAGAGTGGGGATGGGGAAGGGGGATAGTGGGAATGGGGAAGGTGAGAGCGGGGATAGGGAAGGGGAGATTGGGGATGGGGTTGGGGAAGGGGGAGAGTGGGGATGGGGAAGGGGGAGAGTGAGGATGGGGAAGCGGGGAGTGGGGATGGGGAAGGGGGAGAGTGTGGATGGATAAGGGAAGGATTGGGGATGGGGAAGGGGAGCGTGGGGAAGGGGAGACTGGGGATGGGGAAGTGGGTCTGTGGATGGGGAAGGGGAGAGTGGGGATGGGGAAGGGGAGAGTGGGATGAGGCTAGGGGAGAGTGGGGATGGGGAAGGGGGAGAGTGGGGATGGGGAAGGGGGATAGTGGGAATGGGGAAGGGGAGAGTGGCGATGGGGAAGGGCAGAGTGGGGATGGGGAAGGGGGAGAGTGGAGATGGGGAAGCGGGGAGTGGGGATGGGGAAGGGAGGGAGTGGGGATGGGGAAGGGGAGGGTGGGGATGGGGAGAGTGGGGATGGGGAAGGGGGATAGTGGGAATGGGGAAGGGGTGAGGGGATGGGGAAGGGGAGAGTGGGGATGTGGTTGGGGAAGGGGTAGAGTGGGGATGGGGAAGGGGGATAGTGGGAATGGGGAAGGGGAGAGTCGGGATGGGGAAGGGGAGAATGGGGATGGGGTTGGGGAAGGGGAGAGTGGGGATGGGGAAGGGGGATAGTGGGAATGGGGAAGGGGTGAGGGGATGGGGAAGGGGAGAGTGGGGATGGGGAAGGGGGAGAGTGAGGATGGGGAAGCAGGGAGTGGGGATGGGGAAGGGGGAGAGTGTGCATGCAGAAGGGGGAGAGTGGGGAAGGGGAGAGTGGGGATGGGGAAGGGGAGAGTGGGGATGGGGAAGGGGGAGAGTGGGGATGGGGAAGCGGGACTGGGGATGGCGAAGGGGAGAGTGGGGATGGGGAAGGGGAGAGTGGGGATTGGGAAGGGGAGAGTGGGGATGGGGGAGAGTAGAGCTTGGGAAGGGGCAGAGTGGGGATGGGGAAGGAGGAGAGTGCGGATGGGGAAGGGGGAGAGTTGGGAAGGGGGAGAGTGGTGATGGGGAAGGGGTGAGTGGGGATTGGGAAGGGGGAGAGTGCGGACGGGGAAGGGGGAGAGTGAGGAAGGGGAGAGTGGGGATGGGGAAGGGGGTGAGTGGGGATGGGGAAGGGGAGAGTGGGGATAGGGAAGGGGAGGGGAGAGTGGGGATAGGGGAGAGTGGGGATCGGGAAGGGGGAGAGTGGGGATGGAGAAGGGGGAGAGTGGGGATGGGGAAGGGGAGAGTGTGGATGGGGAAGGGAAGAGGGGATGGGGAAGGGGGAGAGTGCGGATGGGGAAGGGGAGAGTGGGGAAGGGGGAGAGTGCGGATGGGGAGGGGGAGAGTGGGCATGGGAAAAGGGGAGAGTGGGGACTGGGAAGGGGGAGATTGCGGATGGGGAAGGGAAGAGTGGGGATGGGGAAGGGGAGAGTGGGGATGGGGAAGGGGGAGAGTGGGGATGGGGAAGCGGGGAGAGGGGATGGGGAAGTGAGGGAGTGGAGATGGGGAAGTGGGAGGGTGGGGATGGGGGCGAGTGGGGATGGGGTTGGGAGAGAGTGGGGATCGGGTTGGGGAAGGGGGAGAGTGGGGACGGGGAAGGGGGATAGTGGGAATGGGGAAGGGGATAGTGGCGATGGGGAAGGGCAGAGTGGGGATGGGGAATGGGGAGAGTGGGGATGGGGAAGCGGGGAGTGGGGATGGGGAAGGGAGGGAGTTGGGATGGGGAAGGGGGAGGGTGGGGATGGGGGAGAGTGGTAATGGGGAAGGGGAGAGTGAGGATGGTGAAGGGGGAGAGTGTGGATGGGGAAGCGGGGAGTGGGGATGGGGAAGGGGGAGAGTGTGCATGGAGAAGGGGGAGTTTGGGGATGGGGAAGGGGAGAGTGGGGATGGGGTTAGGGAAGGGGAGTGTGGGGATGGGGAAGGGGATAGTGGGAATGGGGAAGGGGTGAGTGGGGAAGGGGAAGGGGAGAGTGGGGATGGGGAAGGGGGAGAGTGAGGATGGGGAAGCGGGGAGTGGGGATGGGGAAGGGGGAGAGTGTGCATGGAGAAGGGGGAGATTGGGGATGGGGAATGGGAAAGTTGGGAAGGGGAGAGTAGGGATGGGGAAGGGGAGAGTGGGGATGGGGAAGGGGAGAAGGGATGGGGAAGGGGAGAGTGGGGATGGGGAAGGGGGAGAGTGGGGATGGGGAACGGGGATAGTGGGAATGGGGAAGGGGAGAGTGTGGTTGGGGAAGGGGAGAGTGGGGATGGGGAAGGGGGATAGTGGGAATGGGGATGGGGTGAGTGGGGATGGGGAAGGGGAGAGTGGGGATGGGGAAGGGGGAAAGTGTGGATGGGGAAGCGGGGAGTGGGGATGGGGAAGGGGGAGATTGTGGATGGTGAAGGGGGAGAGTGGGGAAGGGGAGAGTGGTGATGGGGAAGGGGAGAGTGAGGATGGGGATAGGGGAGAGTGGGGATGGGGGAGGGGGAGGCTGGGGATGGGGAAGGGGGAGAGTGGGGAAGGGGAGAGTGCGGATGGGGAAGGGGGATAGTGGGGATGGGCAAGGGGGAGAGTGGGCATGGGCAAGGGGGAGAGTGGGGATGGGGAAGGGGTAGAGTGGGGATGGGGAACCGGGGAGTGGGGATGGTTAAGGGAGGCAGTGGGGACGGGGAAGTGGGAGGGTGGGGATGGGGAGTGTGGGGATGGGGTTGGGGGAGAGTGGGGATGTGGTTGGGGAAGGGGGCGAGTGGGGATGGGGAAGGGGGATAGTGGGAATGGGGAAGGGGAGAATGGGGATAGGGAAGGGGAGATTGGGAATGGGGTTGGGGAAGGGGGAGAGTGGGGATGGGGAACGGGGAGAGTGAGGATGGGGAAGCGGGGAGTGGGGATGGGGAAGGGGGAGAGTGTGGATCGATAAGGAAAGGATTGGGGATGGGGAAGGGGAGCGTGGGGAAGGGGAGACTGGGGATGGGGAAGTGGGTCTGTGGATGGGGAAGGGGAGAGTGGGGATGGGAAAGGGGAGAGTGGGATGAGGCTAGGGGAGAGTGGGGATGGGGAAGGGGGAGAGTGGGGATGGGGAAGGGGGAGAGTGGGGATGGGGAGAGTGGAGCTTGGGAAGGGGGAGAGTGGGGATGGGGAAGGGGGAGAGTGCGGATGGGGAAGGGGAGAGTGGGGATGGGGGAGAGTGGGGATGGGGAAGGGAGAGAGTGGGGATGGGGAAGCGGAGACGGGGATGGGGAAGGGGAGAGTGCGGAAGGGGAAGGGGGGGAGTGGGGAAGGGGGAGAGTGGGGATGGGGAAGGGGGAGAGTGTTAATGGGGAAGGGGAGGGTGGGGATGGGGGAGAGTGGGGATGGGGTTGGGGAGAGTGGGGATGGGGTTGGGGAAGAGGGAGAGTGGGGATGGGGAAGAGGGATAGTGGGAATGGGGAAGGGGAGAGGGGATGGGGAAGGGGAGAGGGGATGGCGAAGGGGAAGGGGAGGAGTGGCGAAGGGGAAGGGCAGAGTGGCGAAGGGGAAGGGGGAGAGTCGGGATGGGCAAGGGGGAGAGTGGGGATGGGGAAGGGGAGAGTGGGGATGTGGAAGCGGGGAGTGGGGATGGTTTAGGGAGGGAGTGGGGATTGGGACGCGGGAGGGTGGGGATGGGGGAGAGTGGGGATGGGGTTGGGGGAGATTGGCGATGGGGTTGGGGAAGGGGGAGAGTGGGATGGGGAAGGGGGATAGTGGGAATGGGGAAGGGGAGAGTGGGGATGGGGAAGGGGAGATTCGGGATGGGGAAGTGGGGAGTGGGGATGGGGAAGGGAGGGAGTGGGGATGGGGAGAGTGGGGATGGGGTTGGGGGAGAGTGGGGATGTGGTTGGGGAAGGGGTAGAGTGGGGATGGGGAAGGGGGATAGTGGGAATGGGGAAGGGGAGAGTGGGGTTGGGGAAGGGGAGAGTGGGGATGGGGAAGGGGGTTAGTGGGAATGGGGAAGGGGTGAGTGGGGATGGGGAAGGGGTGAGTGGGGATGGGGAAGGGGAGAGTGAGGATGGGGAAGCGGGGAGTGGGGATGGGGAAGAGGGAGAGTGTGCATGGAGAAGGGGGAGATTGGGGAAGGGGAGAGTGCGTTTGGGGAAGGGGAGAGTGAGGATGGGGATAGGGGAGAGTGGGGATCGGGAAGGGGAGAGTGGGGATGGGGAAGGGGCAGAGGGAATGGGGAAGGGGAGAGTGGGGAAGGGGATAGTGGGGATGGGGAAGGGGGAGGCTGGGGATGGGGAAGGGGGAGAGTGGGGAAGGGGAAGGGGAGAGTGGGGAAGGGGGAGAGTGCGGATGGGGAGGGGGAGAGTGGGCATGGGAAAAGGGGAGAGTGGGGACTGGGAAGGGGCAGATTGCGGATGGGGAAGGGAAGAGTGGGGATGGGGAAGGGGAGAGTGGGGATGGGGAAGGGGGAGAGTGGGGATGGGGAAGCGGGGAGAGGGGATGGGCAAGGGAGGGAGTGGAGATGGGGAAGGGGGAGGGTGGGGATGGGGGCGAGTGGGGATGGGGTTGGGAGAGAGTGGGGATCGGGTTGGGGAAGGGGGAGAGTGGGGACGGGGAAGGGGGATAGTGGGAATGGGGAAGGGGATAGTGGCGATGGGGTAGGGCAGAGTGGGGATATGGAATGGGGAGAGTGGGGATGGGGAAGCGGGGAGTGGGGATGGGGAAGGGGGAGAGTGGGGATGGGGAAGGGGAGAGTGAGGATGGTGAAAGGGGAGAGTGCATGGAGAAGGGGGAGTTTGGGGATGGGGAAGGGGAGAGTGGGGATGGGGTTAGGGAAGGGGAGTGTGGGGATGGGGAAGGGGAGAGTGGGGATGGGGAAGCGGGAGAGTGGGGATGGGGAAGGGGAGGGGAGAGTGGGGATAGGGGAGAGTGGGGATCGGGAAGGGGAGAGGGGATGGAGAAGGGGGAGAGTGGGGATAGGGGAGAGTGGGGATCGGGAAGGGGGAGAGTGGGGATGGGGAAGGGGGAGAGTGGAGATGGGGAAGGGGAGAGTGGGGATGGGGAAGGGAAGAGGGGATGGGGAAGGGGGAGAGTGCGGATGGGGAAGGGGGAGAGTGGGGAAGGGGGAGAGTGGGGATGGGGAAGGGGAGAGTGGGCATGGGAAAGGTGGAGAGTGGGGACTGGGAAGGGGGAGATTGCGGATGGGGAAGGGAAGAGTGGGGATGGGGAAGGGGAGAGTGGTGATGGGGAAGGGGCGTGGTGGCGATGTGGAAGGGCAGAGTGGGGATGGGGAAGGGGGAGAGTGGGGATGGGGAAGGGGGAGAGTGGGGATGGGGAAGCGGGGAGAGGGGATGGGGAAGGGAGGGAGTGGGGATGGGGAAGGGGGAGGGTGGGGATGGGGGCGAGTGGGGATGGGGTTGGGGGAGAGTGGGGATCGGGTTGGGGAAGGGGGAGAGTGGGGACGGGGAAGGGTGATAGTGGGAATGCGGAAGGGGATAGTGGCGAAGGGGAAGGGCAGATTGGGGATGGGGAATGGGGAGAGTGGGGATGGGGAAGCGGGGAGTGGTGATGGGGAAGGGAGGGAGTGGGGATGGGAAAGGGGGAGGGTGGGGATGGGGGAGAGTGAGGATGGTGAAGGGGGAGAGTGAGGATGGGGAAGCGGGGAGTGGGGATGGCGAAGGGGGAGAGTGTGCATGGAGAAGGGGGAGATTGGGGATGGGGAAGGGGAGAGTGGGGATGGGGTTAGGGAAGGGGAGTGTGGGGATGGGGAAGGGGAGAGTGGGGATGGGGAAGGGGAGTGGGGATGGGGAAGGGGAGAGTGGGGATGGGGAAGCGGGAGAGTGGGGATGGGGAAGGGGAGGGGAGAGTGGGGATAGGGGAGAGTGGGGATCGGGAAGGGGAGAGGGGATGGAGAAGGGGGAGAGTGGGGATAGGGGAGAGTGGGGATCGGGAAGGGGGAGAGTGGGGATGGGGAAGGGGGAGAGTGGAGATGGGGAAGGGGAGAGTGGGGATGGGGAAGGGAAGAGGGGATGGGGAAGGGGGAGAGTGCGGATGGGGAAGGGGGAGAGTGGGGAAGGGGGAGAGTGGGGATGGGGAAGGGGAGAGTGGGCATGGGAAAGGTGGAGAGTGGGGACTGGGAAGGGGGAGATTGCGGATGGGGAAGGGAAGAGTGGGGATGGGGAAGGGGAGAGTGGTGATGGGGAAGGGGCGTGGTGGCGATGTGGAAGGGCAGAGTGGGGATGGGGAAGGGGGAAAGTGGGGATGGGCAAGGGGGAGAGTGGGGATGGGGAAGGGGGAGAGTGGGGATGGGGAAGCGGGGAGAGGGGATGGGGAAGGGAGGGAGTGGGGATGGGGAAGGGGGAGGGTGGGGATGGGGGCGAGTGGGGATGGGGTTGGGGGAGAGTGGGGATCGGGTTGGGGAAGGGGGAGAGTGGGGACGGGGAAGGGTGATAGTGGGAATGGGGAAGGGGATAGTGGCGAAGGGGAAGGGCAGAGTGGGGATGGGGAATGGGGAGAGTGGGGATGGGGAAGCGGGGAGTGGGGATGGGGAAGGGAGGGAGTGGGGATGGGGAAGGGGGAGGGTGGGGATGGGGGAGAGTGGTAATGGGGAAGGGGAGAGTGAGGATGGTGAAGGGGGAGAGTGAGGATGGGGAAGCGGGGAGTGGGGATGGCGAAGGGGGAGAGTGTGCATGGAGAAGGGGGAGATTGGGGATGTGGAAGGGGAGAGTGGGGATGGGGTTAGGGAAGGGGAGTGTGGGGATGGAGAAGGGGGTTAGTGGGAATGGGGAAGGGGTGAGTGGGGAAGGGGAGAGTGGGGATGGGGAAGGGGGAGAGTGAGGATGGGGAAGCGGGGAGTGGGGATGGGGAAGGGGGAGAGTGTGCATGGAGAAGGGGGAGATTGGGGATGGGGATGGGGAGATTGGGGATGGGGAAGGGGAGAGTTGGGAAAGGGAGAGTGGGGATGGGGAAGGGGAGAGTGGGGATCGGGAAGGGGAGAGGGGATGGGGAAGCGGGACTGGGGATGGGGATGGGGAGAGTGGGGATGGGGAAGGGGGAGAGTGGGGATGGGGAAGGGGAGGGCAGAGTGGGGATAGGGGAGAGTGGGGATCGGGAAGGGGAGAGGGGATGGAGAAGGGGGAGAGTGGGGATGGTGGAGAGTGGAGAATTGGAAGGGGGAGAGTGGGGATGGGGAAGGGGGAGAGTGGGGATGGGGATCGGGGAGAGTGCGGATCGGGAAGGGGGAGAGTGCGAATAGGGAAGTGGGAGAGTGGGGATGGGTGGGAGTGGAGATTGGGAAGTGGGAGAGTGTGGATGGGGAAGGGGGAGAGTGCAGATGGGCAAGGGGGAGAGTGGGGAAGGGGGAGAGTGGGGATGGGGGAGAGTGGGGATCGGGTAGGGGAGAGTGGGGATGGGGAAGTGGAGAGTGGGGATGGGGAAGGGGGAGAGTGGGTAAGGGGAAGAGTGGGGATGGGGAAGGGGGAGAGTGGGGATGGGGAAGGGGAGGGGAGAGTGGGGAGAGTGCGGATCGGGAAGGGGGAGTCTGGGGATGGGGAAGGGGAGAGTGGGGATGGGGAAGGGGAGAGTGGGGATGGGGAAGGGGAGAGTGGGGATGGGGAAGGGGGAGAGTGGGGATGGGGAAGGGGGAGAGTGGGGAAGGGGGAGAGTGCGGATGGGGAAGGGGGAGAGTGGGCATGGAGAAGGGGGAGAGTGGGGATTGGGAAGGGGAGATTGCAAATGGGGAAGTGGAGAGTGGGGATGGGGAAGGCGAGAGTGGGGATGGGGAACGGGGAGAGTGAGGATGGGGAAGGGGGAGAGTGGGGATGGGGAAGCGGGGAGTGGGCATGGGGAAGGGATGGAGTGGGGATTGGGAAGGGGAGGGTGGGGATGGGGGAGAGTGGGGATGGGGTTGGGGAGAGTGGGGATGGGGTTGGGGAAGAGGGAGAGTGGGGATGGGGAAGGGGGATATTGGGAATGGGGAAGGGGAGAGGGGATGGCGAAGGGGAAGGGGCGGAGTGGCGAAGGGGAAGGGCAGAGTGGCGAAGGGGGAGAGTCGGGATGGGCAAGGGGGAGAGTGGGGATGGGGAAGGGGGAGAGTGGGGATGGGGAAGCGGGGAGTGGGGATGGTTAAGGGAAGAGTCGGGATGGGGAAGTGGGGAGTGGGGATGGGGAAGGGAGGGAGTGGGGATGGGGAGAGTGGGGATGGGGTTGGGGGATAGTGGGATTGGGGAAGGGGGAGAGTGAGGATGGGGAAGGGGGAGAGTGGGGATGGGGAAGCGGGGAGTGGGCATGGGGAAGGGAGGGAGTGGGGATGGGGAAGGGGAGGGTGGGGATGGGGGAGAGTGGGGATGGGGTTGGGGAGAGTGGGGATGGGGTTGGGGAAGAGGGAGAGTGGGGATGGGGAAGGGGGATAGTGGGAATGGGGAAGGGGAGAGGGGATGGGGAAGGGGAGAGGGGATGGCGAAGGGGAGGGGGCGGAGTGGCGAAGGGGAAGGGCAGAGTGGCGAAGGGGAAGGGGGAGAGTCGGGATGGGCAAGGGGGAGAGTGGGGATGGAGAAGGGGGAGAGTGGGGATGGGGAAGCGGGGAGTGGGGATGGTTAAGGGAGGGAGTGGGGATGGGGACGCGGGAGGGTGGTGATGGGGGAGAGTGGGGATGAGGTTGAGGGAGATTGGCGATGGGGTTGGGGAAGGGGGAGAGTGGGGATGGGGATGGGGAGAGTGGGGATGGGGAAGGGGGAGAGTGAGGATGGGCAAGCGGGGAGTGGGGATGGGGAAGGGGGAGAGTGTGCATGGAGAAAGGGGAGATTGGGGATGGGGAAGGGGGAGATTGTGGATGGTGAAGGGGGAGAGTGGGGATGGGGAAGGGGAGAGTGAGCATGGGGATAGGGGAGAGTGGGGATCGGGAAGGGGGAGAGTGGGGATGGGGAAGGGGGAGAGGGAATGGGGAAGGGGAGAGTGGGGAAGGGGATAGTGGGGATGGGGAAGGGGGAGAGTGGGGATGGGGAAGGGGGAGAGTGGGGAAGGGGAGAGTGCGAATGGGGAAGGGGAGAGTGGGGATGGGCAAGGGGGAGAGTGGGGATGGGCAAGGGGAGAGTGGGGATGGGCAAGGGGGAGAGTGGGGATGGGGAAGGGGTAGAGTGGGGATGGGGAACCGGGGAGTGGGGATGGTTAAGGGAGGCAGTGAGGTAGGGGAAGGGGAGGGTGGGGATGGGGAGACTGGGGATGGGGTTTGGGGAGAGTGGGGATGTGGTTGGGGAAGGGGGAGAGTGGGGATGGGGAAGGGGGATAGTGGGGATAGGGAAGGGGAGATTGGGGATGGGGTTGGGGAAGGGGGAGAGTGGGGACGGGGAAGGGGGAGAGTGAGGATGGGGAAGCGGGGAGTGGGGATGGGGAAGGGGGAGAGTGTGGATGGATAAGGGAAGGATTGGGGATGGGGAAGGGGAGCGTGGGGAAGGGGAGACTGGGGATGGGGAAGTGGGTCTGTGGATGGGGAAGGGGAGAGTGGGGATGGGGAAGGGGAGAGTGGGATGAGTCTAGGGGAGAGTGGGGATCGGGAAGGGGGAGAGTGGGGATGGGGAAGGGGGAGAGTGGGGATGGGGAGAGTGGAGCTTGGGAAGGGGGAGAGTGGGGATGGGGAAGGGGGAGAGTGCGGGTGGGGTAGGGGAGAGTGGGGATGGGGGAGAGTGGGGATGGGGAAGGGAGAGAGTGGGGATGGGGAAGCGGAGAGTGGGGATGGGGAAGGGGGAGAGTGCGGAAGGGGAAGGGGGAGAGTGGGGAAGGGGGAGAGTGGGGATGGGGAAGGGGGAGAGGGGATGGGGAAGGGGAGTGGAGAGTGGGAATAGGGGAGAGTGGGGATTGGGAAGGGGAGAGTGGGGATTGAGAAGTGGCGAGTGGGGATGGGGGAGAGTGGAGACTGGGAAGGGGAGAGGGGATGGGGAAGGGGAGAGTGGGGATGGGGAAGGGGGAGAGTGCGGATGGGGAAGGGGGAGAGTGGGGAAGGGGGAGAGGGGATTGGGAACGGGAAAGTGGGCATGGGAAAGGGGGTGAGTGGGGATTGGGAAGGGGGAGATTGCGGGTGGGGAAGGGGAGAGTAGGGATGGGGAAGGGCAGAGTGGGGATGGGGAAGGGGGAGAGTGGGGATGGGCAAGGGGGAGCGTGGAATTGAGGAAGGGGGAGAGTGGGGATGGGGAAGGGAGGGAGTGGGGATGGGGAAGGGGAGGGTGGGGATGGGGGCCAGAGGGGATGGGGTTGGGGGAGAGTGGGGATCGGGCTGAGGAAGGGGGAGAGTCTGGATGGGGAAGGGGGATAGTGGGAATGGGGAAGGGGAGAGTGGCGATGGGGAAGGGCAGAGTGGGGATGGGGAAGGGGAGAGTGGGGATGGGGAAGCGTGGAGTGGGGATGGGGAAGGGAGGGAGTGGGGATGGGAAGGGGGAGGGTGGGGATGGGGAGAGTGGGGATGGGGTTGGGGGAGAGTGGGGATGTGGTTGGGGAAGGGGTAGAGTGGGGATGGGGAAGGGGGATAGTGGGAATGGGGAAGGGGAAGGGGAGAGTGGGGATGGGGAAGGGGGATAGTGGGAATGGGGAAGGGGTGAGGATATGGGGAAGGGGAGAGTGGGGATGGGGAAGGGGGAGAGTGCGGATGGGGAAGCAGGGAGTGGGGATGGGGAAGGGGGAGAGTGTGCATGCAGAAGGGGGAGTGTGGGGAAGTGGAGAGTGGGGATGGGGAAGGGGAGAGTGGGGATGGGGAAGGGGAGAGTGGGGATGGGGAAGGGGAGAGTGGGGATCGGGAAGGGGGAGAGTGGGGATGGGGGAAGAGTAGAGCTTGGGAAGGGGCAGAGGGGATGGGGAAGGAGGAGAGTGCGGATGGGGAAGGGGGAGAATTGGGAAGGGGGAGAGTGGGGATGGGGAAGGGGAGAGTGGGGATCGGGAATGTGAGAGTGGGGATGGGGAAGGGGAGAGTGGGGATGGGGAAGGGGGAGAGTGCGGACGGGGAAGGAGGAGAGTGAGGAAGGGGAGAGTGGGGATGGGGAAGGGGGTGAGTGGGGATGGGGAAGGGGAGAGTGGGGCTAGGGAAGGGGAGGGGAGAGTGGGGATAGGGGAGAGTGGGGATCGGGAAGGGGGAGAGTGGGGATGGAGAAGGGGAGAGTGGAGATGGGGAAGGGGAGAGTGTGGATGGGGAAGGGAAGAGGGGATGGGGAAGGGGGAGAGTGCGGATGGGGAAGGGGAGTGTGGGGAAGGGGGAGAGTGGGGATGGGGAAGGGGAGAGTGGGCATGGGAAAAGGGGAGAGTGGGGACTGGGAAGGGGGAGATTGCGGATGGGGAAGGGAAGAGTGGGGATGGGGAAAGGGAGAGTGGGGATGGGGAAGGGGCGTGGTGGCGATGTGGAAGGGCAGAGTGGGGATGGGGAAGGGGGAGAGTGGGGATGGGGAAGGGGGAGAGTGGGGATGGGGAAGCGGGGAGAGGGGATGGGGAAGGGAGGGAGTGGAGATGGGGAAGGGGGAGGGTGGGGATGGGGGCGAGTGGGGATGGGGTTGGGAGAGAGTGGGGGTTGGGTTGGGGAAGGGGGAGAGTGGGGACGGGGAAGGGGGATAGTGGCGATGGGGAAGGGCAGAGTGGGGATGGGGAATGGGGAGAGTGGGGATGGGGAAGCGGGGAGTGGGGGTGGGGAAGGGGATAGTGGCGATGGGGAAGGGCAGAGTGGGGATGGGGAATGGGGAGAGTGGGGATGGGGAAGCGGGGAGTGGGGGTGGGGAAGGGAGGGAGTTGGGATGGGGAAGGGGGAGGGTGGGGATGGGGAGAGTGGTAATGGGGAAGGGGAGAGTGAGGATGGTGAAGGGGGAGAGTGAGGATGGGGAAGCGGGGAGTGGGGATGGGGAAGGGGGAGAGTGTGCATGGAGAAGGGGGAGTTTTGGGAAGGGGAAGGGGAGAGTGGGGATGGGGTTAGGGAAGGGGAGTGTGGGGATGGGGAAGGGGGATAGTGGGAATGGGGAAGGGGTGAGTGGGGAAAGGGAAGGGGAGAGTGGGGATGGGGAAGGGGGAGAGTGAGGATGGGGAAGCGGGGAGTGGGGATGGGGAAGGGGGAGAGTGTGCATGGAGAAGGGGGAGATTGGGGATGGGGAAGAGGGAGAGTTGGTAAGGGGAGAGTGGGGATGGGGAAGGGGAGAGTGGGGATGGGGAAGGGGAGAGGGGATTGGGAAGGGGAGAGTGGGGATGGGGAAGGGGGAGAGTGGGGATGGGGAAGGGGAGGGGAGAGTGCGGATAGGGGAGAGTGGGGATCGGGAAGGGGACAGGGGATGGAGAAGGGGGAGAGTGGGGATAGGGGAGAGTGGGGATCGGGAAGGGGGAGAGTGGGGATGGAGAAGGGGCAGAGTGGGGATGGGGAGAGTGGAGATTGGGAAGGGGGAGAGTGGGGATGGGGAAGGGGGAGAGTGGAGATGGGGAAGGGGAGAGTGGGGATGGGGAAGGGAAGAGGGGATGGGGAAAGGGGAGAGTGCGGATGGGGAAGGGGAGAGTGGGGAAGGGGGAGAGTGGGGATGGGGAAGGGGAGAGTGGGCATGGGAAAGGTGGAGAGTGGGGACTGGGAAGGGGGAGATTGCGGATGGGGAAGGGAAGAGTGGGGATGGGGAAGGGGAGAGTGGCGATGGTGAAGGGGAGTGTGGCGATGGGGAAGGGGCGTGGTGGCGATGTGGAAGGGCAGAGTGGGGATGGGGAAGGGGGAGAGTGAGGATGGGGAAGCGGGTAGAGGGGTTGGGGAAGGGAGGGAGTGGGGATGGGGTTGGGGGAGAGTGGGGATCGGGTTGGGAAAGGGGGAGAGTGGGGACGGGGAAGGGTGATAGTGGGAATGGGGAAGGGGATAGTGGCGAAGGGGAAGGGCAGAGTGGGGATGGGGAATGGGGAGAGTGGGGATGGGGAAGCGGGGAGTGGGGATGGGGAAGGGAGGGAGTGGGGATGGGGAAGGGGGAGGGTGGGGATGGGGGAGAGTGGTAATGGGGAAGGGGAGAGTGAGGATGGTGAAGGGGAGAGTGAGGATGGGGAAGCGGGGAGTGGGGATGGGGAATGGGGAGAGTGTGCATGGAGATGGGGGAGATTGGGGATGGGAAGGGGAGAGTGGGGATGGGGTTAGGGAAGGGGAGTGTGGGGATGGGGAAGGGGGTTAGTGGGAATGGGGAAGGGGTGAGAGGGGAAGGGGAAGGGGAGAGTGGGGATGGGGAAGGGGGAGAGTGAGAATGGGGAAGCGGGGAGTGGGGATGGGGAAGGGGGAGAGTGTGCATGGAGAAGGGGGAGATTGGGGATGGGTATGGGGAGATTGGGGATGGGGAAGGGGAGAGTTGGGAAAGGGAGAGTGGGGATGGGGAAGGGGAGAGTGGGGATGGGGAAGGGGAGAGGGGATGGGGAAGCGGGACTGGGGATGGGGAAGGCGAGAGTGGGGATGGGGAAGGGGGAGAGTGGGGATGGGGAAGGGGAGAGTGGGGATGGGGAAGGGGGAGAGTGGGGATGGGGAAGGGGAGGGCAGAGTGGGGTAGGGGAGAGTGGGGATCGGGAAGGGGAGAGGGGATGGAGAAGGGGGAGAGTGGGGATGGGGGAGTGTGGAGAATTGGAAGGAGGAGAGGGGGGATGGGGATGGGGAGAGTGGGGATGGGGATAGGGGAGAGTGCGGATCGGGAAGGGGGAGAGTGCGAATAGGGAGGCGGGAGAGTGGGGATGGGTGGGAGTGGAGATTGGGAAGGGGGGAGAGTGTGGATGGGGAAGGGGGAGAGTGCAGATGGGCAAAGGGGAGAGTGGGGAAGGGGGGAGAGGTGGATGGGGGAGAGTGGGGATCGGGAAGGGGAGAGTGGGGATGGGGCAGTGGAGAGTGGGGATGGGGAAGGGGAGGGGAGAGTGGGGAGAGTGCGGATCGGGAAGGGGGAGTGTGGGGATGGGGAAGGGGAGAGTGGGGATGGGGAAGGGGAGAGTGGGGATGGGGAAGGGGAGAGTGGGGATGGGGAAGGGGGAGAGAGCGAATGGGGAAGTGGGAGAGTGGGGATGGGGGAGAGTGCGGATGGGGAACGGGAGAGTGGGGATGGGGAAGGGGGAGAGTGAGGACGGGGAAGGGGGAGAGTGGGGATGGGGAAGCGAGGAAGTGGGCATGAGAAAGGGAGGGAGTGGGGATGGGGAAGGGGAGGGTGGGGATGGGGGAGAGTGGGGATGGGGTTGGGGAGAGTGGGGATGGGGTTGGGGAAGAGGGAGAGTGGGGATGGGGAAGGGGGATAGTGGGAATGGGGAAGGGGAGAGGGGATGGGGAAGGGGAGAGGGGATGGCGAAGGGGAAGGGGCGGAGTGGCGAAGGGGAAGGGCAGAGTGGCGAAGGGGAAGCGGGAGAGTCGGGATGGGCAAGGGGGAGAGTGGGGATGGAGAAGGGGGAGAGTGGGGATGGGGAAGCGGGGAGTGGGGATGGTTAAGGGAGGGAGTGGGGATGGGGACGCGGGAGGGTGGGGATGGGGGAGAGTGGGGATGGGGTTGAGGGAGATTGGCGATGGGGTTGGGGAAGGGGGAGAGTGGGATGGGGAAGGGGGATAGTGGGAATTGGGAAGGGGAGAGTGGAGATGGGGAAGGGGAGAGTGGGGATGGGGAAGTGGGGAGTGGGGATGGGGAAGGGAGGGAGTGGGGATGGGGAGAGTGGGGATGGGGTTGGGGGAGAGTGGGGATGTGGTTGGGGAAGGGGTAGAGTGGGGATGGGGAAGGGGGATAGTGGGAATGGGGAAGGGGAGAGTGGGGTTGGGGAAGGGGAGAGTGGGGATGGGGAAGGGGGATAGTGGGAATGGGGAAGGGGTGAGTGGGGATGGGGAAGGGGAGAGTGGGGATGGGGAAGGGGGAGAGTCAGGATGGGGAAGCGGGGAGTGGGGATGGGGAAGGGGGAGAGTGTGCATGGAGAAAGGGGAGATTGGGGATGGGGAAGGGGGAGATTGTGGATGGTGAAGGGGGAGAGTGGGGAAGGGGAGAGTGGGGATGGGGAAGGGGAGAGTGAGCATGGGGATAGGGGAGAGTGGGGATCGGGAAGGGGGAGAGTGGGGATGGGGAAGGGGGAGAGGGAATGGGGAAGGGGAGAGTGGGGAAGGGGATAGTGGGGATGGGGAAGGGGGAGAGTGGGGATGGGGAAGGGGGAGAGTGGGGAAGGGGAGAGTGCGGATGGGGAAGGGGAGTGTGGGGATGGGCAAGGGGGAGAGTGGGGGTGGGCAAGGGGAGAGTGGGGATGGGCAAGGGGGAGAGTGGGGATGGAGAAGGGGTAGAGTGGGGATGGGGAACCGGGGAGTGGGGATGGTTAAGGGAGGCAGTGGGGACGGGGAAGGGGGAGGGTGGGGATGGGGGAGAGTGGGGATGGGGTTGGGGGAGAGTGGGGATGTGGTTGGGGAAGGGGGAGAGTGGGGATGGGGAAGGGGGATAGTGGGAATGGGGAAGGGGAGAGTGGGGATAGGGAAGGGGAGATTGGGGATGGGGTTGGGGAAGGGGGAGAGTGGGGATGGGGAAAGGGGAGAGTGAGGATGGGGAAGCGGGGAGTGGGGATGGGGAAGGGGGAGAGTGTGGATGGATAAGGGAAGGATTGGGGATGGGGAAGGGGAGCGTGGGGAAGGGGAGACTGGGGATGGGGAAGTGGGTCTGTGGATGGGGAAGGGGAGAGTGGGGATGGGGAAGGGGAGAGTGGGATGAGGCTAGGGGAGAGTGGGGATCGGGAAGGGGGAGAGTGGGGATGGGGAAGGGGGAGAGTGGGGGGATGGGGAAGGGGGAGAGTGCGGAAGGGGAAGGGGGAGAGTGGGGAAGGGGGAGAGTGGGGATGGGGAAGGGGGAGAGTGGGGATGGGGAAGGGGAGTGGAGAGTGGGGCTAGGGGAGAGTGGGGATTGGGAAGGGGAGAGTGGGGATTGAGAAGGGGTGAGTGGGGATGGGGGTGAGTGGAGACTGGGAAGGGGAGAGGGGATGGGGAAGGGGGAGAGTGGGGATGGGGAAGGGGAGAGTGGGGATGGGGAAGGGGGAGAGTGCGGATGGGGAAGGGGGAGAGTGGGGAAGGGGGAGAGGGGATTGGGAACGGGAAAGTGGGCATGGGAAAGGGGGTGAGTGGGGATTGGGAAGGGGGAGATTGCGGGTGGGGAAGGGGAGAGTAGGGATGGGGAAGGGCAGAGTGGGGATGGGGAAGGGGGAGAGTGGGGATGGGCAAGGGGGAGAGTGGAATTGAGGAAGGGGGAGAGTGGGGATGGGGAAGCGGGGAGTGGGGATGGGGAAGGGAGGGAGTGGGGATGGGGAAGGGGAGGGTGGGGATGGGGGCCAGAGGGGATGGGGTTGGGGGAGAGTGGGGATCGGGCTGGGGAAGGGGGAGAGTCTGGATGGGGAAGGGGGATAGTGGGAATGGGGAAGGGGAGAGTGGCGATGGGGAAGGGCAGAGTGGGGATGGGGAAGGGGAGAGTGGGGATGGGGAAGCGGGGAGTGGGGATGGGGAAGGGAGGGAGTGGGGATGGGAAGGGGGAGGGTGGGGATGGGGAGAGTGGGGATGGGGTTGGGGGAGAGTGGGGATGTGGTTGGGGAAGGGGTAGAGTGGGGATGGGGAAGGGGGATAGTGGGAATGGGGAAGGGGAAGGGGAGAGTGGGGATGGGGAAGGGGGATAGTGGGAATGGGGAAGGGGTGAGGGGATGGGGAGGGGGAGAGTGGGGATGGGGAAGGGGGAGAGTGAGGATGGGGAAGCAGGGAGTGGGGATGGGGAAGGGGGAGAGTGGGGAAGGGGAAGAGTGGGGATGGGGAAGGGGTAGAGTGGGGATGGGGAAGGGGAGGGGCGAGTGGGGAGAGAGCGGATCGGGAAGGGGGAGTGTGGAGATGGGGAAGGGGAGAGTGGGGATGGGGAAGGGGAGAGTGGGGATGGGGAAGGGGAGAGTGGGGATGGGGAAGGGGGAGAGAGCGAATGGGGAAGTGGGAGAGTGGGGAAGGGGGAGAGTGCGGATGGGGAACGGGAGAGTGGGCATGGAGAAGGGGGAGAGTGGGGATTGGGAAGGGGAGAGTGGGGATGGGGAAGGGGAGAGTGGGGATGGGGAAGGGGAGAGTGGGGATGGGGAAGGGGGAGAGTGAGGATGGGGAAGGGGGAGAGTGGGGATGGGGAAGCGGGGAGTGGGGATGGGGTTGGGGAGAGTGGGGATGGGGTTGGGGAAGAGGGAGAGTGGGGATGGGGAAGGGGGATAGTGGGAATGGGGAAGGGGAGAGGGGATGGGGAAGGGGAGAGGGGATGGCGAAGGGGAAGGGGCGGAGTGGCGAAGGGGAAGGGCAGAGTGGCGAAGGGGAAGGGGGAGAGTCGGGATGGGCACGGGGGAGAGTGGGGATGGGGAAGGGGGAGAGTGGGGATGGGGAAGCGGGGAGTGGGGTTGGTTAAGGGAGGGAGTGGGGATGGGGACGCGGGAGGGTGGGGATGGGGGAGAGTGGGGATGGGGTTGGGGGAGATTGGCGATGGGGTTGGGGAAGGGGGAGAGTGGGATGGGGAAGGGGGATAGTGGGAATGGGGAAGGGGAGAGTGGGGTTGGGGAATGGGGAGAGTGGGGATGGGGAAGGGAGGGAGTTGGGATGGGGAAGGGGGAGGGTGTGGATGGGGAGAGTGGTAATGGGGAAGGGGAGAGTGAGGATGGTGAAGGGGGAGAGTGAGGATGGGGAAGCGGGGAGTGGGGATGGGGAAGGGGGAGAGTGTGCATGGAGAAGCGGGAGTTTTGGGAAGGGGAAGGGGAGAGTGGGGATGGGGTTAGGGAAGGGGAGTGTGGGGATGGGGAAGGGGGATAGTGGGAATGGGGAAGGGGTGAGTGGGGAAAGGGAAGGGGGAGAGTGTGCATGGAGAAGGGGGAGATTGGGGATGGGGAAGAGGGAGAGTTGGTAAGGGGAGAGTGGGGATGGGGAAGGGGAGAGTGGGGATGGGGAAGGGGAGAGGGGATTGGGAAGGGGAGAGTGGGGATGGGGAAGGGGGAGAGTGGGGATGGGGAAGGGGAGGGGAGAGTGCGGATAGGGGAGAGTGGGGATCGGGAAGGGGACAGGGGATGGAGAAGGGGGAGAGTGGGGATAGGGGAGAGTGGGGATCGGGAAGGGGGAGAGTGGGGATGGAGAAGGGGCAGAGTGGGGATGGGGAGAGTGGAGATTGGGAAGGGGGAGAGTGGGGATGGGGAAGGGGGAGAGTGGAGATGGGGAAGGGGAGAGTGGGGATGGGGAAGGGAAGAGGGGATGGGGAAAGGGGAGAGTGCGGATGGGGAAGGGGAGAGTGGGGAAGGGGGAGAGTGGGGATGGGGAAGGGGAGAGTGGGCATGGGAAAGGTGGAGAGTGGGGACTGGGAAGGGGGAGATTGAGGATGGGGAAGGGAAGAGTGGGGATGGGGAAGGGGAGAGTGGCGATGGTGAAGGGGAGTGTGGCGATGGGGAAGGGGCGTGGTGGCGATGTGGAAGGGCAGAGTGGGGATGGGGAAGGGGGAGAGTGAGGATGGGCAAGGGGGAGAGTGGGGATGGGGCAACGGGGAGAGTGGGGATGGGGAAGCGGGTAGAGGGGATGGGGAAGGGAGGGAGTGGGGATGGGGAAGGGGGAGGGTGGGGATGGGGGCGAGTGGGGATGGGGTTGGGGGAGAGTGGGGATCGGGTTGGGAAAGGGGGAGAGTGGGGACGGGGAAGGGTGATAGTGGGAATGGGGAAGGGGATAGTGGCGAAGGGGAAGGGCAGAGTGGGGATGGGGAATGGGGAGAGTGGGGATGGGGAAGCGGGGAGTGGGGATGGGGAAGGGAGGGAGTGGGGATGGGGAAGGGGGAGGGTGGGGATGGGGGAGAGTGGTAATGGGGAAGGGGAGAGTGAGGATGGTGAAGGGGAGAGTGAGGATGGGGAAGCGGGGAGTGGGGATGGGGAATGGGGAGAGTGTGCATGGAGAAGGGGGAGATTGGGGATGGGAAGGGGAGAGTGGGGATGGGGTTAGGGAAGGGGAGTGTGGGGATGGGGAAGGGGGTTAGTGGGAATGGGGAAGGGGTGAGAGGGGAAGGGGAAGGGGAGAGTGGGGATGGGGAAGGGGGAGAGTGAGAATGGGGAAGCGGGGAGTGGGGATGGGGAAGGGGGAGAGTGTGCATGGAGAAGGGGGAGATTGGGGATGGGTATGGGGAGATTGGGGATGGGGAAGGGGAGAGTTGGGAAAGGGAGAGTGGGGATGGGGAAGGGGAGAGTGGGGTTGGGGAAGGGGAGAGTGGGGATGGGGAAGGGGGATAGTGGGAATGGGGAAGGGGTGAGTGGGGATGGGGAAGGGGAGAGTGGGGATGGGGAAGGGGGAGAGTCAGGATGGGGAAGCGGGGAGTGGGGATGGGGAAGGGGGAGAGTGTGCATGGAGAAAGGGGAGATTGGGGATGGGGAAGGGGGAGATTGTGGATGGTGAAGGGGGAGAGTGGGGAAGGGGAGAGTGGGGATGGGGAAGGGGAGAGTGAGCATGGGGATAGGGGAGAGTGGGGATCGGGAAGGGGGAGAGTGGGGATGGGGAAGGGGGAGAGGGAATGGGGAAGGGGAGAGTGGGGAAGGGGATAGTGGGGATGGGGAAGGGGGAGAGTGGGGATGGGGAAGGGGGAGAGTGGGGAAGGGGAGAGTGCGGATGGGGAAGGGGAGTGTGGGGATGGGCAAGGGGGAGAGTGGGGGTGGGCAAGGGGAGAGTGGGGATGGGCAAGGGGGAGAGTGGGGATGGAGAAGGGGTAGAGTGGGGATGGGGAACCGGGGAGTGGGGATGGTTAAGGGAGGCAGTGGGGACGGGGAAGGGGGAGGGTGGGGATGGGGGAGAGTGGGGATGGGGTTGGGGGAGAGTGGGGATGTGGTTGGGGAAGGGGGAGAGTGGGGATGGGGAAGGGGGATAGTGGGAATGGGGAAGGGGAGAGTGGGGATAGGGAAGGGGAGATTGGGGATGGGGTTGGGGAAGGGGGAGAGTGGGGATGGGGAAAGGGGAGAGTGAGGATGGGGAAGCGGGGAGTGGGGATGGGGAAGGGGGAGAGTGTGGATGGATAAGGGAAGGATTGGGGATGGGGAAGGGGAGCGTGGGGAAGGGGAGACTGGGGATGGGGAAGTGGGTCTGTGGATGGGGAAGGGGAGAGTGGGGATGGGGAAGGGGAGAGTGGGATGAGGCTAGGGGAGAGTGGGGATCGGGAAGGGGGAGAGTGGGGATGGGGAAGGGGGAGAGTGGGGGGATGGGGAAGGGGGAGAGTGCGGAAGGGGAAGGGGGAGAGTGGGGAAGGGGGAGAGTGGGGATGGGGAAGGGGGAGAGTGGGGATGGGGAAGGGGAGTGGAGAGTGGGGCTAGGGGAGAGTGGGGATTGGGAAGGGGAGAGTGGGGATTGAGAAGGGGTGAGTGGGGATGGGGGTGAGTGGAGACTGGGAAGGGGAGAGGGGATGGGGAAGGGGGAGAGTGGGGATGGGGAAGGGGAGAGTGGGGATGGGGAAGGGGGAGAGTGCGGATGGGGAAGGGGGAGAGTGGGGAAGGGGGAGAGGGGATTGGGAACGGGAAAGTGGGCATGGGAAAGGGGGTGAGTGGGGATTGGGAAGGGGGAGATTGCGGGTGGGGAAGGGGAGAGTAGGGATGGGGAAGGGCAGAGTGGGGATGGGGAAGGGGGAGAGTGGGGATGGGCAAGGGGGAGAGTGGAATTGAGGAAGGGGGAGAGTGGGGATGGGGAAGCGGGGAGTGGGGATGGGGAAGGGAGGGAGTGGGGATGGGGAAGGGGAGGGTGGGGATGGGGGCCAGAGGGGATGGGGTTGGGGGAGAGTGGGGATCGGGCTGGGGAAGGGGGAGAGTCTGGATGGGGAAGGGGGATAGTGGGAATGGGGAAGGGGAGAGTGGCGATGGGGAAGGGCAGAGTGGGGATGGGGAAGGGGAGAGTGGGGATGGGGAAGCGGGGAGTGGGGATGGGGAAGGGAGGGAGTGGGGATGGGAAGGGGGAGGGTGGGGATGGGGAGAGTGGGGATGGGGTTGGGGGAGAGTGGGGATGTGGTTGGGGAAGGGGTAGAGTGGGGATGGGGAAGGGGGATAGTGGGAATGGGGAAGGGGAAGGGGAGAGTGGGGATGGGGAAGGGGGATAGTGGGAATGGGGAAGGGGTGAGGGGATGGGGAGGGGGAGAGTGGGGATGGGGAAGGGGGAGAGTGAGGATGGGGAAGCAGGGAGTGGGGATGGGGAAGGGGGAGAGTGGGGAAGGGGAAGAGTGGGGATGGGGAAGGGGTAGAGTGGGGATGGGGAAGGGGAGGGGCGAGTGGGGAGAGAGCGGATCGGGAAGGGGGAGTGTGGAGATGGGGAAGGGGAGAGTGGGGATGGGGAAGGGGAGAGTGGGGATGGGGAAGGGGAGAGTGGGGATGGGGAAGGGGGAGAGAGCGAATGGGGAAGTGGGAGAGTGGGGAAGGGGGAGAGTGCGGATGGGGAACGGGAGAGTGGGCATGGAGAAGGGGGAGAGTGGGGATTGGGAAGGGGAGAGTGGGGATGGGGAAGGGGAGAGTGGGGATGGGGAAGGGGAGAGTGGGGATGGGGAAGGGGGAGAGTGAGGATGGGGAAGGGGGAGAGTGGGGATGGGGAAGCGGGGAGTGGGGATGGGGTTGGGGAGAGTGGGGATGGGGTTGGGGAAGAGGGAGAGTGGGGATGGGGAAGGGGGATAGTGGGAATGGGGAAGGGGAGAGGGGATGGGGAAGGGGAGAGGGGATGGCGAAGGGGAAGGGGCGGAGTGGCGAAGGGGAAGGGCAGAGTGGCGAAGGGGAAGGGGGAGAGTCGGGATGGGCACGGGGGAGAGTGGGGATGGGGAAGGGGGAGAGTGGGGATGGGGAAGCGGGGAGTGGGGTTGGTTAAGGGAGGGAGTGGGGATGGGGACGCGGGAGGGTGGGGATGGGGGAGAGTGGGGATGGGGTTGGGGGAGATTGGCGATGGGGTTGGGGAAGGGGGAGAGTGGGATGGGGAAGGGGGATAGTGGGAATGGGGAAGGGGAGAGTGGGGTTGGGGAATGGGGAGAGTGGGGATGGGGAAGGGAGGGAGTTGGGATGGGGAAGGGGGAGGGTGTGGATGGGGAGAGTGGTAATGGGGAAGGGGAGAGTGAGGATGGTGAAGGGGGAGAGTGAGGATGGGGAAGCGGGGAGTGGGGATGGGGAAGGGGGAGAGTGTGCATGGAGAAGCGGGAGTTTTGGGAAGGGGAAGGGGAGAGTGGGGATGGGGTTAGGGAAGGGGAGTGTGGGGATGGGGAAGGGGGATAGTGGGAATGGGGAAGGGGTGAGTGGGGAAAGGGAAGGGGGAGAGTGTGCATGGAGAAGGGGGAGATTGGGGATGGGGAAGAGGGAGAGTTGGTAAGGGGAGAGTGGGGATGGGGAAGGGGAGAGTGGGGATGGGGAAGGGGAGAGGGGATTGGGAAGGGGAGAGTGGGGATGGGGAAGGGGGAGAGTGGGGATGGGGAAGGGGAGGGGAGAGTGCGGATAGGGGAGAGTGGGGATCGGGAAGGGGACAGGGGATGGAGAAGGGGGAGAGTGGGGATAGGGGAGAGTGGGGATCGGGAAGGGGGAGAGTGGGGATGGAGAAGGGGCAGAGTGGGGATGGGGAGAGTGGAGATTGGGAAGGGGGAGAGTGGGGATGGGGAAGGGGGAGAGTGGAGATGGGGAAGGGGAGAGTGGGGATGGGGAAGGGAAGAGGGGATGGGGAAAGGGGAGAGTGCGGATGGGGAAGGGGAGAGTGGGGAAGGGGGAGAGTGGGGATGGGGAAGGGGAGAGTGGGCATGGGAAAGGTGGAGAGTGGGGACTGGGAAGGGGGAGATTGAGGATGGGGAAGGGAAGAGTGGGGATGGGGAAGGGGAGAGTGGCGATGGTGAAGGGGAGTGTGGCGATGGGGAAGGGGCGTGGTGGCGATGTGGAAGGGCAGAGTGGGGATGGGGAAGGGGGAGAGTGAGGATGGGCAAGGGGGAGAGTGGGGATGGGGCAACGGGGAGAGTGGGGATGGGGAAGCGGGTAGAGGGGATGGGGAAGGGAGGGAGTGGGGATGGGGAAGGGGGAGGGTGGGGATGGGGGCGAGTGGGGATGGGGTTGGGGGAGAGTGGGG
The DNA here is from genome assembly GCF_047496885.1 of Scyliorhinus torazame. Lineage (NCBI taxonomy): Eukaryota > Metazoa > Chordata > Chondrichthyes > Carcharhiniformes > Scyliorhinidae > Scyliorhinus > Scyliorhinus torazame. The sequence goes on along the minus strand of NC_092707.1, from coordinate 51,002 downwards.
ATCGGGTTGGGAAAGGGGGAGAGTGGGGACGGGGAAGGGTGATAGTGGGAATGGGGAAGGGGATAGTGGCGAAGGGGAAGGGCAGAGTGGGGATGGGGAATGGGGAGAGTGGGGATGGGGAAGCGGGGAGTGGGGATGGGGAAGGGAGGGAGTGGGGATGGGGAAGGGGGAGGGTGGGGATGGGGGAGAGTGGTAATGGGGAAGGGGAGAGTGAGGATGGTGAAGGGGAGAGTGAGGATGGGGAAGCGGGGAGTGGGGATGGGGAATGGGGAGAGTGTGCATGGAGAAGGGGGAGATTGGGGATGGGAAGGGGAGAGTGGGGATGGGGTTAGGGAAGGGGAGTGTGGGGATGGGGAAGGGGGTTAGTGGGAATGGGGAAGGGGTGAGAGGGGAAGGGGAAGGGGAGAGTGGGGATGGGGAAGGGGGAGAGTGAGAATGGGGAAGCGGGGAGTGGGGATGGGGAAGGGGGAGAGTGTGCATGGAGAAGGGGGAGATTGGGGATGGGTATGGGGAGATTGGGGATGGGGAAGGGGAGAGTTGGGAAAGGGAGAGTGGGGATGGGGAAGGGGAGAGTGGGGATGGGGAAGGGGAGAGGGGATGGGGAAGCGGGACTGGGGATGGGGAAGGGGAGAGTGGGGATGGGGAAGGGGGAGAGTGGGGATGGGGAAGGGGAGAGTGGGGATGGGGAAGGGGGAGAGTGGGGATGGGGAAGGGGAGGGCAGAGTGGGGAAGGGGAGAGTGGGGATCGGGAAGGGGAGAGGGGATGGAGAAGGGGGAGAGTGGGGATGGGGGAGTGTGGAGAATTGGAAGGGGGAGAGGGGGGATGGGGATGGGGAGAGTGGGGATGGGGATAGGGGAGAGTGCGGATCGGGAAGGGGGAGAGTGCGAATAGGGAGGCGGGAGAGTGGGGATGGGTGGGAGTGGAGATTGGGAAGGGGGAGAGTGTGGATGGGGAAGGGGGAGAGTGCAGATGGGCAAAGGGGAGAGTGGGGAAGGGGGAGAGGTGGATGGGGGAGAGTGGGGATCGGGAAGGGGAGAGTGGGGATGGGGCAGTGGAGAGTGGGGATGGGGAAGGGGGAGAGTGGGGAAGGGGAAGAGTGGGGATGGGGAAGGGGAGAGTGGGGATGGGGAAGGGGAGGGGAGAGTGGGGAGAGTGCGGATCGGGAAGGGGGAGTGTGGGGATGGGGAAGGGGAGAGTGGGGATGGGGAAGGGGAGAGTGGGGATGGGGAAGGGGAGAGTGGGGATGGGGAAGGGGGAGAGAGCGAATGGGGAAGTGGGAGAGAGGGGATGGGGGAGAGTGCGGATGGGGAACGGGAGAGTGGGCATGGAGAAGGGGGAGAGTGGGGATTGGGAAGGGGAGATTGCAAATGGGGAAGGGGAGAGTGGGGATGGGGAAGGGGAGAGTGGGGATGGGGAAGGGGGAGAGTGAGGACGGGGAAGGGGGAGAGTGGGGATGGGGAAGCGAGGAAGTGGGCATGAGAAAGGGAGGGAGTGGGGATGGGGAAGGGGAGGGTGGGGATGGGGGAGAGTGGGGATGGGGTTGGGGAGAGTGGGGATGGGGTTGGTGAAGAGGGAGAGTGGGGATGGGGAAGGGGGATAGTGGGAATGGGGAAGGGGAGAGGGGATGGGGAAGGGGAGAGGGGATGGCGAAGGGGAAGGGGCGGAGTGGCGAAGGGGAAGGGCAGAGTGGCGAAGGGGAAGCGGGAGAGTCGGGATGGGCAAGGGGGAGAGTGGGGATGGAGAAGGGGGAGAGTGGGGATGGGGAAGCGGGGAGTGGGGATGGTTAAGGGAGGGTGTGGGGATGGGGACGCGGGAGGGTGGGGATGGGGGAGAGTGGGGATGGGGTTGAGGGAGATTGGCGATGGGGTTGGGGAAGGGGGAGAGTGGGATGGGGAAGGGGGATAGTGGGAATTGGGAAGGGGAGAGTGGAGATGGGGAAGGGGAGAGTGGGGATGGGGAAGTGGGGAGTGGGGATGGGGAAGGGAGGGAGTGGGGATGGGGAGAGTGGTGATGGGGTTGGGGAGAGTGGGGATGTGGTTGGGGAAGGGGTAGAGTGGGGATGCGGAAGGGGGATAGTGGGAATGGGGAAGGGGAGAGTGGGGTTGGGGAAGGGGAGAGTGGGGATGGGGAAGGGGGATAGTGGGAATGGGGAAGGGGTGAGTGGGGATGGGGAAGGGGAGAGTGGGGATGGGGAAGGGGGAGAGTGAGGATGGGGAAGCGGGGAGTGGGGATGGGGAAGGGGGAGAGTGTGCATGGAGAAAGGGGAGATTGGGGATGGGGAAGGGGGGGATTGTGGATGGTGAAGGGGGAGAGTGGGGAAGGGGAGAGTGGGGATGGGGAAGGGGAGAGTGAGCATGGGGATAGGGGAGAGTGGGGATCGGGAAGGGGGAGAGTGGGGATGGGGAAGGGGGAGAGGGAATGGGGAAGGGGAGAGTGGGGAAGGGGATAGTGGGGATGGGGAAGGGGGAGAGTGGGGATGGGGAAGGGGGAGAGTGTGGAAGGGGAGAGTGCGGATGGGGAAGGGGAGTGTGGGGATGGGCAAGGGGGAGAGTGGGGGTGGGCAAGGGGAGAGTGGGGATGGGCAAGGGGGAGAGTGGGGATGGGGAAGGGGTAGAGTGGGGATGGGGAACCGGGGAGTGGGGATGGTTAAGGGAGGCAGTGGGGACGGGGAAGGGGGAGGGTGGGGATGGGGGAGAGTGGGGATGGGGTTGGGGGAGAGTGGGGATGTGGTTGGGGAAGGGGGAGAGTGGGGATGGGGAAGGGGGATAGTGGGAATGGGGAAGGGGAGAGTGGGGATAGGGAAGGGGAGATTGGGGATGGGGTTGGGGAAGGGGGAGAGTGGGGATGGGGGAAGGGGAGAGTGAGGATGGGGAAGCGGGGAGTGGGGATGGGGAAGGGGGAGAGTGTGGATGGATAAGGGAAGGATTGGGGATGGGGAAGGGGAGCGTGGGGAAGGGGAGACTGGGGATGGGGAAGTGGGTCTGTGGATGGGGAAGGGGAGAGTGGGGATGGGGAAGGGGAGAGTGGGATGAGGCTAGGGGAGAGTGGGGATCGGGAAGGGGGAGAGTGGGGATGGGGAAGGGGGAGAGTGGGGATGGGGAGAGTGGAGCTTGGGAAGGGGGAGAGTGGGGATGGGGAAGGGGGAGAGTGCGGATGGGGTAGGGGAGAGTGGGGATGGGGGAGAGTGGGGAAGGGGAAGGGAGAGAGTGGGGATGGGGAAGCGGAGAGTGGGGATGGGGAAGGGGGAGAGTGCGGAAGGGGAAGGGGGAGAGTGGGGAAGGGGGAGAGTGGGGATGGGGAAGGGGGAGAGTGGGGATGGGGAAGGGGAGTGGAGAGTGGGGCTAGGGGAGAGTGGGGATTGGGAAGGGGAGAGTGGGGATTGAGAAGGGGTGAGTGGGGATGGGGGTGAGTGGAGACTGGGAAGGGGAGAGGGGATGGGGAAGGGGGAGAGTGGGGATGGGGAAGGGGAGAGTGGGGATGGGGAAGGGGGAGAGTGCGGATGGGGAAGGGGGAGAGTGGGGAAGGGGGAGAGGGGATTGGGAACGGGAAAGTGGGCATGGGAAAGGGGGTGAGTGGGGATTGGGAAGGGGGAGATTGCGGGTGGGGAAGGGGAGAGTAGGGATGGGGAAGGGCAGAGTGGGGATGGGGAAGGGGGAGAGTGGGGATGGGCAAGGGGGAGAGTGGAATTGAGGAAGGGGGAGAGTGGGGATGGGGAAGCGGGGAGTGGGGATGGGGAAGGGAGGGAGTGGGGATGGGGAAGGGGAGGGTGGGGATGGGGGCCAGAGGGGATGGGGTTGGGGGAGAGTGGGGATCGGGCTGGGGAAGGGGGAGAGTCTGGATGGGGAAGGGGGATAGTGGGAATGGGGAAGGGGAGAGTGGCGATGGGGAAGGGCAGAGTGGGGATGGGGAAGGGGAGAGTGGGGATGGGGAAGCGGGGAGTGGGGATGGGGAAGGGAGGGAGTGGGGATGGGAAGGGGGAGGGTGGGGATGGGGAGAGTGGGGATGGGGTTGGGGGAGAGTGGGGATGTGGTTGGGGAAGGGGTAGAGTGGGGATGGGGAAGGGGGATAGTGGGAATGGGGAAGGGGAAGGGGAGAGTGGGGATGGGGAAGGGGGATAGTGGGAATGGGGAAGGGGTGAGGGGATGGGGAAGGGGAGAGTGGGGATGGGGAAGGGGGAGAGTGAGGATGGGGAAGCAGGGAGTGGGGATGGGGAAGGGGGAGAGTGGGGAAGGGGAAGAGTGGGGATGGGGAAGGGGTAGAGTGGGGATGGGGAAGGGGAGGGGCGAGTGGGGAGAGAGCGGATCGGGAAGGGGGAGTGTGGGGATGGGGAAGGGGAGAGTGGGGATGGGGAAGGGGAGAGTGGGGATGGGGAAGGGGAGAGTGGGGATGGGGAAGGGGGAGAGAGCGAATGGGGAAGTGGGAGAGTGGGGAAGGGGGAGAGTGCGGATGGGGAACGGGAGAGTGGGTATGGAGAAGGGGGAGAGTGGGGATTGGGAAGGGGAGAGTGGGGATGGGGAAGGGGAGAGTGGGGATGGGGAAGGGGAGAGTGGGGATGGGGAAGGGGGAGAGTGAGGATGGGGAAGGGGGAGAGTGGGGATGGGGAAGCGGGGAGTGGGGATGGGGAAGGGGAGGGTGGGGATGGGGGAGAGTGGGGATGGGGTTGGGGAGAGTGGGGATGGGGTTGGGGAAGAGGGAGAGTGGGGATGGGGAAGGGGGATAGTGGGAATGGGGAAGGGGAGATGGGATGGGGAAGGGGAGAGGGGATGGCGAAGGGGAAGGGGCGGAGTGGCGAAGGGGAAGGGCAGAGTGGCGAAGGGGAAGGGGGAGAGTCGGGATGGGCACGGGGGAGAGTGGGGATGGGGAAGGGGGAGAGTGGGGATGGGGAAGCGGGGAGTGGGGTTGGTTAAGGGAGGGAGTGGGGATGGGGACGCGGGAGGGTGGGGATGGGGGAGAGTGGGGATGGGGTTGGGGGAGATTGGCGATGGGGTTGGGGAAGGGGGAGAGTGGGATGGGGAAGGGGGATAGTGGGAATGGGGAAGGGGAGAGTGGGGTTGGGGAAGGGGAGAGTGGGGATGGGGAAGGGGGATAGTGGGAATGGGGAAGGGGTGAGTGGGGATGGGGAAGGGGAGAGTGGGGATGGGGAAGGGGGAGAGTGAGGATGGGGAAGCGGGGAGTGGGGATGGGGAAGGGGAGAGTCGGGATGGGGAAGTGGGGATTGGGGATGGGGAAGGGAGGGAGTGGGGATGGGGAGAGTGGGGATGGGGTTGGGGGAGAATGGGGATGTGGTTGGGAAGGGGTAGAGTGGGGATGGGGAAGGGGGATAGTGGGAATGGGGAAGGGGAGAGTGGGGTTGGGGAAGGGGAGAGTGGGGATGGGGAAGGGGGATAGTGGGAATGGGGAAGGGGTGAGTGGGGATGGGGAAGGGGAGAGTGGGGATGGGGAAGGGGGAGAGTGAGGATGGGGAAGCGGGGAGTGGGGATGGGGAAGGGGGAGAGTGTGCATGGAGAAGGGGGAGATTGGGGATGGGGAAGGAGGAGATTGTTGATGGTGAAGGGGGAGAGTGGGGAAGGGGAGAGTGGGGATGGGGAAGGGGAGAATGAGGATGGGGATAGGGGAGAGTGTGGATCGGGAAGGGGGAGAGTGTGGATGGGGAAGGGGGAGAGGGAATGGGGAAGGGGAGAGTGGGGAAGGGGATAGTGGGGATCGGGAAGGGGGAGAGTGGGGATGGGGAATGGGGAGAGTGGGGAAGGGGAGAGTGCGGATGGGGAAGGGGAGAGTGAGGATGGGCAAGGGGAAGAGTGGGGATGGGCAAGGGGGAGATTGGGGATGGGGAAGGGGTAGAGTGGGGATGGGGAACCGGGGAGTGGGGATGGTTAAGGGAGGCAGTGGGGATGGGGCAGGGGGAGGGTGGGGATGGGGGAGAGTGGGGATGGGGTTGGGGGAGAGTGGGGATGGGGTTGGGGAAGGGGGAGAGTGGGGATGGGGAAGGGGGATAGTGGGAATGGGGAAGGGGAGAGTGTGGATAGGGAAGGGGAGATTGGGGATGGGGTTGTGGAAGGGGGAGAGTGCGGATGTGGAAGGGGGAGAGTGAGGATGGGGAAGCGGGGAGTGGGGATGGGGAAGGGGGAGAGTGTGGATGGATAAGGGAAGGATTGGGGATGGGGAAGGGGAGCGTGGGGAAGGGGAGATTGGGGATGGGGAAGTGGGTCTGTGGCTGGGTAAGGGGAGAGTGGGGATGGGGAAGGGGAGAGTGGGATGAGGCTAGGGGAGAGTGGGGATCGGGAAGAGGGAGAGTGGGGATGGGGAAGGGGGAGAGTGGGGATGGGGAGAGTGGAGCTTGGGAAGGGGGAGAGTGGGGATGGGGAAGGGGGAGAGTGTGGATGGGGAAGGGGAGAGTGGGGATGGGGGAGAGTGGGGATGGGGAAGGGAGAGAGTGGGGATGGGGAAGCGGAGATTGGGGATGGGGAAGGGTGAGAGTGCGGAAGGGGAAGGGGGAGAGTGGGGAAGGGGGAGAGTGGGGATGGGGAAGGGGGAGAGTGGGGATGGGGAAGGGGAGGGGAGAGTGGGGATAGGGGAGAGTGGGGAGTGGGAAGGGGAGAGTGGGGATTGAGAAGGGGCGAGTGGGGATGGGGGAGAGTGGAGACTGGGAAGGGGAGAGGGGATGGGGAAGGGGGAGAGTGGGGAAGGGGAGAGTGGGGATGGGGAAGGGAAGAGTGGGGATGGGGAAGGGGGAGAGTGCTGATGGGGAAGGGGAGAGTGGGGAAGGGGGAGAGGGGATTGGGAACGGGAAAGTGGGCATGGGAAAGGGGGAGAGTGGGGATTGGGAAGGGGGAGATTGCGAATGGGGAAGGGGAGAGTCGGGATGGGGAAGGGCAGAGTGGGGATGGGGAAGGGGAGAGTGGGATGAGGCTAGGGGAGAGTGGGGATGGGGAAGGGGGAGAGTGGGGATGGGGAAGGGGGAGAGTGGGGATGGGGAGAGTGGAGCTTGGGAAGGGGGAGAGTGGGGATGGGAAAGGGGGAGAGTGCCGATGGGGAAGGGGAGAGTGGGGATGGGGGAGAGTGGGGATGGGGAAGGAAAAGAGTGGGGATGGGGAAGCGGAGAGTGGGGATGGGGAAGGGTGAGAGTGCGGAAGGGGAAGGGGGAGAGTGGGGAAGGGGGAGAGTGGGGATGGGGAAGGGGGAGAGTGGGGATGGGGAAGGGGAGGGGAGAGTGGGGATAGGGGAGAGTGGGGATTGGGAAGGGGAGAGTGGGGATTGAGAAGGGGCGAGTGGGGATGGGGGAGAGTGGAGACTGGGAAGGGGAGAGGGGATGGGGAAGGGGGAGAGTGGGATGGGGAAGGGAAGAGTGGGGATGGGGATGGGGGAGAGTGCGGATGGGGAAGGGGGAGAGTGGGGAAGGGGGAGAGGGGATTGGGAACGGGAAAGTGGGCATGGGAAAGGGGGAGAGTGGGGATTGGGAAGGGGGAGATTGCGGATGGGGAAGGGGAGAGTAGGGATGGGGAAGGGCAGAGTGGTGATGGGGAAGGGGGAGAATGGGGATGGGCAAGGGGGAGAGTGGAATTGAGGAAGGGGGAGAGTGGGGATGGGGAAGCGGGGAGTGGGGATGGGGAAGGGAGGGAGTGGGGATGGGGAAGGGGAGTGTGGGGATGGGGGCCAGTGGGGATGGGGTTGGGGGAGCGTGGGGATCGGGCTGGGGAAGGGGGAGAGTGGGGATGGGGAAGGGGGATAGTGGGAATGGGTAAGGGGAGAGTGGCGATGGGGAAGGGCAGAGTGGGGATGGGGAAGGGGGAGAGTGGGGATGGGGAAGCGGGGAGTGGGGATGGGGAAGGGGGAGAGTGAGGACGGGGAAGGGGGAGAGTGGGGATGGGGAAGCGAGGAAGTGGGCATGAGAAAGGGAGGGAGTGGGGATGGGGAAGGGGAGGGTGGGGATGGGGGAGAGTGGGGATGGGGTTGGGGAGAGTGGGGATGGGGTTGGTGAAGAGGGAGAGTGGGGATGGGGAAGGGGGATAGTGGGAATGGGGAAGGGGAGAGGGGATGGGGAAGGGGAGAGGGGATGGCGAAGGGGAAGGGGCGGAGTGGCGAAGGGGAAGGGCAGAGTGGCGAAGGGGAAGCGGGAGAGTCGGGATGGGCAAGGGGGAGAGTGGGGATGGAGAAGGGGGAGAGTGGGGATGGGGAAGCGGGGAGTGGGGATGGTTAAGGGAGGGTGTGGGGATGGGGACGCGGGAGGGTGGGGATGGGGGAGAGTGGGGATGGGGTTGAGGGAGATTGGCGATGGGGTTGGGGAAGGGGGAGAGTGGGATGGGGAAGGGGGATAGTGGGAATTGGGAAGGGGAGAGTGGAGATGGGGAAGGGGAGAGTGGGGATGGGGAAGTGGGGAGTGGGGATGGGGAAGGGAGGGAGTGGGGATGGGGAGAGTGGTGATGGGGTTGGGGAGAGTGGGGATGTGGTTGGGGAAGGGGTAGAGTGGGGATGCGGAAGGGGGATAGTGGGAATGGGGAAGGGGAGAGTGGGGTTGGGGAAGGGGAGAGTGGGGATGGGGAAGGGGGATAGTGGGAATGGGGAAGGGGTGAGTGGGGATGGGGAAGGGGAGAGTGGGGATGGGGAAGGGGGAGAGTGAGGATGGGGAAGCGGGGAGTGGGGATGGGGAAGGGGGAGAGTGTGCATGGAGAAAGGGGAGATTGGGGATGGGGAAGGGGGGGATTGTGGATGGTGAAGGGGGAGAGTGGGGAAGGGGAGAGTGGGGATGGGGAAGGGGAGAGTGAGCATGGGGATAGGGGAGAGTGGGGATCGGGAAGGGGGAGAGTGGGGATGGGGAAGGGGGAGAGGGAATGGGGAAGGGGAGAGTGGGGAAGGGGATAGTGGGGATGGGGAAGGGGGAGAGTGGGGATGGGGAAGGGGGAGAGTGTGGAAGGGGAGAGTGCGGATGGGGAAGGGGAGTGTGGGGATGGGCAAGGGGGAGAGTGGGGGTGGGCAAGGGGAGAGTGGGGATGGGCAAGGGGGAGAGTGGGGATGGGGAAGGGGTAGAGTGGGGATGGGGAACCGGGGAGTGGGGATGGTTAAGGGAGGCAGTGGGGACGGGGAAGGGGGAGGGTGGGGATGGGGGAGAGTGGGGATGGGGTTGGGGGAGAGTGGGGATGTGGTTGGGGAAGGGGGAGAGTGGGGATGGGGAAGGGGGATAGTGGGAATGGGGAAGGGGAGAGTGGGGATAGGGAAGGGGAGATTGGGGATGGGGTTGGGGAAGGGGGAGAGTGGGGATGGGGGAAGGGGAGAGTGAGGATGGGGAAGCGGGGAGTGGGGATGGGGAAGGGGGAGAGTGTGGATGGATAAGGGAAGGATTGGGGATGGGGAAGGGGAGCGTGGGGAAGGGGAGACTGGGGATGGGGAAGTGGGTCTGTGGATGGGGAAGGGGAGAGTGGGGATGGGGAAGGGGAGAGTGGGATGAGGCTAGGGGAGAGTGGGGATCGGGAAGGGGGAGAGTGGGGATGGGGAAGGGGGAGAGTGGGGATGGGGAGAGTGGAGCTTGGGAAGGGGGAGAGTGGGGATGGGGAAGGGGGAGAGTGCGGATGGGGTAGGGGAGAGTGGGGATGGGGGAGAGTGGGGAAGGGGAAGGGAGAGAGTGGGGATGGGGAAGCGGAGAGTGGGGATGGGGAAGGGGGAGAGTGCGGAAGGGGAAGGGGGAGAGTGGGGAAGGGGGAGAGTGGGGATGGGGAAGGGGGAGAGTGGGGATGGGGAAGGGGAGTGGAGAGTGGGGCTAGGGGAGAGTGGGGATTGGGAAGGGGAGAGTGGGGATTGAGAAGGGGTGAGTGGGGATGGGGGTGAGTGGAGACTGGGAAGGGGAGAGGGGATGGGGAAGGGGGAGAGTGGGGATGGGGAAGGGGAGAGTGGGGATGGGGAAGGGGGAGAGTGCGGATGGGGAAGGGGGAGAGTGGGGAAGGGGGAGAGGGGATTGGGAACGGGAAAGTGGGCATGGGAAAGGGGGTGAGTGGGGATTGGGAAGGGGGAGATTGCGGGTGGGGAAGGGGAGAGTAGGGATGGGGAAGGGCAGAGTGGGGATGGGGAAGGGGGAGAGTGGGGATGGGCAAGGGGGAGAGTGGAATTGAGGAAGGGGGAGAGTGGGGATGGGGAAGCGGGGAGTGGGGATGGGGAAGGGAGGGAGTGGGGATGGGGAAGGGGAGGGTGGGGATGGGGGCCAGAGGGGATGGGGTTGGGGGAGAGTGGGGATCGGGCTGGGGAAGGGGGAGAGTCTGGATGGGGAAGGGGGATAGTGGGAATGGGGAAGGGGAGAGTGGCGATGGGGAAGGGCAGAGTGGGGATGGGGAAGGGGAGAGTGGGGATGGGGAAGCGGGGAGTGGGGATGGGGAAGGGAGGGAGTGGGGATGGGAAGGGGGAGGGTGGGGATGGGGAGAGTGGGGATGGGGTTGGGGGAGAGTGGGGATGTGGTTGGGGAAGGGGTAGAGTGGGGATGGGGAAGGGGGATAGTGGGAATGGGGAAGGGGAAGGGGAGAGTGGGGATGGGGAAGGGGGATAGTGGGAATGGGGAAGGGGTGAGGGGATGGGGAAGGGGAGAGTGGGGATGGGGAAGGGGGAGAGTGAGGATGGGGAAGCAGGGAGTGGGGATGGGGAAGGGGGAGAGTGGGGAAGGGGAAGAGTGGGGATGGGGAAGGGGTAGAGTGGGGATGGGGAAGGGGAGGGGCGAGTGGGGAGAGAGCGGATCGGGAAGGGGGAGTGTGGGGATGGGGAAGGGGAGAGTGGGGATGGGGAAGGGGAGAGTGGGGATGGGGAAGGGGAGAGTGGGGATGGGGAAGGGGGAGAGAGCGAATGGGGAAGTGGGAGAGTGGGGAAGGGGGAGAGTGCGGATGGGGAACGGGAGAGTGGGTATGGAGAAGGGGGAGAGTGGGGATTGGGAAGGGGAGAGTGGGGATGGGGAAGGGGAGAGTGGGGATGGGGAAGGGGAGAGTGGGGATGGGGAAGGGGGAGAGTGAGGATGGGGAAGGGGGAGAGTGGGGATGGGGAAGCGGGGAGTGGGGATGGGGAAGGGGAGGGTGGGGATGGGGGAGAGTGGGGATGGGGTTGGGGAGAGTGGGGATGGGGTTGGGGAAGAGGGAGAGTGGGGATGGGGAAGGGGGATAGTGGGAATGGGGAAGGGGAGAGGGGATGGGGAAGGGGAGAGGGGATGGCGAAGGGGAAGGGGCGGAGTGGCGAAGGGGAAGGGCAGAGTGGCGAAGGGGAAGGGGGAGAGTCGGGATGGGCACGGGGGAGAGTGGGGATGGGGAAGGGGGAGAGTGGGGATGGGGAAGCGGGGAGTGGGGTTGGTTAAGGGAGGGAGTGGGGATGGGGACGCGGGAGGGTGGGGATGGGGGAGAGTGGGGATGGGGTTGGGGGAGATTGGCGATGGGGTTGGGGAAGGGGGAGAGTGGGATGGGGAAGGGGGATAGTGGGAATGGGGAAGGGGAGAGTGGGGTTGGGGAAGGGGAGAGTGGGGATGGGGAAGGGGGATAGTGGGAATGGGGAAGGGGTGAGTGGGGATGGGGAAGGGGAGAGTGGGGATGGGGAAGGGGGAGAGTGAGGATGGGGAAGCGGGGAGTGGGGATGGGGAAGGGGAGAGTCGGGATGGGGAAGTGGGGATTGGGGATGGGGAAGGGAGGGAGTGGGGATGGGGAGAGTGGGGATGGGGTTGGGGGAGAATGGGGATGTGGTTGGGAAGGGGTAGAGTGGGGATGGGGAAGGGGGATAGTGGGAATGGGGAAGGGGAGAGTGGGGTTGGGGAAGGGGAGAGTGGGGATGGGGAAGGGGGATAGTGGGAATGGGGAAGGGGTGAGTGGGGATGGGGAAGGGGAGAGTGGGGATGGGGAAGGGGGAGAGTGAGGATGGGGAAGCGGGGAGTGGGGATGGGGAAGGGGGAGAGTGTGCATGGAGAAGGGGGAGATTGGGGATGGGGAAGGAGGAGATTGTTGATGGTGAAGGGGGAGAGTGGGGAAGGGGAGAGTGGGGATGGGGAAGGGGAGAATGAGGATGGGGATAGGGGAGAGTGTGGATCGGGAAGGGGGAGAGTGTGGATGGGGAAGGGGGAGAGGGAATGGGGAAGGGGAGAGTGGGGAAGGGGATAGTGGGGATCGGGAAGGGGGAGAGTGGGGATGGGGAATGGGGAGAGTGGGGAAGGGGAGAGTGCGGATGGGGAAGGGGAGAGTGAGGATGGGCAAGGGGAAGAGTGGGGATGGGCAAGGGGGAGATTGGGGATGGGGAAGGGGTAGAGTGGGGATGGGGAACCGGGGAGTGGGGATGGTTAAGGGAGGCAGTGGGGATGGGGCAGGGGGAGGGTGGGGATGGGGGAGAGTGGGGATGGGGTTGGGGGAGAGTGGGGATGGGGTTGGGGAAGGGGGAGAGTGGGGATGGGGAAGGGGGATAGTGGGAATGGGGAAGGGGAGAGTGTGGATAGGGAAGGGGAGATTGGGGATGGGGTTGTGGAAGGGGGAGAGTGCGGATGTGGAAGGGGGAGAGTGAGGATGGGGAAGCGGGGAGTGGGGATGGGGAAGGGGGAGAGTGTGGATGGATAAGGGAAGGATTGGGGATGGGGAAGGGGAGCGTGGGGAAGGGGAGATTGGGGATGGGGAAGTGGGTCTGTGGCTGGGTAAGGGGAGAGTGGGGATGGGGAAGGGGAGAGTGGGATGAGGCTAGGGGAGAGTGGGGATCGGGAAGAGGGAGAGTGGGGATGGGGAAGGGGGAGAGTGGGGATGGGGAGAGTGGAGCTTGGGAAGGGGGAGAGTGGGGATGGGGAAGGGGGAGAGTGTGGATGGGGAAGGGGAGAGTGGGGATGGGGGAGAGTGGGGATGGGGAAGGGAGAGAGTGGGGATGGGGAAGCGGAGATTGGGGATGGGGAAGGGTGAGAGTGCGGAAGGGGAAGGGGGAGAGTGGGGAAGGGGGAGAGTGGGGATGGGGAAGGGGGAGAGTGGGGATGGGGAAGGGGAGGGGAGAGTGGGGATAGGGGAGAGTGGGGAGTGGGAAGGGGAGAGTGGGGATTGAGAAGGGGCGAGTGGGGATGGGGGAGAGTGGAGACTGGGAAGGGGAGAGGGGATGGGGAAGGGGGAGAGTGGGGAAGGGGAGAGTGGGGATGGGGAAGGGAAGAGTGGGGATGGGGAAGGGGGAGAGTGCGGATGGGGAAGGGGAGAGTGGGGAAGGGGGAGAGGGGATTGGGAACGGGAAAGTGGGCATGGGAAAGGGGGAGAGTGGGGATTGGGAAGGGGGAGATTGCGAATGGGGAAGGGGAGAGTCGGGATGGGGAAGGGCAGAGTGGGGATGGGGAAGGGGAGAGTGGGATGAGGCTAGGGGAGAGTGGGGATGGGGAAGGGGGAGAGTGGGGATGGGGAAGGGGGAGAGTGGGGATGGGGAGAGTGGAGCTTGGGAAGGGGGAGAGTGGGGATGGGAAAGGGGGAGAGTGCGGATGGGGAAGGGGAGAGTGGGGATGGGGGAGAGTGGGGATGGGGAAGGAAAAGAGTGGGGATGGGGAAGCGGAGAGTGGGGATGGGGAAGGGTGAGAGTGCGGAAGGGGAAGGGGGAGAGTGGGGAAGGGGGAGAGTGGGGATGGGGAAGGGGGAGAGTGGGGATGGGGAAGGGGAGGGGAGAGTGGGGATAGGGGAGAGTGGGGATTGGGAAGGGGAGAGTGGGGATTGAGAAGGGGCGAGTGGGGATGGGGGAGAGTGGAGACTGGGAAGGGGAGAGGGGATGGGGAAGGGGGAGAGTGGGATGGGGAAGGGAAGAGTGGGGATGGGGATGGGGGAGAGTGCGGATGGGGAAGGGGGAGAGTGGGGAAGGGGGAGAGGGGATTGGGAACGGGAAAGTGGGCATGGGAAAGGGGGAGAGTGGGGATTGGGAAGGGGGAGATTGCGGATGGGGAAGGGGAGAGTAGGGATGGGGAAGGGCAGAGTGGTGATGGGGAAGGGGGAGAATGGGGATGGGCAAGGGGGAGAGTGGAATTGAGGAAGGGGGAGAGTGGGGATGGGGAAGCGGGGAGTGGGGATGGGGAAGGGAGGGAGTGGGGATGGGGAAGGGGAGTGTGGGGATGGGGGCCAGTGGGGATGGGGTTGGGGGAGCGTGGGGATCGGGCTGGGGAAGGGGGAGAGTGGGGATGGGGAAGGGGGATAGTGGGAATGGGTAAGGGGAGAGTGGCGATGGGGAAGGGCAGAGTGGGGATGGGGAAGGGGGAGAGTGGGGATGGGGAAGCGGGGAGTGGGGATGGGGAAGGGAGGGAGTGGGGATGGGGAAGGGGGAGGGTGGGGATGGGGAGAGTGGGGATGGGGTTGGGGGAGAGTGGGGATGTGGTTGGGGAAGGGGTAGAGTGGGGATGGGGAAGGGGGATAGTGGGAATGGGGAAGGGGAGAGTGGGGATGGGGAAGGGGAGAGTGGGGATGGGGTTGGGGAAGGGGAGAGTGGGGATGGGGAAGGGGATAGTGGGAAAGGGGAAGGGGTGAGGGGATGGGGAAGGGGAGAGTGGGGATGGGGAAAGGGGTGAGTGAGGATGGGGAAGCAGGGAGTGGGGATGGGGAAGGGGGAGAGTGTGCATGCAGAAGGGGGAGAGTGGGGAAGGGGAGAGTGGGGATGGGGAATGGGAGAGTGGGGATGGGGAAGGGGGAGAGTGGGGATGGGAAAGCGGGACTGGGGATGGGGAAGGGGAGAGTGGGGATGGGGAAGGGGCGAGTGGGGATGGAGAAGGGGGAGAGTGGAGATGGGGAAGGGGAGAGTGGGGATGGGGAAGGGAAGAGGGGATGGGGAAGGGGGAGAGTGCGGATGGGGAAGGGGAGAGTGGGGAAGGGGGAGAGTGGGGATGGGGAAGGGGAGAGTGGGCATTGGAAAAGGGGAGAGTGGGGACTGGGAAGGGGGAGATTGCGGATGGGGAAGGGGAGAGTGGGGATGGGGAAGGGGCGTGGTGGCGATGTGGAAGGGCAGAGTGGGGATGGGGAAGGGGGAGAGTGGGGATTGGCAAGGGGGAGAGTGGGGATGGGGAAGGGGGAGAGTGGGAATGGGGAAGCGGGGAGAGGGGATGGGGAAGGGAGGGAGTGGAGATGGGGAAGGGGGAGGGTGGGGATGGGGGCGAGTGGGGATGGGGTTGGGAGAGAGTGGGGATCGGGTTGGGGAAGGGGGAGAGTGGGGACGGGGAAGGGGGATAGTGGGAATGGGGAAGGGGATAGTGGCGATCGGGAAGGGAAGAGTGGGGATGGGGAATGGGGAGAGTGGGGATGGGGAAGCGGGGAGTGAAGATGGGGAAGGGAGGGAGTTGGGATGGGGAAGGGGGAGGGTGGGGATGGGGGAAAGTGGTCATGGGGAAGGGGAGAGTGAGGATGGTGAAGGGGGAGAGTGAGGATGGGGAAGCGGGGAGTGGGGATGGGGAAGGGGAAGAGTGTGCATGGAGAAGGGGGAGTTTGGGGATGGGGAAGGCGAGAGTGGGGATCGGGTTAGGGAAGGGGAGTGTGGGGATGGGGAAGGGGGATAGTGGGAATGGGGAAGGGGTGAGTGGGGAAGGGGAAGGGGGATAGTGGGAATGGGGAAGGGGTGAGTGGGGATGGGGAAGGGGAGAGTGGGGATGGGGAAGGGGGAGAGTGAGGATGGGGAAGCGGGGAGTGGGGATGGGGAAGGGGGAGAGTGAGGATGGGGAAGCGGGGAGTGGGGATGGGGAAGGGGGAGAGTGTGCATGGAGAAGGGGGAGATTGGGGATGGGGAAGGGCGAGAGTTGGGAAGGGGAGAGTGGGGATGGGGAAGGGGAGAGTGGGGATGGGGAAGGGGAGAGGGGATGGGGAAGGGGAGAGTGGGGATGGGGAAGGGGGAGAGTGGGGATGGGGAAGGGGAGGGGAGAGTGGGGATAGGGGAGAGTGGGGATCAGGAAGGGGAGAGGGGATGGAGAAGGGGGAGAGTGGGGATCGGGAAGGGGAGATTGCAGATGGGGAAGGGGGAGAGTGAGGATGGGGAAGCGGGGAGTGGGGATGGGGAAGGGAGGGAGTGGGGATGGCAAGGGGAGGTTGGAGATGGGGGAGAGTGGGGATGGGGTTGGGGAGAGTGGGGATGGGGTTGGGGAAGAGGGAGAGCGGGGATGGGGAAGGGGGATAGTGGGAATGGCGAAGGGCAGAGGGGATGGGGAAGGGGAGAGGGGATGTCGAAGGGGAAGGGGCGGAGTGGCGAAGGGGAAGGGCAGAGTGGCGAAGGGGAATGGGGAGAGTCGGGATGGGCAAGGGGAGAGTGGGGATGGGGAAGGGGGAGAGTGGGGATGGGGAAGCGGGGAGTGGGGATGGTTAAGGGAGCGAGTGGGGATGGGGGAGAGTGGGGATGGGGGAGAGTGGGGATGGGGTTGGGGGAGATTGGCGATGGGGTTGGGGAAGGGGGAGAGTGGGATGGGGAAGGGGGATAGTGGGAATGGGGAAGGGGAGAGTGGGGATGGGGAAGGGGAGAGTGGGGATGGGGAAGTGGGGAGTGGGGATGGGGAAGGGAGGGAGTGGGGATGGGGAAGGGGGGGATGGGGAGAGTGGGGATGGGGTTGGGGGAGAGTGGGGATGTGGTTGGGGAAGGGGTAGAGTGTGGATGGAAAAGGGGGATAGTGGGAATGGGGAAGGGGAGAGTGGGGTTGGGGAAGGGGAGAGTGGGGATGGGGAAGGGGGATAGTGGGAATGGGGAAGGGGTGAGTGGGGATGGGGAAGGGGAGAGTGGGGATGGGGAAGGGGGAGAGTGAGGATGGGGAAGCGGGGAGTGGGGATGGGGAAGGGGGAGAGTGTGCATGGAGAAGGGGGAGATAGGGGATGGGGAAGGGGGAGATTGTGGATGGTGAAGGGGGAGAGTGGGTAAGGGGAGAGTGGGGATGGGGAAGGGGGAGAGTGTGGATGGGGAAGGGGGAGAGGGGATGGGGACGGGGAGAGTGGGGAAGGGGAGAGTGGGGATGGGGAAGGGGAGAGTGGGGATGGAGAAGGGGGAGAGTGGGGAAGGGGTGAGTGGGGATGGGGAAGGGGAGAGTGGGGATGGGGAAGGGGAGAGTGGGGATGGGGAGAGTGGAGCTTGGGAAGCGGGAGAGTGTGGATGGATAAGGGAAGGATTGGGGATGGGGAAGGGGAGCGTGGGGAAGGGGAGACTGGGGATGGAAAAGTGGGTCTGTGGATGGGGAAGGGGAGAGTGGGGATGGGGAAGGGGAGAGTGGGATGAGGCTAGGGGAGAGTGGGGATCGGGAAGGGGGAGAGTGGGGATGGGGAAGGAGGAGAGTGGGGATGGGGAGAGTGGAGCTTGCGAAGGGGGAGAGTGGGGATGGGGAAGGGGGAGTGTGCGGATGGGGAAGGGGAGAGTGGGGAAGGGGGAGAGTGGGGATGGGGAAGGGGGGAGAGTGCGGAAGGGGAAGGGTGAGAGTGGGGAAGGGGGAGAGTGGGGATGGGGAAGGGGGAGAGTGGGGATGGGGAAGGGGAGGGGAGAGTGGGGATAGGGGAGAGTGGGGATTGGGAAGGGGAGAGTGGGGATTGAGAAGTAGCGAGTGGGGATGGGGGAGAGTGGAGACTGGGAAGGGGAGAGGGGATGGGGAAGGGGAGAGTGTGGATGGGGAAGGGGAGAGTGGGGATGGGGAAGGGAAGAGTGGGGATGGGGAAGGGGCAGAGTGCGGATGGGGAAGTGGGAGAGTGGGGAAGGGGGAGAGGGGATTGGGAACGGGAAAGTGGGCATGGGAAAGGGGGAGAGTGGGGATTGGGAAGGGGGAGATTGCGGATGGGGAAGGGAAGAGTGGGGATGGGGAAGGGCAGAGTGGGGATGGGGAAGGGGGGAGAGTGGGGATGGGCAAGGGAGAGAGTGGAATTGGGGAAGGGGGAGAGTGGGGATGGGGAAGCGGGGAGTGGGGATGGGGAAGGGAGGGAGTGGGAATGGGGAAGGGGTGGGTGGGGATGGGGGCGAGTGGGGATGGGGTTCTGGGACAGTGGGGATAGGGCTGGGGAAGGGGAGAGTGGGGATGGGGAAGGGGGATAGTGGGAATGGGGAAGGGGGAGTGGCGATGGGGAAGGGCAGAGTGGGGATGGGGAAGGGGAGAGTGGGGATGGGGAAGCGGGGAGTGGGGATGGGGAAGGGAGGGAGTGGGGATGGGGAAGGGGGAGGGTGGGGATGGGGAGAGTGGGGATGGGGTTGGGGGAGAGTGGTGATGTGGTTGGGGAAGGGGTAGAGTGGGGATGGGGAAGGGGGATAGTGGGAATGGGGATGGGGAGAGTAGGGATGGGGAAGGGGAGAGTGGGGATGGGGTTGGGGAAGGGGAGAGTGGGGATAGGGAAGGGGGATAGTGGGAATGGGGAAGTGGTGAGGGGATGGGGAAGGGGAGAGTGGGGATGGGGAAGGGGGAGAGTGAGGATGGGGAAGCAGGGAGTGGGGATGGGGAAGGGGGAGAGTGTGCATGCAGAAGGGGGAGAGTGGGGAAGGGGAGAGTGGGGATGGGGAAGGGGAGAGTGGGGATGGGGAAGCGGGAGAGTTGGGAAGGGGGAGAATGGGGATGGGGAAGGGGAGAGTGGGGATGGGGAAGGGGAGAGTGGGGATCGGGAATGTGAGAGTGGGGATGTGGAAGGGGAGAGTGGGGATGGGGAAGGGGGAGAGTGCGTACGGGGAAGGGGGAGAGTGAGGAAGGGGAGAGTGGGGATGGGGAAGGGGGTGAGTGGGGATGGGGAAGGGGAGAGTGGGGATAGGGAAGGGGAGGGGAGAGTGGGGATAGGGGAGAGTGGGGATTGGGCAGGGGGAGAGTGGGGATGGGGAAGGGGGAGAGTGGAGATGGGGAAGGGGAGAGTGGGGAAGGGGGAGAGTGGGGATGGGGAAGGGGAGAGTGGGCATGGGAAAAGGGGAGAGTGGGGACTGGGAAGGGGGAGATTGCGGATGGGGAAGGGAAGAGTGGGGATGGGGAAGGGGAGAGTGGGGATGGGGAAGGGGCGTGGTCGCGATGTGGAAGGGCAGAGTGGGGATGGGGAAGGGGGAGAGTGGGGATGGTCAAGGTGGAGAGTGGGGATGGGGAAGGGGGAGAGTGGGAATGGGGAAGCGGGGAGTGGGGATGGGGAAGGGAGGGAGTTGGGATGGGGAAGAGGGAGGTTGGGGATGGGGGAGTGTGGTAATGGGGAAGGGGATGGTGAGGATGGTGAAGGGGGAGAATGAGGATGGGGAAGCGGGGAGTGGGGATGGGGAAGGGGGAGAGTGTGCATGGAGAAGGGGGAGTTTGGGGATGGGGAAGGGGAGAGTGGGGATGGGGTTAGGGAAGGGGAGTGTGGGGATGGGGAAGGGGGATAGTGGGAATGGGGAAGGGGTGATTGGGGAAGGGGAAGGGGAGAGTGGGGATGGGGAAGGGGGAGAGTTGGGAAGGGAAGAGTGGGATGGGGAAGGGGAGAGTGGGGATGGGGAAGGGGAGAGGGGATGAGGAAGGGGAGAGTGGGGATGGGGAAGGGGGAAAGTGGGGATGAGGAAGGGGAGGGGAGAGTGGGGATAGGGGAGAGTGGGGATCGGGAAGGGGAGAGGGGATGGAGAAGGGGGAGAGTGGGGATGGGGGAGAGTGGAGAATTGGAAGGGGGAGAGTGGGGATGGGGAAGGGGGAGAGTGGGGATGGGGATAGGGGAGAGTGCGGGTCGGGAAGGGGGAGAGTGCGGGTCGGGAAGGGGGAGAGTGCGAATAGGGATGGGGGAGAGTGGGGATTGGGAAGGGGAGATTGCAGATGGGAAAGGGGAGAGTGAGGACGGGGAAGGGGGAGAGTGAGGATGGGGAAGGGGGAGAGTGGGGATGGGGAAGCGGGGAGTGGGGATGGGGAAGGGAGGGAGTGGGGATGGCAAGGGGAGGGTGGGGATGGGGGAGAGTGGGGATGGGGTTGGGGAGAGTGGGGATGGAGTTGGGGAAGAGGGAGAGTGGGGATGGGGAAGGGGGATAGTGGGAATGGGGAAGGGGAGAGGGGATGGGGAAGGAGAGAGGGGATGGCGAAGGGGAAGGGGCGGAGTGGCGAAGGGGAAGGGCAGAGTGGCGAAGGGGAAGGGGGAGAGTCGGGATGGGCAAGGGGGAGAGTGGGGATGGGGAAGGGGGACAGTGGGGATGGGGAAGCGGGGAGTGGGGATTGTTAAGGGAGGGAGTGGGGATGGGGAAGCGGGAGGGTGGGAATGGGGGAGAGTGGGGATGGGGTTGGGGGAGATTGGCGATGGGGTTGGGGAAGGGGGAGAGTGGGATGGGGAAGGGGGATAGTGGGAATGGGGAAGGGGAGAGTGGGGATGGTGAAGGGGAGAGTGGGGATGGGGAAGTCGGGAGTGGGGATGGGGAAGGGAGGGAGTGGGGATGGGGAAGGGGGGATGGGGAGAGTGGGGATGGGGTTGGGGGAGAGTGGGGATGTGGTTGGGGAAGGGGTAGAGTGGGGATGGAATAGGGGGATAGTGGAAATGGGGAAGGGGAGAGTGGGGTTGGGGAAGGGGAGAGTGGGGATGGGGAAGGGGGATAGTGGGAATGGGGAAGGGTTGAGTGGGATGGGGAAGGGGAGAGTGGGGATGGGGAAGGGGAGAGTGAGGATGGGGAAGCGGGGAGTGGGGATGGGGAAGGGGGAGAGTGTGCATGGAGAAGGGGGAGATAGGCGATGGGGAAGGGGAGATTGTGGATGGTGAAGGGGGAGAGTGGGGAAGGGGAGAGTGGGGATGGGGAAGGGGAGAGTGAGGATGGGGATAGGGGAGAGTGGGGATTGGGAAGGGGGAGACTGGGGATGGGGAAGGGGGAGAGAGGATGGGGAAGGGGAGAGTGGGGAAGGGGAGAGTGGGGATGGGGAAGGGGGAGAGTGGGGATGGGGAAGGGGGAGAGTGGGGAAGGGGAGAGTGGGGATGGGGAAGGGGAGAGTGGGGATAGGGAAGGGAGAGAGTGGGGATGGGCAAGGGGGTGAGTGGGGATGGGCAAGGGGGTGAGTGGGGATGGGGAAGGGGTAGAGTGGGGATGGGGAACCGGGGAATGGGGATGGTTAAGGGAGGCAGTGGGGATGGGGAAGTGGGAGGGTGGGGATGGGGGAGAGTGGGGATGGGGTTGGGGGAGAGTGGGGATGGTGTTGGGGAAGGGGGAGAGTGGGGATGGGGAAGGGGGATAGTGGGAATGGGGAAGGGGAGAGTGGGGATAGGGAAGGGGAGATTGGGGATGGGGTTAGGGAAGGGAGAGAGTGGGGATGGGGAAGGGGGAGAGTGAGGATGGGGAAGCGGGGAGTGGGGATGGGGAAGGGGGAGAGTGTGGATGGATAAGGGAAGGATTGGGGATGGGGAAGGGGAGCGTGGGGAAGGGGAGAATGGGGATGGGGAAGTGGGTCTGTGGATGGGGAAGGGGAGAGTGGGGATGGGGAAGGGGAGAGTGGGATGAGGCTAGGGGAGAGTGGGGATCGGGATGGGGGAGAGTGGGGATGGGGAAGGGGGAGAGTGGGGATGGGGAGAGTGGAGCTTGGAAGGGGGAGAGTGGGGATGGGGATGGAGAAGAGTGCGGATGGGGAAGGGGAGAGTGGGGATGGGGAGAGTGGGGATGGGGAAGGGGGAGAGTGGGGATGGGGAAGCGGAGAGTGGGGATGGGGAAGGGGGAGAGTGCGGAAGGGGAAGGGTGAGAGTGGGGAAGGGGGAGAGTGGGGATGGGGAAGGGTGAGAGTGGGGATGGGGAAGGGGAGGGGAGAGTGGGGATAGGGAATAGTGGGGATTGGGAAGGGGAGAGTGGGGATTGAGAAGGGGCGAGTGGGGATGGGGGAGAGTGGAGACTGGGAAGGGGAGAGGGGATGGGGAAGGGGGAGGGTGGGGATGGGGAAGGGGAGAGTGGGGATGGGGAAGGGAAGAGTGGGGATGGGGAAGGGGAGAGTGCGGATGGGGAAGGGAGAGAGTGGGGAAGGGGGAGAGGGGATTGGGAACGGGTAAGTGGGCATGGGAAAGGGGGAGAGTGGGGATTGGGAAGGGGGAGGTTGCGGATGGGGAAGGGGAGAGTGGGGATGGGGAAGGGCAGAGTGGGGATGGGGAAGGGGGAGAGTGGGGATGGGCAAGGGGAGAGAGGAATTGGGGAAGGGGGAGAGTGGGGATGGGGAAGCGGGGAGTGGGGATGGGGAAGGGAGGGAGTGGGGATGGGGAAGGGGAGGGTGGGGATGGGGGCGAGTGGGGATGGGGTTGTGGGAGAGTGGGGATCGGGCTGGGGAAGGGGGAGAGTGGGGATGGGGAAGGGGGATAGTGGGAATGGGGAAGGGGAGAGTGGCGATGGGGAAGGGCAGAGTGGGGATGGGGAAGGGGAGAGTGGGTTTGGGGAAGCGGGGAGTGGGGATGGGGAAGGGAGGGAGTGGGGATGGGGAAGGGGATGGTGGGGATGGGGAGAGTGGGGATGGGGTTGGGGGAGAGTGGGGATGTGGTTGGGGAAGGGGTAGAGTGGGGATGGGGAAGGGGGATTGTGGGAATGGGGAAGGGGAGAGTAGGGATGGGGAAGGGGAGAGTGGGGATGGGGTTGGGGAAGGGGAGAGTGGGGATAGGGAAGGGGAATAGTGGGAATGGGGAAGGGGTGAGGGAATGGGGAAGGGGAGAGTGGGGATGGGGAAGGGGGAGAGTGAGGATGGGGAAGCAGGGAGTGGGGATGGGGAAGGGAGGGAGTGGGGATGGGGAAGGGGATGGTGGGGATGGGGAGAGTGGGGATGGGGAAGGGGAGAGTGGGGATGTGGTTGGGGAAGGGGTAGAGTGGGGATGGGGAAGGGGGATAGTGGGAATGGGGAAGGGGAGAGTAGGGATGGGGAAGGGGAGAGTGGGGATGGGGTTGGGGAAGGGGAGAGTGGGGATGGGGAAGGGGAGAGTGGGGTTGGTGAAGCGGGAGAGTGGGGATGGGGAAGCGGGACTGGGGATGGAGGAAGGGGAGAGGGGATGGGGAAGGGGAGAGTGGGGATCGGGAAGGGGGAGAGTGGGGATGGGCGAGAGTGGAGCTTGGGAAGGAGCAGATTGGGGATGGGGAAGGGGGAGAGTGGGGATGGGGAAGGGGGAGAGTGAGGATCGGGAAGGTGAGTGTGGGGATGGGGAAGGGGAGAGTGGGGATGGGGATGGGGGAGAGTGCGGACGGGGAAGGGGGAGAGTGAGGAAGGGGAGAGTGGGGATGGGGAAGGGGGTGAGTGGGGGCGGGGTAGGGGAGAGTGGGGATAGGGAAGGGGAGGGGAGAGTGGGGATAGGGGAGAGTGGGGATCGGGAAGGGGGAGAGTGGGGATGGAGAAGGGGGAGAGTGGAGATGGGTAAGGGGAGAGTGGGGATGGGGAAGGGAAGAGGGGATGGGGAAGGGGGAGAGTGGGGAAGGGGAGAGTTTGGAAGGGGGAGAGTAGGGATGGGGAAGGGGAGAGTGGGCATGGGAAAAGGGGAGAGTGGGGACTGGGAAGGGGGAGATTGCGGATGGGGAAGGGAAGAGTGGGGATGGGGAAGGGGAGAGTGGGGATGGGGAAGGGGCGTGGTGGCGATGTGGAAGGGCAGAGTGGGGATGGGGAAGGGGGAGAGTGGGGATGGACAAGGGGGAGAGTGGGGATGGGGAAGGGGGAGAGTGGGGATGGGGAAGCGGGGAGAGGGGATGGGGAAGGGAGGGAGTGGAGATGGGGAAGGGGGAGGGTGGGGATGGGGGCGAGTGGGGATAGGGTTGGGGGAGAGTGGGGATCGGGTTGGGGAAGGGGGAAGTGGGGACGGGGAAGGGGGATAGTGGGAATGGGGAAGGGGATAGTGGCGATGGGGAAGGGCAGAGTGGGGATGGGGAATGGGGAGAGTGGGGATGGGGAACCGGGGAGTGGGGATGGGGAAGGGAGGGAGTGGGGATGGGGAAGGGGGAGGGTGGGGATGGGGGAGAGTGGTAATGGGGAAGGGGAGAGTGAGGATGGTGAAGGGGGAGAGTGAGGATGGGGAAGCGGGGAGTGGGGATGGGGAATGGGAAGCGTGTGCATGGAGAAGGGGGAGTTTGGGGATGGGGAAGGGGAGAGTGGGGATGGGGTTAGGGAAGCGGAGTGTGGGGATGGACAAGGGGGATAGTGGGAATGGGGAAGGGGTGAGTGGGGAAGGGGAAGGGGGGAGTGGGGATGGGGAAGGGGGAGAGTGAGGATGGGGAAGCGGGGAGTGGGGATGGGGAAGGGGGAGTGTGTGCATGGAGAAGGGGGAGATTGGGGATCGGGAAGGGGGAGATTGGGGATGGGGAAGGGGGAGAGTTGGGAAGGGGAGAGTGGGGATGGGGAAGGGGAGAGTGGGGATGGGGAAGGGGAGGGGATGGGGAATGGGAGAGTGGGGATGGGGAAGGGGGAGAGTGGGGATGGGGAATGGGAGGGGAGAGTGGGGATAGGGGAGAGTGGGGATCAGGAAGGGGAGAGGGGATGGAGAAGGGGGAGAGTGGGGATGGGGGAGAGTGGAGAATTGGAAGGGGAGAGTGGGGATGGGGAAAGGGAGAGTGGGGATGGGGATAGGGGAGAGTGCGGATCGGGAAGGGGAGAGTGCGAATAGGGAAGGGCGAGAGTGGAAATGGGTGGGAGTGGAGATTGGGAAGGGGGAGAGTGGGGATGGGGAAGGGGAGAGTGCAGATGGGCAAAGGGTAGAGTGGGGAAGGGGGAGAGTGGGGATGTGGAGAGTGGGGATCGGGAAGGGGAGAGTGGGGATGGGGAAGTGGAGAGTGGGGATGGGGAAGGGGTCGAGAGTGCGGACGGGGAAGGGGGAGAGTGGGGAAGGGGGAGAGTGGGGATGGGGAAGGGGGAGAGTGGGGATGGGGAAGGGGAGGGGAGAGTGGGGAGAGTGGGGATCGGGAAGGGGGAGAGTGGGGATGGGGAAGGGGAGAGTGTGGATGGGGAAGGGGAGAGTGGGGATGGGGAAGGGGAGAGTGGGGATGGGGATGGGGGAGAGAGCGAATGGGGAAGTGTGGATGGGGGAGAGTGGTGATGGGGAACGGGAGAATGGGCATGGAGAAGGGGGAGAGTGGGGATTGGGAAGGGGAGGTTGCAGATGGGGAAGGGGAGAGTGGGGATGGGGAAGGGGAGAGTGGGGATGGGGAAGGGGGAGAGTGAGGATGGGGAAGGGAGAGAGTGGGGTTGGGGAAGCGGGGAGTGGGGATGGGGTAGGGAGGGAGCGGGGATGGGGAAGGGGTGGATGGGGATGGGGGAGAGTGGGGATGGGGTTGGGGAGAGTGGGGATGGGGTTGGGGAAGAGGGAGAGTGGGGATGGGGAAGGGGGATAGTGGGAATGGGGAAGGGGAGAGGGGATGGGGAAGGGGAGAGGGAATGGCGAAGGGGAAGGGGCGGAGTGGCGAAGGGGAAGGGCAGAGTGGCGAAGGGGAAGGGGGAGAGTCGGGATGGGCAAGGTGGAGAGTGGGGATGGGGAAGGGAGAGAGTGGGGATGGGGAAGCGGGGAGAGGGGATGGTTAAGGGAGGGAGTGGGGATGGGGAAGCGGGAGGGTGGGGATGGGGGAGAGTGGGGATGGGGTTGGGGAGAGTGGCGATGGGGTTGGGGAAGGGGGAGAGTGGGATGGGGAAGGGGAGAGTGGGGATGGGGTTGGAGAAGGGGGGAGTGGGGATGGGGAAGGGGGAGAGTGAGGATGGGGATGCGGGGAGTGGGGATGGGGAAGGGGGAGAGTGTGGATGGATAAGGGAAGGATTGGGGATGGGGAAGGGGAGAGTGGGGATGGGGAAGGGGAGAGTGGGATGGGGCTAGGGGAGAGAGGGGATCGGGAAGGGGGAGAGTGGGGATGGGGAAGGGGGAGAGTGGGGATGGGGAGAGTGGAGCTTGGGAAGGGGGAGAGTGGGGATGGGGAAGGGGAGAGTGCGGATGGGAAGGGGGAGAGTGGGGATGGGGGAGAGTGGGGATGGGGAAGGGGGTGAGTGGGGATGGGGAAGCGGAGAGTGGGGATGGGGAAGGGGAGAGTGCGGACGGAGAAGGGGAGGGTGGGGAAGGGGGAGAGTGGGGATAGGGGAGAGTGGGGGTTGGGACGCAGAGAGTGGGGATTGAGAAGGGGGCGAGTGGGGATGGTGGAGAGTGGAGATTGGGAAGGGGGAGAGGGGATGGGGAAGGAGGAGAGTGGGGTTGGGGAAGCGGGACTGGGGATGGGGAAGGGGAGAGTGGGGATGGGGAAGGGGAGAGTGGGGATCGGGAAGGGGGAGAGTGGGGATGGAGGAGAGTTGAGCTTGGGAAGGAACAGATTGGGGATGGGGAAGGAGGAGAGTGCGGATGAGTAAGGGGGAAAGTTGGGAAGGGGGAGAGTGGAGATGGAGAAGGGGGAGAGTGGGGATGGGGAAGGGGGAGAGTGGAGATCGGGAAGGTGAGTGTGGGGATGGGGAAGGGGAGAGTGGGGATGGGAGGGGGGAGAGTGCGGACGGGGAAGGGGGAGAGTGAGGAAGGGGAGAGTGGGGATGGGGAAGGGGGTGAGTGGGGATGGGGTAGGGGAGAGTGGGGATAGGGAAGGGGAGGGGAGAGTGGGGATAGGGGAGAGTGGGGATCGGGAAGAGGGAGAGTGGGGATGGAGAAGGGGGAGAGTGGAAATGGGGAAGGGGAGAGTGGGGATGGGGAAGGGAAGAGGGGATGGGGAAGGGGGTGAGTGGGGAAGGGGATAGTGGGGAAGGGGGAGAGTGGGGATGGGGAAGGGGAGAGTCGGCATGGGAAAAGGGGAGAGTGGGGACTGGGAAGGGGGAGATTGCGGATGGGGAAGGGAAGAGTGGGGATGGGTAAGGGGAGAGTGGGGATGGGGAAGGGGCGTGGTGGCGATGTGGAAGGGCAGAGTGGGGATGGGGAAGGGGGAGAGTGGTGATGGGCAAGGGGGAGAGTGGGGATGGGGAAGGGGGAGAGTAGGGATGGGGAAGCGGGGAGAGGGGATGGGGAAGGGAGGGAGTGGAGATGGGGAAGGGGGAGAGTGGGGATGGGGAAGGGGGAGAGTGTGGATGGGGATAGGGGAGAGTGCGGATCGGGACGGGGGAGAGTGCGAATAGTGAAGGGGAGAGTGGGGATGGGTGGGAGTGGAGATTGGGAAGGGGGAGAGTGGGGATGGGGAAGGGGGAGAGTGCAGCTGGGCAAGGGGGAGAGTGGGGAAGGGGGAGAGTGGGGATGGGGAGAGTGGGGATCGGGATGGGGAGAGTGGGGATGGGGAAGTGGAGAGTGGGGATGGGGAAGGGGGAGAGTGCGGACGGGGAACGGGGAGAGTGGGGAAGGGGGAGAGTGGGGATGGGGAAGGGGGAGAGTGGGGATGGGGAAGGGATGGGGAGAGTGGGGAGAGTGGGGATCGGGAAGGGGGAGAGTGGGGATGGGGAAGGGGAGAGTTTGGATGGGGAAGGGGAGAGTGGGGATGGGGAAGGGGAGAGTGGGGATGGGGAAGGGGGAGAGAGCGAATGGGGAAGTGGGAGAGTGGGGAAGGGGGAGAGTGGTGATGGGGAACGGGAGAGTGGGCATGGAGAAGGGGGAGAGTGGCGATTGGGAAGGGGAGATTGCAGATGGGGAAGGGGAGAGTGGGGATGGGGAAGGGGAGAGTGGGGATGGGGAAGGGGGAGAGTGAGGATGGGGAAGGGAGAGAGTGGGGATGGGGAAGCGGGGAGTGGGGATGGGGTAGGGAGGGAACGGGGATGGGGAAGGGGAGGGTGGGGATGGGGGAGAGTGGGGATGGGGTTGGGGAGAGTGGGGATGGGGTTGGGGAAGAGGAAGAGTGGGGATGGGGAAGGGGGATAGTGGGAAAGGGGAAGGGGAGAGGGGATGGGGAAGGGGAGAGGGAATGGCGAAGGGGAAGGGGCGGAGTGGCGAAGGGGAAGGGCAGAGTGGCGAAGGGGAAGGGGAGAGTCGGGATGGGCAAGGTGGAGAGTGGGGTTGGGGAAGGGGGAGAGTGGGGATGGGGAAGCGGGGAGAGGGGATGGTTAAGGGAGGGAGTGGGGATGGGGAAGCGGGAGGGTGGGGATGGGGGAGAGTGGGGATGGGGTTGGGGGAGAGTGGGATGTGGAAGGGGGATAGTGGGAATGGCGAAGGGGAGAGTGGGGATGGGGAAGGGGAGAGTGGGGATGGGGTTGGGGAAGGGGGAGAGTGGGGATGGGGAGAGGGGAGAGTGAGGATGGGGAAGCGGGGAGTGGGGATGGGGAAGGGGGAGAGTGTGGATGGATAAGGGAAGGATTGGGGAT
Organism: Scyliorhinus torazame; assembly: GCF_047496885.1. Lineage (NCBI taxonomy): Eukaryota > Metazoa > Chordata > Chondrichthyes > Carcharhiniformes > Scyliorhinidae > Scyliorhinus > Scyliorhinus torazame. The sequence continues at coordinate 22,917 of NC_092707.1, read as the reverse complement.
GGGGAAGGGGAGAGTGGGGAAGGGGAGACTGGGGATGGGGATGCGGGTCTGTGGATGGGGAAGGGGGAGAGTGGGGATGGGGAGAGTGGAGCTTGGGAAGGGGGAGAGTGGGGATGGGGAAGGGGAGAGTGCGGATGGGAAGGGGGAGAGTGGGGATGGGGGAGAGTGTGGATGGGGAAGGGGGTGAGTGGGGATGGGGAAGCAGAGAGTTGGGATGGGGAAGGGGAGAGTGCGGACGGAGAAGGGGGAGAGTGGGGAAGGGGGAGAGTGGGGATGGGGAAGGGGGAGAGTGGGGATGGGGAAGGGGAGGGGAGAGTGGGGATAGGGGAGAGTGGGGGTTGGGAAGCGGAGAGTGGGGATTGAGAAGGGGGCGAGTGGGGATGGTGGAGAGTGGAGATTGGGAAGGGGGAGAGGGGATGGGGAAGGAGGAGAGTGGGGATGGGGAAGGGGAGAGTGGGGATGGGGAAGGGAAGAGTGGGGATGGGGAAGGGGGACAATGCGGATGGGGAAGGGGGAGAGTGGGGAAGGGAGAGAGGGTATTGGGAACGGGAAAGTGGGCAGGGGAAAGGGGGAGAGTGGGGATTGGGAAGGGGGAGATTGCGTATGGGGAAGGGGAGAGTGGGGATGGGGCTAGGGGAGAGTGGGGATCGGGAAGGGGGAGAGTGGGGATGGGGAAGGCGGAGAGTGGGGATGGGGAGAGTGGAGCTGGGGAAGGGGGAGAGTGGGGATGGGGAAGGGGGAGTGTGCGGATTGGGAAGGGGGAGAGTGGGGATGGGGGAGAGTGGGGATGGGGAAGGGGGAGTATGGGGATGGGGAAGCGGAGAGTGGGGATGGGGAAGGGGGAGAGTGCGGACGGGGAAGGGGGAGAGTGGGGAAGGGGGAGAGGGGATTCGGAACGGGAAAGTGGGCATGGGAAAGGGGGACAGTGGGGATTGTGAAGGGGGAGATTACGGATGGGGAAGGGGAGTGTGGGGATGGGGAAGGGCAGAGTGGGGAAGGGGAAGGGAGAGAGTGGAATTGGGGAAGGGGTAGAATGGGGATGGGGAAGCTGGGAGTGGGGATGGGGAAGGGAGGGAGTGGGGATGGGGAATGGCAGAGTGGGGAAAGGGAAGGGGGAGAGCGGGGATGGGGTTGGGGAAGGGGAGAGTGGGGATGGGGAAGGGGGATAGTGGGAATGGGGAAGGGGTCAGTGGGGATGGGGAAGGGGAGAGTGGGGATGGGGAAGGGGGAGAGTGAGGATGGGGAAGCGGGGAGTGGGCATATTGAAGGGGAGAGTGGGGATGGGATTGGGGAAGGGGAGAGTGGGGATGGGGAAGGGGGATAGTGGGAATGGAGAAGGGGTGAGTGGGGATGGGTAAGGGGAGAGTGGGGATGGGGAAGGGGGAGAGTGAGGATGGGGAAGCGGGGAGTGGGGATGGGAAAGGGGGAGAGTGTGCATGGAGAAGGGGGAGATTGGGGATGGGGAAGGGGGAGATTGCGGATGGGGAAGGGGGAGAGTGGGTAAGGGGAGAGTGGGGATGGGGAAGGGGAGAGTGGGGATGGGGAAGGGGGAGAGTGGGGATGGGGAAGCGGGACTGGGGATGGGGAAGGGGAGAGTGGGGATGGGGATAGGGTAGAGTGGGGATCGGGAAGGGGGAGAGTGGGGATGGGGATGGGGGAGAGTGGGGATGGGGAAGGGGGAGAGTGGGGAAGGGGAGAGTGGGGATGTGGAAGGGGGAGAGTGGGGATGGTGAAGGGGGAGAGTGGGGATGGGGAAGCGGGGAGTGGGGATGGTTAAGGGAGGGTGTAGGGATGGGGAAGGGGGAGGGTGGGGATGGGGGAGAGTGGGGATGGGGTTGGGGGAGAGTGGGGATGGGGTTGGGGAAGGGGGAGAGTGGGGATGGGAAAGGGGGAGAGTGAGGATGGGGAAGCGGGGAGTGGGGATGGGGAAGGGGAGAGTGTGCATGGAGAAGGGGGAGATTGGGGATGGGGAAGGGGGAGAGTTGGGAAGGGGAGAGTGGGGATGGGGAAGGGGAGAGTGGGGATGGGGAAGGGGAGAGGGGATGGGGAAGGGGAGAGTGGGGATGGGGAAGGGGGAGAGTGGGGTGGGGAAGGGGAGGGGAGAGTGGGGATAGGGGAGAGTGGGGATCAGGAAGGGGAGAGGGGATGGAGAAGGGGGAGAGTGGGGATTGGGAAGGGGAGATTGCAGATGGGGAAGGGGAGAGTGAGGATGGGAAGGGGGAGAGTGGGGATGGGGAAGCGGGGAGTGGGGATGGGGAAGGGAGGGAGTGGGGATGGCAAGGGGAGGGTGGGGATGGGGGAGAGTGGGGATGGGGTTGGGGAGAGTGGGGATGGGGTTGGGGAAGAGGGAGAGTGGGGATGGGGAAGGGGGATAGTGGGAATGGCGAAGGGCAGAGGGGATGGGGAAGGGGAGAGGGGATGGCGAAGGGGAAGGGGCGGAGTGGCGAAGGGGAAGAGCAGAGTGGCGAAGGGGAAGGGGGAGAGTCGGGATGGGCAAGGAGGAGAGTGGGGATGGGGAAGGGGGAGAGTGGGGATGGGGAAGCGGGGAGTGGGGATGGTTAAGGGAGGGAGTGGGGATGGGGAAGCGGGAGGGTGGGGATGGGGGAGAGTGGGGATGGGGTTGGGGGAGATTGGCGATGGGGTTGGGGAAGGGGGAGAGTGGGATGGGGAAGGGGGATAGTGGGAATGGGGAAGGGGAGAGTGGGGATGGGGAAGGGGAGAGTGGGGATGGGGAAGTGGGGAGTGGGGATGGGGAAGGGAGAGAGTGGGGATGGGGAAGGGGGGATGGGGAGAGTGGGGATAGGGTTGGGGAGAGTGGGGATGTGGTTGGGGAAGGGGTAGAGTGGTGATGGAAAAGGGGGATAGTGGGAATGGGGAAGGGGAGAGTGGGGTTGGGGAAGGGGGAGATAGGGGATGGGGAAGGGGGAGATTGTGGATGGTGAAGGGGGAGAGTGGGTAAGGGGAGAGTGGGGATGGGGAAGGGGGAGAGTGTGGATGGGGAAGGGGGAGAGGGGATGGGGAAGGGGAGAGTGGGGAAGGGGAGAGTGGGGATGGGGAAGGGGAGAGTGGGGATGGGGAAGGGGGAGAGTGGGGAAGGGGAGAGTGGGGATGGGGAAGGGGAGAGTGGGGATGGGGAAGGGGGAGAGTGGGGATGGGGAGAGTGGAGATTGGGAAGCGGGAGAGTGTGGATGGATAAGGGAAGGATTGGGGATGGGGAAGGGGAGCGTGGGGAAGGGGAGACTGGGGATGGGGAAGTGGGTCTGTGGATGGGAAAGGGGAGTGTGGGGATGGGGAAGGGGAGAGTGGGATGAGGCTAGGGGAGAGTGGGGATCGGGAAGGGGGAGAGTGGGGATGGGGAAGGGGGAGAGTGGGGCCGGGAGAGTGGAGCTTGGGAAGGGGGAGAGTGGGGATGGGGAAGGGGGAGTGTGCGGATGGGGAAGGGGAGAGTGGGGATGGGGAGAGTGGGGATGGGGAAGGGGAGAGTGGGGATGGGGTAGCGGAGAGTGGGGATGGGGAAGGGGGAGAGTGCGGAAGGGGAAGGGTGAGAGTGGGGAAGGGGGAGAGTGGGGATGGGGAAGGTGGAGAGTGGGGATGGGGAAGGGGAGGGGAGAGTGGGGATAGGGGAGAGTGGGGATTGGGAAGGGGAGAGTGGGGATTGAGAAGTAGCGAGTGGGGATGGGGGAGAGTGGAGACTGGGAAGGGGAGAGGGGATGGGGAAGGGGGAGAGTGGGGATGGGGAAGGGGAGAGTGGGGATGGGGAAGGGAAGAGTGGGGATGGGGAAGGGGGAGAGTGCGGATGGGGAAGTGGGAGAGTGGGGAAGGGGGAGAGGGGATTGGGAACGGGAAAGTGGGCATGGGAAAGGGGGAGAGTGGGGATTGGGAAGGGGGAGATTGCGGATGGGGAAGGGAAGAGTGGGGATGGGGAAGGGCAGAGTGGGGATGGGGAAGGGGGAGAGTGGGGATGGGCAAGGCGGAGAGTGGAATTGGGGAAGGGGGAGAGTGGGGATGGGGAAGCGGGGAGTAGGGATGGGGAAGGGAGGGAGTGGGAATGGGGAAGGGGAGGGTGGGGATGGGGGCGAGTGGGGATGGGGTTGTGGGACAGTGGGGATAGGGCTGGGGAAGGGGGAGAGTGGGGATGGGGAAGGCGGATAGTGGGGATGGGGAAGGGGGGAGTGGCGATGGGGAAGGGCAGAGTGGGGATGGGGAAGGGGAAAGTGGGGATGGGGAAGCGGGGAGTGGGGATGGGGAAGGGAGGGAGTGGGGATGGGGAAGGGGGAGGGTGGGGATGGGGAGAGTGGGGATAGGGTTGGGGGAGAGTGGGGATGTGGTTGGGGAAGGGGTAGAGTGGGGATGGGGAAGGGGGATAGTGGGAATGGGGATGGGGAGAGTAGGGATGGGGAAGGGGAGAGTGGGGATGGGGTTGGGGAAGGGGAGAGTGGGGATAGGGAAGGGGGAGAGTGGGAATGGGGAAGTGGTGAGGGGATGGGGAAGGGGAGAGTGGGGATGGGGAAGGGGGAGAGTGAGGATGGGGAAGCAGGGAGTGGGGATGGGGAAGGGGGAGAGTGTGCATGCAGAAGGGGGAGAGTGGGGAAGGGGAGAGTGGGGATGGGGAATGGGAGAGTGGGGATGGGGAAGCGGGAGAGTTGGGAAGGGGGAGAGTGGGGATGGGGAAGGGGAGAGTGGGGATGCGGAAGGGGAGAGTGGGGATCGGGAATGTGAGAGTGGGGATGTGGAAGGGGAGAGTGGGGATGGAGAAGGGGAGAGTGCGTACGGGGAAGGGGGAGAGTGAGGAAGGGGAGAGTGGGGATGGGGAAGGGGGTGAGTGGGGATGGGGAAGGGGAGAGTGGGGATAGGGAAGGGGAGGGGAGAGTGGGGATAGGGGAGAGTGGGGATTTGGGCAGGGGGAGAGTGGGGATGGGGAAGGGGGAGAGTGGAGATGGGGAAGGGGAGAGTGGGGAAGGGGGAGAGTGGGGAAGGGGAGAGTGGGCATGGGAAAAGGGGAGAGTGGGGACTGGGAAGGGGGAGATTGCGGATGGGGAAGGGAAGAGTGGAGATGGGGAAGGGGAGAGTGGGGATGGGGAAGGGGCGTGGTCGCGATGTGGAAGGGCAGAGTGGGGATGGGGAAGGGGGAGAGTGGGGATGGTCAAGGGGGAGAGTGGGGATGGGGAAGGGGGAGAGTGGGAATGGGGAAGCGGGGAGAGGGGATGGGGAAGGGAGGGAGTGGAGATGGGGAAGGGGGAGGGTGGGGATGGGGGCGAGTGGGGATGGGGTTGGGGGAGAGTGGGGATCGGGTTGGGGAAGGGGGAGAGTGGGGAAGTGGAAGGTGGATAGTGGGAATGGGGAAGGGGATAGTGGCGATGGGGAAGGGCAGAGTGGGGATGGGGAATGGGGAGAGTGGGGATGGGGAAGCGGGGAGTGGGGATGGGGAAGGGAGGGAGTTTGGATGGGGAAGGGGGAGGTTGGGGATGGGGGAGAGTGGTAATGGGGAAGGGGAGAGTGAGGATGGTGAAGGGGTGAATGAGGATGGGGAAGCGGGGAGTGGGGATGGGGAATGGGGAGAGTGTGCATGGAGAAGGGGGAGTTTGGGGATGGGGAAGGGGAGAGTGGGGATGGGGTTAGGGAAGGGGAGTGTGGGGATGGGGAAGGGGGATAGTGGGAATGGGGAAGGGGTGAGTGGGGAAGGGGAAGGGGAGAGTGGGGATGGGGAAGGGGGAGTGTGAGGATCGGGAAGCGGGGAGTGGGGATGGGGAAGGGGGAGAGTGTGCATGGAGAAGGGTAGAGATTGGGGATGGGGAAGGGGGAGAGTTGGGAAGGGGAGAGTGGGATGGGGAAGGGGAGAGTGGGGATGGGGAAGGGGAGAGGGGATGAGGAAGGGGAGAGTGGGGATGGGGAAGGGGGAAAGTGGGGATGAGGAAGGGGAGGGGAGAGTGGGGATAGGGGAGAGTGGGGATCGGGAAGGGGAGAGGGGATGGAGAAGGGGGAGAGTGGGGATGGGGGAGAGTGGAGAATTGGAAGGGGGAGAGTGGGAATGGGGAAGGGGGAGAGTGGGGATGGGGATAGGGGAGAGTGCGGGTCGGGAAGGGGGAGAGTGCGGGTCGGGAAGGGGGAGAGTGCGAATAGGGATGGGGGAGAGTGGGGATTGGGAAGGGGAGATTGCAGATGGGAAAGGGGAGAGTGAGGACGGGGAAGGGGGAGAGTGAGGATGGGGAAGGGGGAGAGTGGGGATGGGGAAGCGGGGAGTGGGGATGGGGAAGGGAGGGAGTGGGGATGGCAAGGGGAGGGTGGGGATGGGGGAGAGTGGGGATGGGGTTGGGGAGAGTGGGGATGGGGTTGGGGAAGAGGGAGAGTGGGGATGGGGAAGGGGAGGGGAGAGTGGGGATAGGGGAGAGTGGGGATCGGGAAGGGGAGAGGGGATGGAGAAGGGGGAGAGTGGGGATGGGGGAGAGTGGAGAATTGGAAGGGGGAGAGTGGGAATGGGGAAGGGGGAGAGTGGGGATGGGGATAGGGGAGAGTGCGGGTCGGGAAGGGGGAGAGTGCGGGTCGGGAAGGGGGAGAGTGCGAATAGGGATGGGGGAGAGTGGGGATTGGGAAGGGGAGATTGCAGATGGGAAAGGGGAGAGTGAGGACGGGGAAGGGGGAGAGTGAGGATGGGGAAGGGGGAGAGTGGGGATGGGGAAGCGGGGAGTGGGGATGGGGAAGGGAGGGAGTGGGGATGGCAAGGGGAGGGTGGGGATGGGGGAGAGTGGGGATGGGGTTGGGGAGAGTGGGGATGGGGTTGGGGAAGAGGGAGAGTGGGGATGGGGAAGGGGGATAGTGGGAATGGGGAAGGGGAGAGGGGATGGGGAAGGAGACAGGGGATGGCGAAGGGGAAGGGGCGGAGTGGCGAAGGGGAAGGGCAGAGTGGCGAAGGGGAAGGGGGAGAGTCGGGATGGGCAAGGGGGAGAGTGGGGATGGGGAAGGGGGACAGTGGGGATGGGGAAGCGGGGAGTGGGGATTGTAAAGGGAGGGAGTGGGGATGGGGAAGCGGGAGGGTGGGGATGGGGGAGAGTGGGGATGGGGTTGGGGGAGATTGGCGATGGGGTTGGGGAAGGGGGAGAGTGGGATGGGGAAGCGGGATAGTGGGAATGGGGAAGGGGAGAGTGGGGATGGGGAAGGGGAGAGTGGGGATGGGGAAGTGGGGATGGGGAAGGGAGGGAGTGGGGATGGGGAAGGGGGGATGGGGAGAGTGGGGATGGGGTTGGGGGAGAGTGGGGATGTGGTTGGGGAAGGGGTAGAGTGGGGATGGAATAGGGGGATAGTGGGAATGGGGAAGGGGAGAGGGGTTGGGGAAGGGGAGAGTGGGGATGGGGAAGGGGGATAGTGGGAATGGGGAAGGGTTGAGTGGGGATGGGGAAGGGGAGAGTGGGGATGGGGAAGGGGAGAGTGAGGATGGGGAAGCGGGCAGTGGGGATGGGGAAGGGGGAGAGTGTGCATGGAGAAGGGGGAGATAGGGGATGGGGAAGGGGGAGATTGTGGATGGTGAAGGGGTAGAGTGGGGAAGGGGAGAGTGGGGATGGGGAAGGGGAGAGTGAGGATGGGGATAGGGGAGAGTGGGGATTGGGAAGGGGGAGACTGGGGATGGGGAAGGGGGAGAGAGGATGGGGAAGGGGAGAGTGGGGAAGGGGAGAGTGGGGATGGGGAAGGGGGAGAGTGGGGATGGGGAAGGGGGAGAGTGGGGAAGGGGAGAGTGGGGATGGGGAAGGGGAGAGTGGGGATAGGGAAGGGAGAGATTGGGGATGGGCAAGGGGGAGAGTGGGGATGGGCAAGGGGGTGAGTGGGGATGGGGAAGGGGAGCGTGGGGATGGGGAAGTGGGAGGGTGGGGATGGGGGAGAGTGGGGATGGGGTTGGGGGAGAGTGGGGATGGTGTTGGGGAAGGCGGAGAGTGGGGATGGGGAAGGGGGATAGTGGGAATGGGGAAGGGGAGAGTGGGGATAGGGAAGGGGAGATTGGGGATGGGGTTAGGGAAGGGAGAGAGTGGGGATGGGGAAGGGGGAGAGTGAGGATGGGGAAGCGGGGAGTGGGGATGGGGAAGGGGGAGAGTCTGGATGGATAAGGGAAGGATTGGGGATGGGGAAGGGGAGCGTGGGGAAGGGGAGAATGGGGATGGGGAAGTGGGTCTGTGGATGGGGAAGGGGAGAGTGGGGATGGGGAAGGGGAGAGTGGGATGAGGCTAGGGGAGAGTGGGGATCGGGATGGGGGAGAGTGGGGATGGGGAAGGGGGAGAGTGGGGATGGGGAGAGTGGAGCTTGGAAGGGGGAGAGTGGGGATGGGGATGGAGAAGAGTGCGGATGGGGAAGGGGAGAGTGGGGATGGGGAGAGTGGGGATGGGGAAGGGGGAGAGTGGGGATGGGGAAGCGGAGAGTGGGGATGGGGAAGGGGGAGAGTGCGGAAGGGGAAGGGTGAGAGTGGGGAAGGGGGAGAGTGGGGATGGGGAAGGGGGAGAGTGGGGATGGGGAAGGGGAGGGGAGAGTGGGGATAGGGGATAGTGGGGATTGGGAAGGGGAGAGTGGGGATTGAGAAGGGGCGAGTGGGGATGGGGGAGAGTGGAGACTGGGAAGGGGAGAGGGGATGGGGAAGGGGGAGGGTGGGGATGGGGAAGGGGAGAGTGGGGATGGGGAAGGGAAGAGTGGGGATGGGGAAGGGGGAGAGTGCGGATGGGGAAGGGGGAGAGTGGTGAAGGGGGAGAGGGGATTGGGAACGGGAAAGTGGACATGGGAAAGGGGGAGAGTGGGGATTGGGAAGGGGGAGGTTGCGGATGGGGAAGGGGAGAGTGGGGATGGGGAAGGGCAGAGTGGGGATGGGGAAGGGGGAGAGTGGGGATGGGGAAGGGGAGAGTGGGATGAGGCTAGGGGAGAGTGGGGATCGGGATGGGGGAGAGTGGGGATGGGGAAGGGGGAGAGTGGGGATGGGGAGAGTGGAGCTTGGAAGGGGGAGAGTGGGGATGGGGATGGAGAAGAGTGCGGATGGGGAAGGGGAGAGTGGGGATGGGGAGAGTGGGGATAGGGAAGGGGGAGAGTGGGGATGGGGAAGCGGAGAGTGGGGATGGGGAAGGGGGAGAGTGCGGAAGGGGAAGGGTGAGAGTGGGGAAGGGGGAGAGTGGGGATGGGGAAGGGGGAGAGTGGGGATGGGGAAGGGGAGGGGAGAGTGGGGATAGGGGATAGTGGGGATTGGGAAGGGGAGAGTGGGGATTGAGAAGGGGCGAGTGGGGATGGGGGAGAGTGGAGACTGGGAAGGGGAGAGGGGATGGGGAAGGGGGAGGGTGGGGATGGGGAAGGGGAGAGTGGGGATGGGGAAGGGAAGAGTGGGGATGGGGAAGGGGGAGAGTGCGGATGGGGAAGGGGGAGAGTGGGGAAGGGGGAGAGGGGATTGGGAACGGGAAAGTGGACATGGGAAAGGGGGAGAGTGGGGATTGGGAAGGGGGAGGTTGCGGATGGGGAAGGGGAGAGTGGGGATGGGGAAGGGCAGAGTGGGGATGGGGAAGGGGGAGAGTGGGGATGGGCAAGGTGGAGAGAGGAATTGGGGAAGGGGGAGAGTGGGGATGGGGAAGCGGGGAGTGGGGATGGGGAAGGGAGGGAGTGGGGATGGGCAAGGGGAGGGTGGGGATGGGGGCGAGTGGGGATGGGGTTGTGGGAGAGTGGGGATCGGGCTGGGGAAGGGGGAGAGTGGGGATGGGGAAGGGGGATAGTGGGAATGGGGAAGGGGAGAGTGGCGATGGGGAAGGGCAGAGTGGGGATGGGGAAGGGGAGAGTGGGTTTGGGGAAGCGGGGAGTGGGGATGGGGAAGGGAGGGAGTGTTGATGGGGAAGGGGATGGTGGGGATGGGGAGAGTCGGGATGGGGTTGGGGGAGAGTGGGGATGTGGTTGGGGAAGGGGTAGAGTGGGAATGGGGAAGGGGGATAGTGGGAATGGGGAAGGGGAGAGTAGGGATGGGGAAGGGGAGAGTGGGATGGGGTTGGGGAAGGGGAGAGTGGGGATAGGGAAGGGGGATAGTGGGAATGGGGAAGGGGTGAGGGGATGGGGAAGGGGAGAGTGGGGATGGGGAAGGGGGAGAGTGAGGATGGGGAAGCAGGGAGTGGGGATGGGGAAGGGGGAGAGTGTGCATACAGAAGGGGGAGAGTGGTGAAGGGGAGAGTGGGGATGGGGAAGGGGAGAGTGGGGATGGGGAAGGGGGAGAGTGGGGATGGGGAAGCGGGACTGGGGATGGGGAAGGGGAGAGGGGATGGGGAAGGGGAGAGTGGGGATCGGGAAGGGGGAGAGTGGGGATGGGCGAGAGTGGAGCTTGTGAAGGAGCAGATTGGGGATGGGGAAGGAGGAGAGTGCGGATGGGGAAGGCGGAGAGTTGGGAAGGGGGAGAGTGGGGATGGGGAAGGGGGAGAGTGGGGATGGGGAAGGGGAGAGTGGGGATCGGGAAGGTGAGTGTGGGGATGGGGAAGGGGAGAGTGGGGATGGGGATGGGGGAGAGTGCGGACGGGGAAGGGGGAGAGTGAGGAAGGGGAGAGTGGGGATGGGGAAGGGGGTGAGTGGGGATGGGGTAGGGGAGAGTGGGGATAGGGAAGGGGAGGGGAGAGTGGGGATAGGGGAGAGTGGGGATCGGGAAGGGGGAGAGTGGGGATGGAGAAGGGGGAGAGTGGAGATGGGGAAGGGGAGAGTGGGGATGGGGAAGGGAAGAGGGGATGCGGAAGGGGGAGAGTGGGGAAGGGGAGAGTGGGGAAGGGGGAGAGTGGGGATGGGGAAGGGGAGAGTGGGCATGGGGAAGGGGAGAGTGGGGATGGGGAAGGGGCGTGGTGGCGATGTGGAAGGGCAGAGTGGGGATGGGGAAGGGGGAGAGTGGGGATGGGCAAGGGGGAGAGTGGGGATGGGGAAGGGGGAGAGTGGGGATGGGGAAGCGGGGAGAGAGGATGGGGAAGGGAGGGAGTGTAGATGGGGAAGGGGGAGGGTGGGGATGGGGGCGAGTGGGGAAAATGGTTGGGGGAGAGTGGGGATCGGGTTGGGGAAGGGGGAAGTGGGGACGGGGAAGGGGGATAGTGGGAATGGGGAAGGGGATAGTGGGGATGGGGAATGGGGAGAGTGGGGATGGGGAAGGGGAGGGTGGGGATGGGGGAGAGTGGTAATGGGGAAGGGGAGAGTGAGGATGGTGAAGGGGGAGAGTGAGGATGGGGAAGCGGGGAGTGGGGATGGGGAAGGGGGAGCGTGTGCATGGAGAAGGGGGAGTTTGGGGATGGGGAAGGGGAGAGTGGGGATGGGGTTAGGGAAGGGGAGTGTGGGGATGGGAAAGGGGGATAGTGGGAATGGGAAGGGGTGAGTGGGGAAGGGGAAGGGGGGAGTGGGGATGGGGAAGGGGGAGAGTGAGGATGGGGAAGCGGGGAGTGGGGATGGGGAAGGGGGAGAGTGTGCATGGAGAAGGGGGAGATTGGGGATGGGGAAGGGGGAGATTGGGGATGGGGAAGGGGGAGAGTTGGGAAGGGGAGAGTGGGGATGGGGAAGGGGAGAGTGGGGATGGGGAAGGGGAGGAGATGGGGAAGGGGAGAGTGGGGATGGGGAAGGGGGAGAGTGGGGATGGGGAAGGGGAGGGGAGAGTGGGGATAGGGGAGAGTGGGGATCGGGAAGGGGAGAGGGGATGGAGAAGGGGGAGAGTGGGGATGGGGGAGAGTGGAGAATTGGAAGGGGAGAGTGGGGATGGGGAAGGGGAGAGTGGGGATGGGGATAGGGGAGAGTGCGGATCGGGAAGGGGGAGAGTGCGAATAGGGGAGGGCGAGAGTGGGGATGGGTGGGAGTGGAGATTGGGAAGGGGGAGAGTAGGGATGGGGAAGGGGGAGAGTGCAGATGGGCAAGGGGTAGAGTGGGGAAGGGGGAGAGTGGGGATGTGGAGAGTGGGGATCGGGAAGGGGAGAGTGGGGATGGGGAAGTGGAGAGTGGGGATGGGGAAGGGGTCGGGAGTGCGGACGGGGAAGGGGGAGAGTGGGGAAGGCGGAGAGTGGGGATGGGGAAGGGGGAGTGTGGGGATGGGGAAGGGGAGGGGAGAGTGGGGAGAGTGGGGATCGGGAAGGGGGAGAGTGGGGATGGGGAAGGGGAGAGTGTGGATGGGGAAGGGGAGAGTGGGGATGGGGAAGGGGAGAGTGGGGATGGGGAAGGGGGAGAGAGCGAATGGGGAAGTGGGAGAGTGGGGAAGGGGAGAGTGGTGATGGGGAACGGGAGAGTGGGCATGGAGAAGGGGAGAGTGGGGATTGGGAAGGGGAGGTTGCAGATGGGGAAGGGGAGAGTGGGGATGGGGAAGGGGAGAGTGGGGATGGGGAAGGGGGAGAGTGAGGATGGGGAAGGGAGAGAGTGGGGTTGGGGAAGCGGGGAGTGAGGATGGGGTAGGGAGGGAGCGGGGATGGGGAAGGGGTGGATGGGGATGGGGGAGAGTGGGGATGGGGTTGGGGAGAGTGGGGATGGGGTTGGGGAAGAGGGAGAGTGGGGATGGGGAAGGGGGATAGTGGGAATGGGGAAGGGGAGAGGGGATGGGGAAGGGGAGAGGGAATGGCGAAGGGGAAGGGGCGGAGTGACGAAGGGGAAGGGCAGAGTGGCGAAGGGGAAGGGGGAGAGTCGGGATGGGCAAGGTGGAGAGTGGGGATGGGGAAGGGAGAGAGTGGGGATGGGGAAGCGGGGAGAGGGGATGGTTAAGGGAGGGAGTGGGGATGGGGAAGCGGGAAGGCGGGGATGGGGGAGAGTGGGGATGGGGTTGGGGAGAGTGGCGATGGGGTTGGGGAAGGGGGAGAGTGGGATGGGGAAGGGGGATAGTGGAAATGGGGAAGGGGAGAGTGGGGATGGGGAAGGGGAGTGTGGGGATGAGGTTGGGGAAGGGGGAGTGGGGATGGGGAAGGGGGAGAGTGAGGGTGGGGATGCGGGGAGTGGGGATGGGGAAGGGGGAGAGTGTGGATGGATAAGGGAAGGATTGGGGATGGGGAAGGGGAGAGTGGGGAAGGGAAGACAGGGGATGGGGAAGCGGGTCTGTGGATGGAGAAGGGGAGAGTGGGGATGGGGAAGGGGAGAGTGGGATGGGGCTAGGGGAGAGAGGGGATCGGGAAGGGGGAGAGTGGGGATGGGGAAGGGGGAGAGTGGGGATGGGGAGAGTGGAGCTTGGGAAGGGGAGAGTGGGGATGGGGAAGGGGAGAGTGCGGATGGGAAGGGGGAGAGTGGGGATGGGGGAGAGTGGGGATGGGGAAGGGGGTGAGTGGGGATGGGGAAGCGGAGAGTGGGGCTGGGGAAGGGGAGAGTGCGGACGGAGAAGGGGGAGGGTGGGGAAGGGGGAGAGTGGGGATGGGGAAGGGGGAGAGTGGAGATGGGGAAGGGGAGGGGAGAGTGGGGATAGGGGAGAGTGGGGGTTGGGAAGCGGAGAGTGGGGATTGAGAAGGGGGCGAGTGGGGATGGCGGAGAGTGGAGATTGGGAAGGGGGAGAGGGGATGGGGAAGGAGGAGAGTGGGGTTGGGGAAGCGGGACTGGGGATGGGGAAGGGGAGAGTGGGGATGGGGAAGGGGAGAGTGGGGATCGGGAAGGGGGAGAGTGGGGATGGGGGAGAGTTGAGCTTGGGAAGGAACAGATTGGGGATGGGGAAGGAGGAGAGTGCGGATGGGGAAGGGGGAGAGTTGGGAAGGGGAGAGTGGAGATGGAGAAGGGGGAGAGTGGGGATGGGGAAGGGGGAGAGTGGAGATCGGGAAGGTGAGTGTGGGGATGGGGAAGGGGAGAGTGGGGATGGGAGGGGGGAGAGTGCGGACGGGGAAGGGGGAGAGTGAGGAAGGGGAGAGTGGGGATGGGGAAGGGGGTGAGTGGGGATGGGGTAGGGGAGAGTGGGGATAGGGAAGGGGAGGGGAGAGTGGGGATAGGGGAGAGTGGGGATCGGGAACGGGGAGAGTGGGGATAGAGAAGGGGGAGAGTGGAGATGGGGAAGGGGAGAGTGGGGATGGGGAAGGGAAGAGGGGATGGGGAAGGGGGTGAGTGGGGAAGGGGAGAGTGGGGAAGGGGGAGAGTGGGGATGGGGAAGGGGGAGAGTGGGGATGGGGAAGCGGGGAGAGGGGATGGGGAAGGGAGGGAGTGGAGATGGGGAAGGGGGAGGGTGGGGATGGGGGCGAGTGGGGATAGGGTTGGGGGAGAGTGGGGATCGGGTTGGGGAAGGGGGAAGTGGGGACGGGGAAGGGGGGTAGTGGGAATGGGGAAGCGGGGATTGGGGATGGGGAAGGGAGGGAGTGGGGATGGGGAAGGGGGAGGGTGGGGATGGGGGAGAGTGGTAATGGGGAAGGGGAGAGTGAGGATGGTGAAGGGGGAGAGTGAGGATGGGGAAGCGGGGAGTGGGGATGGGGAAGGGGGAGCGTGTGCATGGAGAAGGGGGAGTTTGGGGATGGGGAAGGGGAGAGTGGGGATGGAGTTAGGGAAGGGGAGTGTGGGGATGGGGAAGGGGGATAGTGGGAATGGGGAAGGGGTGAGTGGGGAAGGGGAAGGGGAGAGTGGGGATGGTGAAGGGGGAGAGTGAGGATGGGGAAGCGGGGAGTGGGGATGGGGAAGGGGGAGAGTGTGCATGGAGAAGGGGGAGATTGGGGATGGGGAAGGGGGAGTATGGGGATGGGGAAGGGGGAGAGTTGGGAAGGGGAGAGTGGGGATGGGGAAGGGGAGAGTGGGGATGGGGAAGGGGAGGGGATGGGGAAGGGGAGAGTGCGGATGGGGAAGGGGGAGAGTGGGGATGGGGAAGGGGAGGGGAGAGTGGGGATAGGGGAGAGTGGGGATCGGGAAGGGGAGAGGGGATGGAGAAGGGGGAGAGTGGGGATGGGGGAGAGTGGAGAATTGGAAGGGGGAGAGTGGGGATGGGGAAGGGGGCGAGTGTGGATGGGGATAGGGGAGAGTGCGGATCGGGACGGGGGAGAGTGCGAATAGTGAAGGGGAGAGTGGGGATGGGTGGGAGTGGAGATTGGGAAGGGGGAGAGTGGGGATGGGGAAGGGGGAGAGTGCAGATGGGCAAGGGGGAGAGTGGGGAAGGGGGAGAGTGGGGATGGGGAGAGTGGGGATCGGGAAGGGGAGAGTGGGGATGGGGAAGTGGAGAGTGGGGATGGGGAAGGGGGAGAGTGCGGACGGGGAAGGGGGAGAGTGGGGAAGGGGGAGAGTGGGGATGGGGAAGGGGGAGAGTGGGGATGG
This sequence comes from Scyliorhinus torazame, assembly GCF_047496885.1. Taxonomy (NCBI): domain Eukaryota; kingdom Metazoa; phylum Chordata; class Chondrichthyes; order Carcharhiniformes; family Scyliorhinidae; genus Scyliorhinus; species Scyliorhinus torazame. Next base: position 7,716 of record NC_092707.1, on the reverse strand, counting down.
GGAAGGGGAGGGGAGAGTGGGGAGAGTGGGGATCGGGAAGGGGGAGAGTGGGGATGGGGAAGGGGAGAGTGTGGATGGGGAAGGGGAGAGTGGGGATGGGGAAGGGGAGAGTGGGGATGGGGAAGGGGGAGAGAGCGAATGGGGAAGTGGGAGAGTGGGGAAGGGGGAGAGTGGTGATGGGGAACGGGAGAGTGGGCATGGAGAAGGGGGAGAGTGGCGATTGGGAAGGGGAGATTGCAGATGGGGAAGGGGAGAGTGGGGATGGGGAAGGGGAGAGTGGGGATGGGGAAGGGGTAGAGTGAGGATGGGGAAGGGAGAGAGTGGGGATGGGGAAGCGGGGAGTGGGGATGGGGTAGGGAGGGAACGGGGATGGGGAAGGGGAGGGTGGGGATGGGGAGAGTGGGGATGGGGTTGGGGAGAGTGGGGATGGGGTTGGGGAAGAGGAAGAGTGGGGATGGGGAAGGGGGATAGTGGGAAAGGGGAAGGGGAGAGGGGATGGGGAAGGGGAGAGGGTATGGCGAAGGGGAAGGGGCGGAGTGGCGAAGGGGAAGGGCAGAGTGGCGAAGGGGAAGGGGGAGAGTCGGGATGGGCAAGGTGGAGAGTGGGGATGGGGAAGGGGGAGAGTGGGGATGGGGAAGCGGGGAGAGGGGATGGTTAAGGGAGGGAGTGGGGATGGGGAAGCGGGAGGGTGGGGATGGGGGAGAGTGGGGATGGGGTTGGGGGAGAGTGGGGATGGGGTTGGGGAAGGGGGAGAGTGGGATGTGGAAGGGGGATAGTGGGAATGGCGAAGGGGAGAGTGGTGATGGGGAAGGGGTGAGTGGGGATGGGGTTGGGGAAGGGGGAGAGTGGGGATGGGGAGGGGGGAGAGTGAGGATGGGGAAGCGGGGAGTGGGGATGGGGAAGGGGGAGAGTGTGGATGGATAAGGGAAGGATTGGGGATGGGGAAGGGGAGAGTGGGGAAGGGGAGACTGGGAATGGGGAAGCGGGTCTGTGGATGGGGAAGGGGAGAGTGGGAATGGGGAAGGGGAGAGTGGGATGGGGCTAGGGGAGAGAGGGGATCGGGAAGGGGGAGAGTGGGGATGGGGAAGGGGGAGTGTGGGGATGGGGAGAGTGGAGCTTGGGAAGGGGGAGAGTGGGGATGGGGAAGGGGCGAGTGCGGGTGGGAAGGGGGAGAGTGGGGATGGGGGAGAGTGGGGATGGGGAAGGGGTGAGTGGGGATGGGGAAGCGGAGAGTGGGGATGGGGAAGGGGAGAGTGCGGACGGAGAAGGGGGAGGGTGGGGAAGGGGGAGAGTGGGGATGGGGAAGGGGGAGAGTGGGGATGGGGAAGGGGAGGGGAGAGTGGGGATAGGGGAGAGTGGGGGTTGGGAAGCGGAGAGTGGGGATTGAGAAGGGGGCGAGTGGGGATGGTGGAGAGTGGAGATTGGGAAGGGGGAGAGGGGATGGGGAAGGAGGAGAGTGGGGAAGGGGAGAGTAGGAATGGGGAAGGGAAGAGTGGGGATGGGGAAGGGGGACAGTGCGGATGGGGAAGGGGGAGAGTGGGGAAGGGAGAGAGGGGATTGGGAACGGGAAAGTGGGCAGGGGAAAGGGGGAGAGTGGGGATTGGGAAGGGGGAGATTGCGGATGGGGAAGGGGAGAGTGGGGATGGGGCTAGGGGAGAGTGGGGATGGGGAAGGCGGAGAGTGGGGATGGGGAGAGTGGAGCTGGGGAAGGGGGAGAGTGGGGATGGGGAAGGGGGAGAGTGCGGATTGGGAAGGGGGAGAGTGGGGATGGGGGAGAGTGGGGATGGGGAAGGGGGAGTATGGGGATGGGGAAGCGGAGAGTGGGGATGGGGAAGGTGGAGAGTGCGGACGGGGAAGGGGGAGAGTGGGGAAGGGGGAGAGGGGATTGGGAACGGGAAAGTGGGCATGGGAAAGGGGGAGAGTGGGGATTGTGAAGGGGGAGATTACGGATGGGGAAGGGGAGAGTGGGGATGGAGAAGGGCAGAGTGGGGAAGGGGAAAGGAGAGAGTGGGGATGGGCAAGGGGGAGAGTGGAATTGGGGAAGGGGGAGAGTGGGGATGGGGAAGCGGGGAGTGGGGATGGGGAAGGGAGGGAGTGGGGTTGGGGAAGGGGGAGGGTGGGGATGGGGAATGGCAGAGTGGGGAAAGGGAAGGGGGAGAGTGGGGATGGGGTTGAGGAAGGGGAGAGTGGGGATGGGGAAGGGGGATAGTGGGAATGGGGAAGGGGTCAGTGGGGAAGGGGAGAGTGGGGATGGGGAAGGGGGAGAGTGAGGATGGGGAAGCGGGGAGTGGGCATGGGGAAGGTGAGAGTGGGGATGGGATTGGGGAAGGGGAGAGTGGGGATGGGGAAGGGGGATAGTGGGAATGGGGAAGGGGTGAGTGGGGATGGGGAAGGGGAGAGTGGGGATGGGGAAGGGGGAGAGTGAGGATGGGGAAGCGGGGAGTGGGGATGGGAAAGGGGGAGAGTGTGCATGGAGAAGGGGGAGATTGGGGATGGGGAAGGGGGAGATTGTGGATGGGGAAGGGGGAGAGTGGGGAAGGGGAGAGTGGGGATGGGGAAGGGGAGAGTGGGGATGGGGAAGGGGGAGAGTGGGGATGGGGAAGCGGGACTGGGGATGGGGAAGGGGAGAGTGGGGATGGGGATAGGTTAGAGTGGGGATCGGGAAGGGGGAGAGTGGGGATGGGGATGGGGGAGAGTGGGGATGGGGAAGGGGGAGAGTGGGGAAGGGGAGAGTGGGGATGTGGAAGGGGGAGAGTGGGGATGGTGAAGGGGAGAGTGGGGATGGGGAAACGGGGAGTGGGGATGGTTAAGGGAGGGTGTGGGGATGGGGAAGGGGGAGGGTGGGGATGGGGGAGAGTGGGGATGGGGTTGGGGGAGAGTGGGGATGGGGTTGGGGAAGGGGGAGAGTGGGGATGGGGAAGGGGGATAGTGGGAATGGGGAAGGGGAGAGTGGGGATGGGGAAGGGGAGAGTGTGGTTGGGGTTGGGGACGGGGCAGAGTGGGGATGGGGTAGGGGGAGAGTGAGGATGGGGAAGCGGGGAGTGGGGATGGGGAAGGGGGAGAGTGTGGATGGATAAGGGAAGTATTGTGGATGGGGAAGGGGAGAGTGGGGAAGGGGAGACTGGGGATGGGGAAGCGGGTCTGTGGGTGGGGAAGGGGAGAGTGGGGATGGGGAAGGGGAGAGTGGGATGGGGCTAGGGGAGAGTGGGGATCGGGAAGGGGGAGAGTGCGGATGGGGAAGGGGGAGAGTGGGGATGGGGAGAGTGGAGCTTGGGAAGGGGGAGAGTGGGGATGGGGAAGGGGGAGAGTGCGGATGGGGAAGGGGGAGAGTGGGGATGGGGGAGAGTGGGGATGGGGAAGGGGGAGAGTGGGGATGGGGAAGCGGAGAGTGGGGATGGGGAAGGGGAGAGTGCGGACGGGGAAGGGGGAGAGTGGGGCAGGGGTGGAGTGGGGGTGGGGAAGGGGGAGAGTGGGGATGGGGAAGGGGAGGGGAGAGTGGGGATAGGGGAGAGTGGGGATTGGGAAGGGGAGAGTGGGGATTGAGAAGGGGGCGAGTGGGGATGGGGGAGAGTGGAGATTGGGAAGGGGGAGAGGGGATGGTGAAGGGGGAGAGTGGGGATGTGGAAAGGGGAGAGTGGGGATGGTGAAGGGGGAGAGTGGGGATGGGAACCGGCGAGTTGGGATGGTTAAGGGAGGGTGTGGGGATGGGGAAGGGGGAGGGTGGGGATGGGGGAGCGTGGGGATGGGGTTGGGGGAGAGTGGGGATGGGGTTGGGGGAGGGGGAGAGTGGGGATGGGGAAGGGGGATAGTGGGAATGGGGAAGGGGGAGTGAGGATGGGGAAGGGGAGAGTGGGGTTGGGGAAGCGGGGAGTGGGGATGGGGAAGGGGGAGAGTGTGGATGGATAAGGGAAGGATTGGGGATGGGGAAGGGGAGAGTGGGGAAGGGGAGACGGGTTGGGGAAGCGGGTCTGTGGATGGGGAAGGGGAGAGTGGGGATGGGGAAGGTGAGAGTGGGATGGGGCTAGGGGAGAGTGGGGATCGGGAAGGGGGAGAGTGGGGATGGGGAAGGGGGAGAGTGGGGATGGCGAGAGTGGAGCTTGGGAAGGGGGAGAGTGGGAATGGGGAAGGGGGAGAGTGCGGATGGGGAAGGGGGAGAGTGGGGATGGGGGAGAGTGGGGATGGGGAAGGGGGAGAGTGGGGATGGGGAAGCGGAGAGTGGGGATGGGGAAGGAGAGAGTGCGGACGGGGAGGGGGAGAGTGGGGCAGGGGGAGAGTGGGGGTGGGGAAGGGGGAGAGTGGTGATGGGGAAGGGGAGGGGAGAGTGGAGATAGGGGAGAGTGGGGATTGGGAAGGGGAGAGTGGGGATTGAGAAGGGGGCGAGTGGGGATGGGGGAGAGTGGAGATTGGGAAGGGGAGAGTGGGGATGGGGAAAGGAAGAGTGGGGATGGGGAAGGGGAGAGTGCGGACGGGGAAGGGGAGAGTGGGGCAGGGGTGGAGTGGGGGTGGGGATGGGGAGAGTGGGGATGGGGAAGGGGAGGGGAGAGTGGGGATAGGGGAGAGTGGGGATTGGGAAGGGGAGAGTGGGGATTGAAAAGGGGGCGAGTGGGGATGGGGGAGAGTGGAGATTGGGAAGGGGGAGAGGGGATGGTGAAGGGGGAGAGAGGGGATGTGGAAAGGGGAGAGTGGGGATGGTGAAGGGGGAGAGTGGGGATGCGAACCGGGGAGTTGGGATGGTTAAGGGAGGGTGTGGGGATGGGGAAGGGGGAGGGTGGGGATGGGGGAGAGTGTGGATGGGGTTGGGGGAGAGTGGGGATGGGGTTGGGGGAGGGGGAGAGTGGGGATGGGGAAGGGGGATAGTGGGAATGGGGAAGGGGAGAGTGGGGATGGGGAAGGGGAGAGTGGGGTTGGGGAAGGGGCAGAGTGGGGATGGGGAAGGGGGAGATTGAGGATGGGGAAGCGGGGAGTGGGGATGGGGAAGGGGGAGAGTGTGGATGGATAAGGGAAGGATTGGGGATGGGGAAGGGGAGAGTGGGGAAGGGGAGACGGGTTGGGGAAGCGGGTCTGTGGATGGGGAAGGGGAGAGTGGGGATGGGGAAGGGGAGAGTGGGATGGGGCTAGGGGAGAGTGGGGATCGGGAAGGGGGAGAGTGGGGATGGGGAAGGGGGAGAGTGCGGATGGGGAAGGGGGAGAGTGGGGATGGGGGAGAGTGGGGATGGGGAAGGGGGGAGTGGGGATGGGGAAGCGGAGAGTGGGGATGGGGAAGGGGAGAGTGCGGACGGGGAGGGGGAGAGTGGGGCAGGGGAGAGTGGGGGTGGGGAAGGGGGAGAGTGGTGATGGGGAAGGGGAGGGGAGAGTGGGGATAGGGGAGAGTGGGGATTGGGAAGGGGAGAGTGGGGATTGAGAAGGGGGCGAGTGGGGATGGGGGTGAGTGGAGATTGGGAAGGGGAGAGTGGGGATGGGGAAAGGAAGAGTGGGGATGGGGAAGGTGGAGAGTGCGGATGGGGAAGGGGGAGAGTGGGGAAGGGGGAGAGGGGATTGGGAACGGGAAAGTGGGCATGGGAAAGGGGGAGAGTGGGGATTGTGAAGGGGGAGATTGCGGATGGGGAAGGGGAGAGTGGGGATGGGAAAGGGCAGAGTTGGGATGGGGAAGCGGGGAGTGGGGATGGGGAAGCGGGTAGTGGGGATGGGGAAGGGAGGGAGTGGGGATGGGGAAGGGGGGGTGGGGATGGGGGCGAGTGGGGATGGGGTTGGGGGAGAGTGGGTTCGGGCTGGGGAAGGGGGAGAGTGGGGATGGGGAAGGGGATAGTGGGAATGGGGAAGGGGAGAGTGGCGATGGGGAAGGGCAGAGTGGGGATGGGGAAGGGGGAGAGTGGGGATGGGGAAGCGGGGAGTGGGGATGGGAAAGGGAGGGAGTGGGGATGGGGAAGGGGGAGAGTGGGGATGGGGTGAGTGAGGATGGGGTTGGGGGTGAGTGGGGATGCAGTTGGGGAAGGGGTAGAGTGGGGATGGGGAAGGGGGATAGTGGGAATGGGGAAGGGGATAGTGGGAATGGGGAAGGGGAGAGTGGGGATGTGGTTGGGGAAGGGGAGAGTGGGGATGGGGAAGGGGGATAGTGGGAATGGGGAAGGGGTGAGGGGATGGGGAAGGGGAGAGTGGGGATGGGGAAGGGGAGAGTGAGGATGGGGAAGCGGGGAGTGGGGATGGGGAAGTGGGAGAGTGTGCATGGGGAAGGGGGAGAGTGGAGAAGGGGAGAGCGGAGATGGGGAAGGGGAGAGTGGGGATGGGGAAGGGGGAGAGTGGGGATGGGGAAGCGGGACTGGGGATGGGGAAGGGGAGAGTGGGGATGGGAAAGGGGTGAGTAGGGATCGGGAAGGCGGAGAGTGGGGATGGGGAAGGGGGAGAGTGGGGATGGGGAGAGTGGAGCTTGCGAAGGGCCAGAGTGGGGATGGGGAAGGGGGAGAGTTGGGAAGGGGGAGAGTGGGGATGGAAAGGGGGAGAGTGGGGATGGGGAAGGGGGAGAGGGGGGATCGGGAAGGGGAGAGTAGGGTTGGGGAAGGGGAGAGTGGGGATTGGGAAGGGGGAGAGTGCGGACGGGGAAGGGGGAGAATGGGGAAGGGGAGAGTGGGGAATGGGGAGAGTGGGAATGGGGAAGGGGGAGAGTAGGAATAGGGAAGGGGAGGGGAGAGTGGGGATAGGGGAGAGTGGGAATCGGGAAGGGGGAGAGTGGGGATGGGGAAGGGGGAGAGGGGAGATGGGGAAGGGGAGAGTGGGGATGGGGAAGGGAAGAGTGGGGATGGGGAAGGGGGAGAGTACGGATCGGGAAGGGGGAGAGTGGGGAAGGGGGAGAGTGGGGATGGGGAAGGGGAGAGTGGGCATGGGAAAGGGGGAGAGTGGGGATTGGGAAGGGGGAGATTGCGGATGGGGAAGGGAAGAGAGGGGATGGGGAATGGGAGAGTGGGGATGGGGATGGGGAAGGGGCGTGGTGGCGATGTGGAAGGGCAGAGTGGGGATGGGGAAGGCGGAGAGTGGGGATGGGAAAGGGGGAGAGTGGGGATTAGGAAGGGGAGAGTGGGGATTAAGAAGGGGGAGAGTGGGGATGGGGAAGCGGGGAGTGGGGATGGTGAAGGGAGCGAGTGGGGATGGGGAAAGGGGAGGGTGGGGATGGGTGTGAGTGGGGATGGGGTTGGGGGATAGTGGGGATCGGGTTGGGGAAGGGGGAGAGTGGGGACGGGGAAGGGGGATAGTGGGAATGGGGAAGGGGAGAGTGGCGATGGGGAAGGGCGGAGTGGGGATGGGGAATGAGGAGAGTGGGGATGGGGAAGCGGGGAGTTGGGATGGGGAAAGGAGGGAGTGGGGAAGGGGGAGGGTGGGGATGGGGGACAGTGGGGATGGGGTTGGGGGAGAGTGGGGATGGGGTTGGGGAAGGGGGAGAGTGGGGATGGGGAAGGGGGATAGTGGTAATGGGGAAGGGGAGAGTGAGGATGGTGAAAGGGAGAGTGGGGATGGGGAAGGGAAGAGTGGGGATGGGGTTAGGGAAGGGGAGTCTGGGGATGGGGAAGAGGGATAGTGGGAATGGGGAAGGGGTGAGTGGGGATGGGGAAGGGGAGAGTGAGGATGGGGAAGGGGGAGTGTGAGGATGGGGAAGCGGGGAGTGGGGATGGGGAAGGGGGAGAGTGTGCATGGAGAAGGGTGAGATTGGGGATGGGGAAGGGGGAG